>NW_005054376.1:1993627-2119335 GCF_000277835.1 Geospiza fortis | reverse complement strand
GGAATATTTTGGTGGTAGAAAAGGTAGGAACAACAAAAGCCAAGGAAGAAAAATTCAGTTTTACTGGAAATAATGTTTGATCTAAGACAAGATGTTACATTTTTAGTTAAGTGCTGGAACAGACCTTTATCCAGTGATCCGGTTACCGCACCTGTCATCCTGCCTCCTGGAATCTCTTTCAGTCCCTTTTACTTGAGAAGGCTGTAATGTTACAAGTTCAGAGAGGAAGTTTAAATACAAGGATGAGAAGATGGGCACTTCCCACCACATTGTGGAACATAATTTATTTGGGCAGTTTTGTAGGTAGGAGAGAACTGAAACAATTAGGTCTTCTATGTAGGTCCTATATTAAAGGTGCATTGTATCTTATTAGTTTTACAGGACAAAATAGAATCAGCACAAAATATTCTTTTGGATTTTATTCTTTATATTTTACTAGCATTATATTTGGAGCATCAACACCTGGAAATTTGATCTTCACATTTCTGTAACTCCTCCAGAATAAGGCTGATATAGCTGTTTAGCAGGGGTTCCAGAGTGCATTCTCAATGTGGAGAAATACCAGGGTTGTGTTTTACCTGTCCTTTTAAGATCTTGCCACTCTGAAAGTCCTCTAAAACAGCAAGTAAATGGGAGAAAAAATTGTCAAAATATATCCTTGTTTTCCTTTGATTTTGCTCTAGCTTTTTTTTTTTTTTTGGAGTAAAGGTCTGCATGAGGGTTCAGGATTTTTAAATTTTTAATGGTGCCTTCATTAGGAATATTAAGTGCTAGTACTTAGTAGAGTTTCTTCATTGGCATTAATGTAACAGGATTTTAATAGTTTTTCCTAAGGAGTCTTGAGCTAAATTAAATTTGAGTTCACATTTTGATAATGTAAATGCACAGAATATAAATTTTGTAGGAAGGTTATAACTACCCCCAACCAGAACAGCCCAGTTTATCACTTTGCTCTCCTACCCAAACAGCCCACACCTTTTCCCTGCTTTGCATCCAGGCATGCAAAGGGTAAAATGCTGAAGGAAATATGTATAGTGTTGTTTTAAAAGTCTTTAATTTGAAGATCTAAAATGCCTGTCTGTCACTGAATAGTTACAGCTTCACATCTCTCCAGGCTGAGGTGAGGCTGAGGGCTTTAGTTACGTTCTCTGCTTTGTTCTCCATAGTTTCATAAGTGGAACTTGAATTGAATTTTCTGGATTTACAGTGCTTGTCTTAGGGAGGTTATTTGAACCACGTAGCTTTGTCTGTTTGTGTTGGGGTAACACATACCCAGCTCTGCCTTGCAAACAGCCCTGTGATGCAAAGTCACCTTTGTCATAGGAAGCAAACCAAACCAACAGGCAGTCAGCCACATGTGAAAAATGACAATATATTTCTCCCACTTCAGAGGAAAAGAAAAGAGAGTGACTCTAATGTGGACCTGCTTGATCCCAGCCCAGTGCCTTTGTACCATAACCTCTGCATTGCTCTTTCTTTGTCTTATTAATTATTTATTTTATTAATTTCATTAGCTTGATAACTGCTCTCATTCTGACAGTTATAACATGAAAAAAATGTAGTTTGAAAATACCTTCCAGGGCTGTTGTGGTGGCCCAGATAGGGCTGTGTCAGAGACCCCAATTCATTTCACAGCCTTTCAGTCCTCTGGATGCCACGTTTACTAACTAGACTCCCACAGGTTTCTCCACAGCAGGCAGAAGGGCAGATGAGCAAGAAGCATATTCAGTACTTCAGCAAGTGTTTGGATACTTCATGGAGTTTCATCAGGAAATGCTTCTGGTGCAGTAACTTTCTAAGGCTACCTTAATTAACACCTAGGCTTGCAACCTTCACTATGCAAGGATGCTCTCTCAGCAGCAGGATAAAAACAGGTCTCCCTCTCATCTTACTACAAAGGAAGCTGTGAGTCTCTTGAGCAACGTGACCTCAGAGCAAAGAGCTCCCATTGTCATCTGTGAGTTTTGGATTACAAGGTTCATGTACTCAACTTAATTTAGGGAAAATAATATTTGAATCTTGTTCAGCAAGTAAAATTCAAAATACCTCGACTAGCTACCATCAAGCACCCAACTCTTCCTGGATAAACACCATGCTATAAATACATCACAAAAAATGGAAAATAATGTTAAATTATAAATATATTTGAGAAAATTGTACTGCACTGGCTAGCAATTCATTTTAAAAGAGGAGTTGAAATTGATCAAATGAATTGTTTGTTACTAATTATTTGCCTAGTGCTAGCTGTGATGTGAGACCTTGAGGGTGGGAATAAATTATCTTAATGAGGGATTAGGTTAAGGCATGTTATAAATTCTCATTTCAAGAGCTAACCCCACTATTAATATATTTGCCTATAACTGTGAATCTTCTTTAATAGCTGTCTGTCTTTTTCTGCACTGCATAAAATGTTCCTCTGATTTTAAATCCATGTTCTGAAGAGGAAGTCTTGGCCTCCCTGATTTTATCTTCATTAGAAACCACTCAGAAATATCAGCAAGGAAAGAACAGTAATGTAGAATGTAAGTTATATTTCATTATAGAGAGAGAAATGTTCACATCCCAAGGATGAAGTACCAGATTCCTTTTAGCATGAGCTGAACACATCCCTGCTTTCAGAAGTCCTATTATGTAGAGCATGAAACCTCACAGAGAGTCTTCCAAGTGAAATGAGGATGGAGAAATGCAGATAAACTGTTAATACAACCTTGAAGGGAAAAGAGGAACAAGGAGGCATGTACTGCTTCCTGGTGAGAGTCAATAGCTGCCTCTCATGATCCAAATGCTGTACAGGCTCATCATGGTTTGCCTCAGATAATCTAAGTAGCAAGGACTTTAAATCCTATCTTCCTCCACTAAACCTCTGTAGTCACATTATTAGCATACTTAATTATTATAACTGCTATTAATAATTCATAGCAAATTCTGAGGCAAATCATAGGCAGATTGAAATGGGGACCATTTCTCTTTATGTATGTAGGCAATATTTTTTGAGTCTAGATGTTAACACAATCTAACAACCATGTAACAATAAAACATGTTTTTCTCTCCCTGTGCCTTTCCCATTTTCCTTAGTTGTCCTCAAAATACTTTTAAAAGAAAGGGCATGTTAATATCTGTATTCCTACAGGCAGGTCAGCACCCACAGTCAGCACTCAGCAGCTCAATGTGGCAATCAATACTCACACACCTCCCTGTGCCTCCTGTGTGTGCTCTTTTCCTTAGATACTGCTTTGTCACAAGGCCATCAGTGCTGGCTGTTTTCTAAGGTGAGAGTGGAGAAGCAGGAGGATGTGTTAGAAAGTCTTGCCTTTCCGTGAACTTGTTTTCTTTCACAGTTAATTCCATTAGATTTCCTCTGTATTTTTAAGGCATGATATAATGCCTCAGTTTGCCAAGAGCTTTAGAGGACTTTTTAAAGAGATATTTTATTTCCCTTCTTTTTCACTTTTTAAATATACACTGCTGGGTTGGACTCATTACCTGTCTCTCCTTTTCTGCAGCACTTGGTGTATAATTGCTTCAGCTCTGGGAACACACAGGAGATGATACACTATCCATACTGCTTGTCAGAGCTTTTGGGGAATGCTGTTCATCTCACTGGAAACAGAGCTGGGCCCTCTCTACTTTCAGAAAGACTATTTTCCAAGCACTGCCAAGCCCCTTGCTATTGAAATTCAGAACAGTTTCAAACTTCCCAGTATTCATTATTCTGTTCATTCTCAATTCAGAAGCAGCACTTGTGTGTTTGGTTTGTGCAGGAAAGATTCATCACATTCTTGGGTCAGCTACCTTGTCAGCTCCACAAACACAAACACACAGACACACAGAGGGGAGAAAAAATGAGCTTCATATGCTTCATTCATGTCAGAACTCAACAACTTTAAGAGTGCAAATATTCTGCAGTCACTCATGAAAAGAAATTTTTAATAATAAATATCTAACAATTAATGGGCTGGTAGCTGCAGTTGTCTTCAGGGCATAATATCTAATTTCCTTGCAATGTTTCATATCCTTACTTTTCATGCTGCAACAGTCTATCATTAAAACCAAATGCAGGTTTCTATCACTTTTATTTATTTTTCAAATCAACTTATAAATCAGTGCCAGACCTTGTTACAGATGAGTTCCAATAAATTATCAGCTGTGGACAAATTCTGAATGTTAAACATTCTCTGTTTTTTTCCTTTTTTTTTCCCACCCCCACATACTGTGCTCCTATGTCACACTTTGAGACTGGAGCTCATGCAGGAGCTTTTGCAGGGGTTTTGCCCTCTTTAACGAGATGAAAACCTGGCTACATTTTTAAATAATGTAAAAATGTTTGTTTCTCTAGTTAAAAAACACCTAGGGAAACTGTTTCTCATAATCTGCAACAAAATTTACATCTCTGGACTACAGTAAAAGATACATCATTTCTTCTACTTCTTGCTGACAGGCAATTCCCAGAGCAACATGTAACCCTAATATAACTCACATTAATACTTTTACCAAAATGCTGTGTTGCCCTTCAGAAAAAGGTCAAAAATGCTATCATGTGCTGATGCTAACTTTTCCTTGGCTGATTTGTCGCTTCTAAATTGGATTGTTGCAATTAGCAGTGTATTGCTGGTTTTGATATAACTCTATCAGTTAAGTAAATTTTATTGCTAGTTTTACCAGTAGGCTGAGATATATTAAATGGCCTGGAGTGGCATAGCCCTGCATGGCTGATGGGAAGCTCTGAATATAGTAATTAGCAAAATAACCTCTAAAAACATTCTAGGTTCAATTAGCTTGAATGAACTCTCTAAGATGTGAACATATATGGAAGATGCACCCAAAAAATTTCATTTACAAAATGTTGTGTTCTCTCACAGCTTCCCTATTTTAGGTCTCCTCCATTCTGCTTGTTTTCTTCTTTTTTCTTTTTTTTTTTTTTTTAATCATTATGCTTCTTTTTTTCTTTCACATCTCTTGGGTTTTCAAAACTTTCCCTTTATTGTTAGACATCATGGATTTCACTTCCCACAGACAGTGTATGATTTAGTTGATTTTCTCTCCTTGAATTCAGGTAAACTTCAATCCATTCCAACCTTAAAAGGGGTCAAGTGGAAATTACTCAGTATTCTTTTTTTTCTTTCTTTAATTTTTTTTCTTTTGATAAAATCCCCTGTTATTAGACTCTACTGTTACTTTATCAAGTGGTATTTCTGGTCATTGTCTAATATTTACCTTGCTGGGTGAATTACATCACTTGATATATTGTTGAGTGACAGACAACATTAATTTTTAGCATAAAATAGGAAATCCGTGAAGAAAAACAGGAAGAATTTCTACACAATGTGGCTAGACCATGGCATGGATGAGAGCCAAAAGTGCAGATTATGCAGCAGTTTTAGACACTTTCCATTAAAAAAAAAAAAATCTTGTAATTACACAGTGCCAACTTTTGGCTTCATCTGAATGCAGCGAGAAAATCCTTGGTGTGTGTTTGAGGTCTCTTCTGATTCCTGCCTAATGAATCATTTTTTATGCATCTCTTCCCAGGTACCTGCCATTATTTCAGTAAAGCAATTACTTTTTTCCCCTAAACTCTTCATTTAAACACGTATCCTTGTAATCAGCCAGATGAAACTGTCTTATTCCTATGGCAAAGTAATTATATGTATGACTGGTTGTTTCTCCTTATCCTTCATATTAAACACTCTTCAGGGCAAAGATGCTGTTGGCTTCATGGTCTGCTCTGCATCCACTGTCAGCACAAAAGCAAGTGCACAAATGAGCCCAGGTACAGGGCTGAGCCACATAATCTCCTTCTGATTAAAGATGTAACTTTTGCTGCTACACAGAAGCAGCTGCTTTGTTCTGTTTATCAGTCCAACAAGGAAAGACCAACAAGGAAAATCAAGGATATCTTGAGTTGCAAAACATGCAAATCTAGGGACAGAGCAAAACTCGGACTTTGCTGTCCTGCCCTACTAAATTTCAGTTGGCCCATTCACACTGTTTGTGTGATACAAAAGGCTGTCTAGAGCAAGTACTGAGCTGGGAATGTGCAATTCACAGCTTTCCTGGGGAAGTGTATTTTTAAATCTGGACCCAGTGAAGAAGAGAAATTGATTTGATCCTTCCTCTTAATTCTATGTACGTGACAAAGAAATTGGGGTAAGAAGCAGAGATAACCTTTTCCATTCTCTGCAGTAATTCTTTTGAGTTTATTTCAAGAGTATTTAATATTGCTGATAGGAATGCAGTTATATATCCATTTAAATACAGAGGATAAGCTGCAGGAGAGATGTAACCACAAAATGGGGACAAATTTGTGCCTATAGAAGGATTCAGGTTCCTCGGTCAGTATGAAGAAAAGTTCCACAGACTTTTGTTACTCCTGCACTGAGGTGATGCCACTAAAGCCACACAGGACTTGGAGCTCTCAGCAGTGGTTCTGCCTGTCAGCCAAATATCTTCGCAGCATAACTTGGTCCTATGAGTAAAATAGACCTATTATAGACCTATGGTTCTATTAGTCTAACACAGACATGTTGCACTTTAGCTGCAACACAGACAGATCAGTTGAACATCAAGAAAATAACCAGATTCCATTAGCTGTGATACTGAATTGCCACCAGTTTGAATCCCAGATCCTTTCAACAAGTTTAAATTCATACTGAGATGCCTAGACTTAAACTGAGATCTAGCTCTGTATGCTCAGTGTCACTGAAAAGCAGTGCAGTATTATTTATGTGTTTATACAGAAGCTGATTTCAGGAACCCAGACTGAAAATTAATAACTGATATGGATATTTTATTTCTGAGAAATATCTTTCTCCATCTTCTAAACTGCCTGTGTTCTTTGCATTGTATAGATGAAGTTGCCTTATAGTCTGACTTCAGGGAAGTATGAATTGGGACTACAGCTTCTATCCACAGTTCTCCCATTGGCTTCCCTTGGAGTTAAGGACAAATCTCACTCTTTTCCCACCTACACTCTCTCAGATGCCACAACAGATTGTACCAGAATTGCTGTCCGGCCTACTTAATTTGCAGGACACTTGGAGTTGTTTGAATGAAAGGTGCTATAGAAGGGCTATAAAAAGTACCAACTTTATTATCATTGCTGCTGTTATTTCACAGGAGCCCTGTCCATTGTTCTCAGCAGCAGCCTATGTCTGGTGGAAGACTGCCTTCCAATCTTTCTAGACATGAGCTCTATTAACATACAGATGAACAGGTCACACTATTCTTGAAGCAGAACTCTTTAGCATGTTAATGGCATTCACACTGGTGGCCCCTCAGTGCTCTGGAGAAATACAGGTTTTGCTTAGTGCTTAATAAAATAAGACAGTCATAAAAGATGTCACTTGGGGCCAATGAATATTGTCACAAGAGATACAACGGAAGAGGAAAATGACATGGATTTATCTTTTCCTGGGTGCCAAATGTAGCTTCCACTTGTGCTGGAACCTCCTTGTTACTGTAGCATTCATTCATGACTACCTGGCAGAGGCATATATGAGGCTAAATTTTCAAGTGAAGGCTCAAATAAAGGGTTTAACTTCTGTTTCTGGGCACCTGAAATGACAACCTTTATCTGTGACTTAGAAAAGAGACCATTGTAGATATGGACTAATGTGGTGATGGACACTAGAAGCCATGGGATGGATCCACAGCCATCATATCCTGCCCTAAGGCCACCAGAGAACTACAACTGGTGTCATCCAAGGACTGGTCTCACAGCTTTGGCTGTGTAATTTGGTCCTCCTGTGCAAGATGAACATTTCTGAACATCTGGTCCTGCATATAAACAGGCGAGATCTTTTTACATTTATGGCCACAGTAATATGCAGTACTTCACAGCTTCAGGTGAAGTTTTAGGTGGGACAAGGCCTGGGAAAAACTTCTGCTCCTTATTTCTTACAAAGCACAATTTATGTGTGACGATGTTCACAAGGGTTTTCGGATTGGGGAAGAGACAAGGATCTGACTCCATGTTTCAGAAGGCTTGATTTATTATTTTATGATATATATTTCATTAAAACTATACTAAAAGAATAGAAGAAAAGGTTTCATCAGAAGACTAGCTAAGAATAGAATAGGAAGGAATGATAACAAAGGTTTGTGGCTCAGGCTCTGTGTCCGAGCCAGCTGGGCTGTGATTGGCCATTAATTACAAACATCAAACATGGACCAATCACAGATCCACCTGTTGCATTCCACAGCAGCAGATAATCAATGTTTACATTTTGTTCCTGAGGTCTCTCGGCTTCTCAGGAGGAAAAATCCTAAGGAAAGGATTTTTCATAAAAGTTGTCTGCAACAATTTATGGGACACTTTTTTGGATCAGAGATTCTACATGTCACTTACATGAGTTGTGGATGAGAGGAAAAAATTATTTGCTTGAAGAGCTTCATCCATAGCCTAAAGAAGTGAGCAGAATTCACTCTCTTGATTCTCTTGGGCTTTGTACCAAGCCCTCTGTTAGGAATGACACTTTATTGTTGAAAAAAAAAATGTTTGTTGGCAAGATATGTATGCATGCCTTTAAAAACAGTCTTCTGTTAAAACCTACTAGATTAATTTTTCTCTGTCATTTTTAGTTGAGAGGCAAACAGCTTCAACAGGATGTAGGAGTGCACAGCAGCATTATCCATATCCAGTGTTTGTTGCTTGGTACATTGTCCATTACAGTAAAGGTGAGTTGTTCCATAAGGGCAAGAAAACACTTTAGGGCTTCCAGCAGCCAAGCAGAGAGATCAAGCAGAGCTCTGCACCAGCCAGAGGCTGTCCACATGCTGCTCCATCCAGAAATGCTCTGTACACACACTGAAAATCATGGCAGGGATTTCAAGATGTCATGCTGACACTGATGTTGCCATTTTAAATTCAATTAATTTATATTCTAAAGAGGCAAAAACATTGCTGTACTAGGTTTACTGCTGCTGCCCTCATGGAGCTAAACATTATAACAAGTGCTGGTACTAAGTGGTTTTCTGAGTCCCATAAAGGTTAGATCATATCTTTGAGGATTTCATGCATTTCTTCTTTTTTTTCTGATTAGTTCATTTTTGATTATTATTAGCTATAGTAAAGGAGTTTACCCAGAAGTGAATGAGAAAATGAAACTGAAAAGCAGTTAATTGGTACTTTAATTGCACAGATACATGCTTTGAAATTCCAGCAGCAAACCGAAGTTACAATATTTACAGGGAAAAGAGCAACACAGATATTTCTTTGCAGGCTGTTAATTGGAATCCTAATGAAATCACCTTGTGAAGGTGTGGGATGCCTGAAGCATGTACGTGATGGTGAAGGAGGTGACTCTGTGCATTAGCATTCACAAAGAGAACGGCCTGTGGCATGGTTTAGGAACAGTCTACTCAAAGCTTCCCAGATATGGGGAAAACAAACTTTGCCACTTCAAGAGCAGGAAGCTGTGCTTTACAGTATATCTTTCTAGGCTTTCTCAGCAGCAGGTGGAAAAAGAGCGATTCCTCCAAGAGGCAGCAGTGTTTACAGGTAAGGACCCCTGTGAGATGCGATGGGACTCTTTGGCTTTCATTCATGTTTACCCTAGGGAAAATTGGAGCACCAAGTAGATGTGCACGGCTGATTTTCAGATGGAATGAAAAGCTGACAGAGAATATGACCTGTACCCAGCTCAGTACACAGGAGAGTTTTCCCATGCTCCACAGTAATAACCTAGACCCAAATCACCTTCCTCCAAATCACCTTCCTGTCACTCTCTATCAAAGAGGAATAAGGGCCCGAACAGATAACACTGAATCAGTGTGGCTTGGGTACTCCAGCAAGTGTAGAATAATAACCACCATTTTACATTTCCTAAGGATAGATAAGTCTAGGGTATGTCTGTATTCTTAGTCCACTGCAACTTTGGAAATGGCAGAAAAAGGTTAGACTTTTTATTTTTCTGCCTGTGGTTTTATGCAGGAGGATCTATCCTGACTCGTATGAAATCACTATTTCCATAACTGTGATTATGCCAATAAGAGTACTAATGTACTTACAAGAGTAAACCATCATGAGACTAATTTGTTAACATTTGAAGAACTTGGCCTGGAATAAAGAATATTTGTGTAACATGGGAGTCTGTCTCTGAGGGAACAGTCATATTTTGGTCAGCATTCTCAGGGGTTTTGCACCTACAATGAGCATCTTGTAGGTGCAAAAATGAGCATCTTATCAAAGATGTTTCCTGACTATCAGGCTTCATAGGACTTAGCAGAACAGGCTTTAATGAACATTTTGAGACATTAAATAAGGCTCCAGCTGAAAACTCCCTATTTATCTGATTTCAACTCTCTTCTAGTGCATTGCTTGATCACAGAAATTTTCCATTCCTATTACAGAGATAGCAAAGAAGGAAGAAACTAACTTATCAACCCAACAGAAGATGAACATGACCTCACTAATTCATCAAACAGAACCAAAGTTTAAACAACAGAGTCAGTAAATCCCATTTAATGATCTCTCACAAAAGCCCCTTTATTAATGTACCACTTTGAAATATAATTCAGTGCACACCAAAGACTCAATAAGCCACCAGGGCAGCAAAAATTTCTAAGAGAACTTCATGTATTACCAGAACTGTTAAAACAGTCCAAAGCTGCTAAGATCAATGACAGTAGTTGAAAGATCACTTTATATTCTGCTGTCTGGTGAAAGGCCTCTATTAAACATTACATTGGTAGGGGAATCCAAGCTGTGACACTGCCAAGATAGCTACTGCACTGCTAGACTAAGAACATTAAGCAGCACAAGAATTTTGTTTCATATGAAGAATTAAATTCAGTTTCAGAGGAAAGCACCAGTTTTCATATGAACATCTCAAGTCCTGTTTCCCATCCCTCATATCTTCTCTTCTTTGCAAAATATCTTTTTTAACTGCAACTTTCAACCAAAGATGCATGTGGGTTTTAGCTTGCATGACAAATGAGCCAGAACACATTTAAGTTGAATTAATGCCATCAATTGCATTGTGCCCATCCCTACTCTCCCTGAACTCAGCAGGAGGCTGGTGAGAGCAGAGTACTGAGTTATTTGGCTTCAGCAAGGATTGTAAAGGCTTTTGGAATTTATGGAAATACAAGAGGCCATGCCTATGTAAGATCTTATCCCAGAGTGAAGAGTAGGAGAACGGAAAAAGAGTAGGAATATTTATATACACTAGCAAGTGACATTTTGTAGCAAATTTTACTCAAGAGATCATTCTCTTCCATTCTGGTCTTAATACATAGACTGGACTAAACTAGAATAGAATAGACTAGACTAGAATAGAATAGAATAGAAATTTCTTTGCGAATAGAATAGAATAGAATAGAATAGAATAGATATTTCTTTGGGAAGGGACCCACAACAATCATCAAGTCCAACTGCCTGCTATAATAACACTCCATTCTTCTCTCTCTTCCTCCATATATATACATATGGGTCATTTATATAGTATCTGCATTCTCCAAGTAAACAAAAAATGTGCAAAATTTTGAGACTATAGAATTTGATTATAAATTTAATGATACTAACTTTCAGACAGAGATGGATTATCCATTTCATCAGCTAAGTAACCTTTTGGTGCACCTTTGATCTCTTCATTTGCAAATATTCTTCCACATTAAACTTACAGCCTCTCTTTCATTTGGATAAATTCAATTGTGCAACTTCAGGGCATTTACTTATGAGTATCTTAGAAAATCTTTCTGAGAGCCAGTAAAGAAAACACAAAACCTTGTCTCTGAGAATAAAGCAGTATGTATCTGGTTAGAGTATTCAGGATGTTCCACAATCAACATGATACTGTATTTAGGGGGAAAAAAGACTAATTTTTGCTTGTTGGGACAGATCCAAAACACACCAATGTAAGAGGTCTGTTAACTTCACTAAGCTCTGGATGAAGCTTCCAGTTTAGGAGGAGGGATGTTGCTGTGCACTCCAACAGCAGCAGTAGCCCTAGCAGTTATCTTTGCCCCTAAACATATCCAAAAAGCAATTTAATGCACCAGCAGCAGTTGCCTGTTAATCGGGCTAGAAAAAAAGGTAGCCTGGGAGGGTGGGTTTAAAAAAAGGAATGTGGCACTATTATGTATTGCTTGCAAAGTAAACAAGCAACATCAGTATAGTCATTTCCTAATTACGAGCTGTTTCATAAACTGTAAATGCTAACATGGGAGAGGTAAATCATGGCAATTTAATTAATAAAACACTTTAGACAATTAAATCCATATGTGCATGTCCTGGGGCACAACATCAATAATAGAAGCTTGCAGGCATATTTTGGAAATTTTATGCAATCATTTGCAGATCTTGTAGTCAATAATTGGTACAAACTGTTTTAACCCTTCCTTGCCCAGTCTGGAAAACTGAAAGGCATTGCTAATTACAATTATTATTATTGACTTCATTACTGTTATTTTGTTTCTGATTTTTCCATTCTATGCATATATTTTAAAAGTATTTCTGTGCAGGCTACAAAATTAATCTGAATTAAAATTCTTGTAAGAAAGAAACTAAAATTTCTTTCTTACATGTGTGTTAGCTTTCTACACAGTATAATGAATTAACTGAATCCTGGGAAAGTAATAGACTTGTTTTTCTGGTCCACAGAGCTAAACTAAAATTTGTACCGGTGGTTATTTGTAAAATAGTTCAACTTTGGGCTCTGAAGTCTGAGTACAATTTCTGAACAATGGGACTTGAACTCTGGAGTTTAAGGATCTATCTGTGAGCAAAGATATCTTCACAGCTTTTGGTGACTAAGCACAGAGCTGAAAGGTGATTTACAGCTAAAAGGTGTTCAGAGAGACTGCCTCGTGTGCAATAAGGCAGACTTCTGCACAGGCTCTTATCCTGATACTTCACAAACCAGGCTGACAGCAATCCAGAAAAGAAACTAAACTCCTGTGTACCCAGAAAGCGCTGGGGTCTTCCAAGGCTCATTAAGCCTGGAGAAGGAAATACCATGGTTCCCATCCTTGCACTGGCTCCCAGCTAATTTCCAGTGTCCATGTAAAGCTTTGTTCTTACAATTTCAGGCAATAATGAATCCAGCCCTGGCAACATCAAAGCGTGGTATGATCTTTGAATCACTATAACTGCATGTCCTCTGGGACAATGCAAATCACAAAGACTTTTAAAGCAATTAATGGATTCAGCCCCATTTACATCAAAGTTCCAGTTCTGATTTATGCACTGCCATGATAGCAGTGCTTCCTGGGGCCAAGGCAGTTCACAAAGCCCCAGAAGCAGCATATAAATGCTGGGGACATCTTCAGTTAAGGGGATCCCACAGTGCATAGTCTTCCTGTAGAGATCAAACAGATGTTCAATCTCCAGGGAAAACAGCCAAGCCTTCAGAGAAACTCGACTTTGAGTCAAACATGTAGTTTAAGCCCCTGAAGCTTAACTGTCTACTCACTGTAAACCTTAAATGTCCATACGCTTCCCAAAAAGAGACAAAGAAGAGATTTAATCCCAAAAAGGGAAGATTTGCCAAAGACTTAATGAAATCCACCAGGGGTTTCACCATGTCTGTTGCTGTCATATAAAAAACAATGGATGATGATTATAAATTGTTGAACAGATAAGTAGATGGATGAATTAGCTGGCAAATTATGAAGATAGTATGGGGGACAAAATCCATTCTCGAGAACACACTACCAATAACCATGAATTCCATCTTCCCTTGAATATTTGTTGTCTCAAGTTGTGTTAAGTATTGCTATAACCTTTCTCTCTGCAGAAATTCAAGAGACTAAACATATGTCCTTCTTCCTGATCTGTAACAGATGATGTTCCCAGTGCCTGTTGTTATATGCAGGGTCAGAATTTCATACATTTCAATCTGCAGAGCATCTGAGGCTTTCTGAGAGAGTAAAGTAAGTATGAATCACTGGTGCTGTTACTGATAATGATGCAAAAATATTTGTAGGGAGAGAAAAAATCAGGCACCTTCTGGAAATGTGGATTAAAGAGCCTAAGAGATTTTAAAATTTCAGTGTTGAATTATAAACCATTGTAAATTGAAGCTTAATTTTTTCAAAATCCTTTTTAATTATTATTATTCAGTTATTTGGTAATTCAACAGAGCATACCAGAACAGTTCTATTTTAAACTGTGAGGGGACTTGTCGCGTGCAATTCTAACATAAGGGATGTTGGTTGTATCTGTGCGGGCCATTATGAAGTAAATTGCCAATATATAATAATGACTATTTGCTTTTTGGTTTTATTTATAATTGTTTTTTCTACCCTGTAGAACATAGTAAAGCTCTTCTGGCTCATGCATATTTTCACAGTGTGGAGTGATATCAGAATGAATAATGCTGAGGTGGTTACTGGCAAAGCATTACAGGGAAGATGTTTGTTTGACATCATTTATATGTAAATCCTGCTCCAGTTCATCGAGATGTTAGGTAATTTCGGAGCCATGCTGCACCGCCTTACTATCTTCTCACAGGAGTTTCTTCTGTTACACTGCTTTGATTCCTGATACAGGCTGGCCTCTTTGCTCGGATGAGGAGTGAGGAAATGCCTCCACCACACTTCAAGTCCCATCGCTCAGCTGGGCTGGTACGTGTTTGCTGTGATAATACTGCTGCTGACTCCTGCTGCCCCAGGTCTAAAACTGTCTTGGCATCTGAGAATGATTTTCCCATCATTTTTTTGGTGACTCAGTACTGCTTTACTGCAGAAAATCTTGATTGAAAGGGGAAAACAGGCATTCAGTGTTCTGAACTGGCACCCCTGTTGGCTGTCTCCTTCCTCCACTTTGCAGCTGTGAGAGAGCTGAGACATCGCCTTGTGCAGCACAGTCCCTAGTGGGGTTCTGCAGGGCTGCATCCTCAGCCCTGTGCTCCTTGATATCTTCATAAACAACTTGGGTGTGGGACTTGAAGAAATACTAACTAAGTTTGCAGAGAACGCTAAATTGGAGGAGCTGTCAATTTCCTCAAGGGCAGAGAGGTCCTGCAAAGACACTTTAACAAATTAGAGGAATTGGCAAGCACCAGCTGTATGAGATTCCACAAGGGAACGTGACAGATTCTGCACCTGAGACAGGGCAAGCCTGGATGTACAGACAGACTGGGGAATGAGAGGCTGGAAAGCAGCCCCATGGAAAGGGACCTGGGGGTCCTGGTCAGTGGCAAGTTGAACATGAGCCAGCAGTGCCCTGGCAGCCAGGAGGGCCAACCCTGTCCTGGGGGGCATCAGGCAGAGCATGGCCAGGCAGGCAAGGGAGGGGATTGTCCTGCTCTGCTCTGAGCTGGGGCAGCCTCACCTCCAGTGCTGGGGGCAGTTTTGGGTGCCACAATATAAAAGAATATAAAGGTGTTAGAGAGGGTCCAAAGGAGGGCTACAAAGATGATGAAGGGCCTTGAGAGGAAGCCTTACAAGGAGCAACTGATGTAATTTCAATTGGCTTCAATTTTTATTGAGTCTGAGGTGCAGCAGCAAATCATCCCATGTGATCTAAATTTATGATAGGCAGACTGTGTGATACACAGGCCTTACTGTGAGATGTGGCCTACAGAATGCTGCTGCCACCAAGGTGGCACCTTTAGCTGTGTGCCTAAAAAAAAGGAGTGGAACTCCCAAACAGGGATGATGTTGATCTTTTTATACTGCAAGAACCTGCTTTCATCTTACTTAGAAAAGATATTCATAAAACAGTAGGTGCTACTGGCAGCCAGATATGCTCATCTGTAAAGAGTAAAAACATCATGACCTAGGGTGAATGTGGGAGGAAGAACTGTGTGTGTTAGACAGCCTTCCCTCGGGCCCTGGGCAGCTGGAGGGAGGCCGCTGCAAGACAGGTGGTCAGAGGTTACCTCAGGGATGGAATATTGTCCTTCTAGACTGGATTCCCTCCTGTTGTCACCAGATTGAGGTAGAATCTTACAGATGTTCCAGACAGAGTATTTTTGTGGGCTCTGTCAGGGAATGGAGACACCAATTGGTGGGATATAATCATCATCATCATCTTCATCATTATCATCATCATCATCATTATCATCATAAAATATTGCTGTTATTGTAGTAATAGTTATTATAATAATGACACTACCAACTACAAAAAAAAGAAAAAGAAGTCCTCACTTGAGGCTTTCAAACAAAGTTTTCTGGCTAGATCATTGAGATTTAGAGAACACTGGAAGTGTTTAGCACATTTGCTCAATTTTGAGGGACACATTTGTTTATTAAAAGGAACTAATCATACTGTCATTATTAGAGAAGGAAAGTGGTGTGAATCCAAACAGCTCCCTCATATATCCAAAAGTGATTGCAGGCAAAAACTAAACACAGCCTATTTCTCACTGTAATAACAGGGGAGTTATTAAAAATATTATTGCAATCTATGAGATTGCAATAATCCACTGTCAAAATTCAATGCTTTTTCTCTCTTCATTTGGTAATAATAAAAATATATTTTCAGGACATTGTATGACATCATGGAGATTTTTTTTTGGTACTAATAGCTACATGGGTTTGGATATCTCCCCAGTAAATTATAACTTAATTTTCAGCTATTTAAAGGTCACTCTGAATAATATATATGCTGCTTAATAATCAGTTAAAATAAAGGCACCTTTCAGGAGTGTAGGCTAATAGCAGTATTGCCTTTGCACAGGCCTTTGCTGTTTTCATTTGTTGTATGATCAATGAAGCAAGAGAGAAGTTCCCCTCATACACCCGAGCCAGATCTTCAGTCTTTCTTTCTTTCTCTTTTTAATGGGAGGAACAAAAACCTTTTCGCAATCAGCAGTAATCTCTCCAAAGGTCTTTTAATTTAAAAAGTCATAAGTGTTAATTAGCTATTATTAAGTGCCCCCTGTATAAATTAACGTGATTGATGAAAAAATTAAGGGTAATGAAAAATGTAGCAATGCATGTATTTTTAAGAGACTATATTAAAGATGAAAGTCCCCAAAGACAGAAACTAAGGCCTGCTGCACCCGTGCCCTGCCTTTATTAGTATTAGTAATAAAAAAATATATAGATATATATCTCAGGAATGCACATGGATATGTTGGATATACCAGTGTTAATATACTTCTCACTTCACTGAGCTTTGAATACCTCTTTGTCACAAAGGCTTATTCCAGTGATATACTGTCCAAATTCTATTTGGTTTGTGGACCAAAATGAGATCCTTTGAAATTGGAAACTGAGATCCTGAGTTAGAATGAAAAGACAACTGAACTAACTGAATAACTGGTTTTCTCTTAATTTTGCATATACTTCGGTAGGGCACTACCTTATTTTACAAATTAAGTTCTTGTTTTATCTGTTATCAGAATAAAAAAATCAACAAACAAACTTTTTTTTCTCCACACAGCTGGTTTTCTTTTCTGTTATAAAGAGTTTATAACTTCACTGGGTTCTGCCACCTATTTGTCTACATGAAGCTGATTCAACCATTGTTTGTTTTAACAACATTTCACAAGAAACAGGTTAGATTGGGCCACAGCAACTGCACATCAAGAGATATTTTTCCAGTGAAAACCATTTGAATAAATTATATCAGATCTTGATATTTTATTTGTCTTCCTAACTACCCAGAAAATATTACTACCATCACCATATAGTCACTAGTTTACTTGCATTTCTGGCCTCACATAAAATCATAATCATAATGGGACCTATGCTACATTAACACCAATTAAAGAATAGTTCCCACCAAAACCAGGCTGCCACTACAAAGAGAAGGACTAGGAGAAATTTATTACTAGCCTTCTTACATGCTACAAACTCAGAATCCCTCTCAAAGAGACAGAGACTTAACCCTAGACTACAGGACTCCACTGAGGTGTATGAGCAGTCAGAAGTTGCACAGTCTGTGAAGTTTCATGGGCTGTGAAAAGGCCTGGCTTTCTATGGCACCATGTCATGTAATGTGGCTGTCATACCTGCATCACATCCTCCTGTTGCCTGGCCAGCAGGCTGGGGGGCTGTAAACCTGTGTATTGTGGGCTGGCTGGCCAGACCAGGGATTCTGCATGGCAAAATTGGTTTGTGTTTGCTGGCTCTGGGTAGCCTGCAAAGTGTCCAATCTCTCACGAGCATGTAGTCCCCAAAAATGGCTTCAGAGGGTTCATGAAATCTCCTCTTCTTCCCCCCAACCCAGCCTCCCAGAAATTATTATGTAGAACTAACATGGGACTACCTCTCTGTAACCCTGCCGGATTAATCTGAAGCTGAATGTGATTTAAGGTATTGGATGGTCATGAACAGCACAAGCTTATAAGCCTGTTCTCCTTTTTTTATTTTGTTTTCAGTCTGTAGCTTCTTCACCCTAGTTCTGCATCTTGTTAACTAAACTAAATGTGATTTAAACTGCACTGTTCTACAGACTGTGAGCCCTGGAACTCCAGAATAACTTTCATGGTTTAGAAACCAGCATAACTCAAAGTATAGGTATATGTGACATATGATATTAAATCTGTCCAACACCTTCGAGTATGACACCATATTTTTCATTTGTGCATCACCTTTTTCATTTAATTAATTAAGTAATTGTAATAAAATAATTTTTCAGGGCAAGAATCTGTCTCATTAATAGTTTTAAAGCAAAAAGGGCTAAATATTTTTGAGAGAAAATGTGGTTTTCTGGTTCTAATAAAAGAATCTTGCAGTTATTCGTTGATTATATGCCCCACATTTTATGCTCTAGTGCAAAAGTTGGAAAGTGGGAAGAACATACTAGATATATGCCTTTAGCACAAATTTGATCAAATCTCAAATCTCTATAAACCCTCTGTGAAGTCTGCTGTCAAGAATTGGAAAGATTTTGACAGCTGAAGTCTCTGAAGAGCCTGACTGCATTAAGCAGCCCCATGCAATGAGCAAGGTGCATGTGCACTGCTCCCAGAGGGCTGGGCATTCTTTAGCCAAGAGCTCCAGGGGAGAAGAAAAAAAATTATCTCAACACACCAGAAAAAGAGAAAAGACCAAAAGAACAGCTATATTAAGTCAGATCAAAAGATCATCTAATCCAATACCTTTTTTCTGAAGGCGATAAATAGTAGATGCATAAGGAAAAGTACAAGAATAAAGTAAGTATGAAACAATACTAGCTTTGAATATACTTCAGTTTTCTGAAAATTTGCAACTCTGGGACTTCTGGAGTCAGAGGTAGTTTCTGTTCATGAAATCATCGCCAGATTTCTCCTCAATGAGCCTGTCCAGCCCTGGACTCCACGTGAACCTCAAGCTTTCATAGTATAGAAAGAATTGCTATGAAAAACCCTCTTTCCTTTGCTTTGAATTTGTTCCTATTCCTTTAATATCTCAATAGCTGTTGTATTGGAAGATACATAACAGAGTAAATCCTTATTATTTGCATTTAAATGTAGAAGAAAATACTGTCTGAAGATCTAGTAGATCTGCTGACTTGGAGAAAAGTCCACCGCAGCAGCAGAAAGATTCCCAGAGATTTAAGTGGACTACATTTGACTTTTTCATGAAATTTACACTCAATTATCAGGTACTATTATTCCTCATAATCTACAGCACAAGAAGTCACTCTGGCACAGATCTTATGCCACCTATCCCCACAGAGTCTCAATTATTTAAGAGCAATGTCCTTATGAACTTTATTTAATGTGCAAAATAAATAGATAAAACCACCAAGCCAACATTTACAAACTAGAAAGATTTTTTTTTTACTAGAAACCTGTAGAAATTTCTATCCACTTCAGTAAAATCAAAGAATGCTTTCAATTGCACAAGGTCTTACTTTGTAAAAAAGAATATCCTTGGATTGTGTTTAAAGATGTACAAAAAAATCTGCAAATTTTGTACCTCTCTACACTATAAATCACTCCTCCATAATAATGCCTTCCTGTCCAAGCACACTAATCAAATCTCTTCCCTGTCACTGGAATTATTACATTTTAACAAGCACAGGATTTAATCATCAGTGCAGGCTTTTCATGCATTTGCTTCATTCAGGTCTTGACAGCAAACCTTTACTCATGAGTTGTCCTTACAGTGGTGGTTTGATTACCATTTTGACTACTCATGTGAGTAATACTTTCCTGTGTCAGGCCTTTAATTAGCTGAATGCTTTCAGAAATATTTCTATAAACTGCATTTTCTCTGTGAACCATGGTATCCTTTCTCCCTCCCTAATGTTAATGACTTGGGCAGGTATGTATTTGCCTGGTGTATCAATCACTTTCTCCTCACTTTCTACACATATAAAGTCTTCCTGATTGCTTCTCATGAATTTTAAGAAGCTCCTTTGATAGAAAAGACCTTGGCATCTGTACTACCAGATAGGATGGCATATCATGTAGGATTTAATGTTTCGTGACTGAAATACAGGGCACTGCCCAGCTAAAACATTAGTCCATGTTGTTCTCAAACTTGCCAGCTGTTTTGCTTCTTTGTCTTTCTGATGCCCTCTCATGGCTTCTGCAGCTTGAAGGTCATCTGTGCATGTTCACAGGTCTTCATCAACATCCAGGAGTGACTACAGATGTTGTTAAGATGATTTCTTTAATTAGATAAGTAGCTGTTCATTGGCAGAATGTGCTGCACCTGGGACTAACAATGACTTTCTGTAATATATTAATCTATTCCTGTTAGAGACTTGAGGTGAAAAAGGAGAAAGAACTTATAAAACTCAATGAACTTCTAAATTGACTTGTTGTTCAAAATGCTCCATTTTCTATACAAACTGATGGATAATCAAAAGTTAAAACTCATCAGCAATGCCAGGGATGTCCTGCAGCCAAATGTTTGTTTACAAACATTTTTGTTCTGTGTCATATATTCAAGGAAGACCAATATTACAAGATTTTACAAGTTGTGTAAGGATTAGAAATCCCACATCAGAGCCTGAAGAGTGGTCACCCTACAGCTGCTTTTCCAGTAACTCAGATGAGTAACTCAGTTCAGTGGACTTTGCAGGAGAGCACCTGAGTGAGACCCATGCAAATTAAATCCTGCTAGCTCATTGTGGTAACAGTAATATCTATAGAAGGCTGAAATGGAAGCTGGGGAGGTAACTTTACTGTAAGGCTCTGCTGGATTAGTCAGGGCTTACCTGTCATCATGTTTGAGTTAGAGGCTGGAATGCCAACTAAAAGAAAGTAAGTTTGACAAGGAAATTCCCATTGTGTTCTGCTCCATTTCTCATTGACCCCCTGCGATACATCATATTGCAACAAATTCTGACAAGTGATGAAGAATCTGAGTTCTCAAGCTCATCCAGGGATTATTCTCCCTTCTTCACCTTCAGGGAAAATTAATTTGTTTGCTTATAAAATATTTATTTTATATTCAAGTGTTATTCACAGTTTCAAACGTAAAACATTCAAACCCTATTTGGTTTGGAGGAAGGGCAAAGTGGATCCAGTTTTCACATCCAGATAATGATGCTGTTTTTTCTCTATTGCATCAAGTTTCAAAAAGGGCTGGTTTTCCACATCCTTCAAATATTTTTTTCAATGAGCTTGTGAGAAAAAAGGCAGAAATTTAAAAATGAAAACAAAACACTTTGGATCACATAACTCATATTTGCTCATTTATATAATGCCTGCCAAGATTGAGAAAAGGTACACAATTTCTGCAAGATCTCACAAATAGCAAGGAGAATGCAGACTTTTTTTTTTGTGTGGGATGAAAAAGGCCTAAGCAAACAAGGGAAAAGGGGATTGCAAATGAGGATTTTCAGAATTGTACCCAAACTCTAGACAACACAAAGTATCTAAGTAATTAAATTAATTTTCCAATGCAACTATTTCTATTTTACTACTATCGCTGTTCCTAGTGAGGATTTGAGGTCATCTCAAGCAGACTGGTCAGTCCATACCCTCAGATCAGAAACAACTTCATCAGATTCCAAATCCACCCTTGGGTATTGCAGATCATATGGGAAACGAGATAATTGAATGTTCTGAGAACCCTAGAAGCTGATTCAAGCAACTGCCCTAGATAAGCCTGATAGGTGAAACGAGGAGAGAACTTTAGCCTTAACTCTGAATATCCCTGCATTCACCATTCATGCAGGCAATACTTCACTAGGCAACTACAGCCTTGGGAATGCAGGGGGCAGTCTCCACTAATGTTATGAGTCCTGTGATATTAAGAAATCTCCACTGGCTCAATGGATCAAGTTCTGTCACTTCATAAGCCGCCTCAGTAGCACTGGGGGGTTGTTCTACCTCCTTAATACCAGCAACTACAAGACAGCAAAAAATTCAATCTTTTTCTCTTGTTTTTACTCCTGTTTCACATATGAATATCTTTCTGCTACTAACTGCAATTGTATCACCTTAAGGCGCAGATTTACACCTAAAACACAAAACATACAAGTGGGATGTCCATACCTAAAAATGAAGGGGCCTTAGAGCTGTGACTTCCACTCTGTCAAGTTCAATTTCAAACAGCTTCCAGAAGTTCTTGAGACACAGATATGTTTTCCCACTCTAGGTCTTCTTAAAAAGCATTGGAAAGCTCAGCTGTATAAGGGAAAAACATCACAACCGTCTTGCTAAAGGATAAAAACAGAGCAAACCACACTGCCACTGAAAGCCCCTCCCTGTCAATAAAGCAGTTTTACAGCAAAAACATTTAATTTTATTTTGTTTTTCATTCATTGCCATCAAGTCCTAGCTGTCTTCAGGAAAAGAATGAATTTGACAGTTTCATGTTGACTTTTACATTTCCCATTACTGACTCTTTTCATCTCTGTCCTAGAGCAAAAATACATTTCCCTTTTTAAGCTTTTGGTGATAAAAATCTCATCTGTAACCTCATAAATGATCCTTTATTATCTATATTAATAATGAATAAATGTCTGTTGAATACCCCTGATCCTTTGCATTAATAGTGCCAGATGTATTATAGATAACCTTTTGATTTAACAGCACAAACTGTGAAACAATATTAAACCAGCAAAGGACTGATCTTACTGGAGTCGCTGAGGTCAAAATTATAAACATTTCTTTCATTTCTATTTGTAAATTGTTCCATTATGCAGCACTAGTTTCCATCATTTATTTTTGAGAGAGGTACCACACTAGCAGCACTCCTAGAAATAGAGCTCATAAATAATACCTTGAATAATTTTTTTAAACATTTCCGTCTCTTCTACTTCTCCTTCCTCATGCCTCCTGATGATCTTAATTAATAGAGCATTACTACATGAGCAAATCCACTTCCGTTTACTGCACTATCATTTAAAAATATGTTGCTTGCCTCTTTTCCCATTAGCCCTGTCAGAATCAGACACAAATGTCACTCAATCATTTTTTGAGATAACACTGAGAGAACTGTAGTTATTCCTGAACAAAGGGATGAAGCCTCCATTAGTTTAGCAGAACTGCATCCCATAAGTTTGACTGCTTGCCTCTTACATACCTGTTGTGATCATTCCTTTATGGTCATTTTCAAGTGGGTTGCTGCTTTACACTGATGGCCGTAACATCTGAAAAGCCATTTGCTTGCGACTCTTGATAACGCTGATCTTAAATTTTCCCTTCCACCTGCTGTCCTGTGACTCCTGCTCCAACTTCCAATGCCTTGAACAGAAGAGAAGAACTTTCTTCAATATTAGGTAACAAAATACGGCGTGTCTTTTTTTTTTTCAAGAGAAGAAGAAATAGATTCCCACTAAAGTCAAGTGGGAAATATCCTAGTTTTGTGCTTATTCTTAACTGTAGTTTCTGAAATAGATGACACTGCTGAGGCTAAAGCACAGCAATTCCCCACACCCTTACCTGTAGCAATAAGTGTAGCTATACTGTTACCGGGCCAATTAAAAAAAATTTGAAAAGTTCCTATTGCCTATGCAGTACTTTATTTCTAGGATGGGTACCCTGACAGGGTCACCTGAAAAATGTTAGTTGAGAAACATGGTGGCAGATGGAGCTGCCTTAGTGCAGCCCAGCTTTTATTCCCAGCTCCATGCCACCAAGTTTGCCTAAGAACCATCTTTAGGAATACTCCTGTACCTCAATTGCTGGGGCACAGTTTATCCCCAGATATTTGTGGGTTTTTTAGAAGCATTCAAATAACATTCTGCAGTGATAAAATTGCTACCAGTTCAATTCAATAACTACTAGTTTAATGTCTAAGCATAGTTAGTAGTGCAGTGACCCCTTAGGTTCTGTTCAGGACCTTGCAGAGGCTGCAGTTACTCCCAATTTAACTATCAAGAAAGTATTTCAAGACTTGGACATGAAAAATGTAAAAGTATGCTTTGGAGTCAATATTAAAGTGAGTTGCAATGGTTCTTTCGGAATTTAAGAAAGAAAACTCAACAGGTTTTAATACAGCAAAAGTGTACCAGGTATCAATTATAAAGTGTGATGATAAATGCCAGTGGAAAAAACAAACTTCAGAATTATTGAATTTTACCATTGGTCAAGTTTTGATGACCCACCACCAAAACAGCATTTATGGCTTTGATTTTCAATTACATATATTGTAATAAACACTGTCTGCAAGGACTGTTCTCTGATTCTATCACTTCTGGAATTACCCAGGCACAACAAATGTTCTCAAAATGTTTTTGTAGGCATATATGTAAGAAAGTAGCATGCTTTGGGCAGTTTAGCAGAATGTAGGCTGAAAAAATCCTATTTCTGTAATCTTATAGCTGAATTTGGATTTGTATGTCAGTTCAAACCATGCTGGAAGCTGTGAGTGAAAACCTGATACCATTGAAGTCAACAGCAGTAGTATTTGGCTATTCCAAAGGAAGTTAAAGGTAGCTTTTAACAAATAACCAACCAAAAAAAAAAAAGATGAAACAATTTAAATAAAATTAAATTGCTGAGATAATAATAGCTAAAGTTGACATTAAAATTTATGGCGTTTGTTATTGCTTCAAAGGCAAAAATAAGTACCTCTCTTCTGCCAGTGTTGTAACATTATCATACATGAACTAATTCCATTTGATTCATGAGTTACATCCATAATAGTTACGGCCGTTAGGCAAGATCTGCTTTAAAGGCCTAATCCAAGAAACACCTGCACACTTAATCACTTCAGTCACAAGCACAAGTCTTCCCTGTCTGGCAGACTCCCTTTCAGTACAACATGCATGCATCTGTCAGGAAAGGCATGAAAGACACATTTGGCCAAGTTCCTGGCTAATCTGCTCTGGAAAGTGGCGTGGCAATATCCTCATTCTGCATATCATCCTGTCACATCACCGGCTGGGTTCTGTTTTGGTTGTTTCAGAGAACACCCAAGAGCAACAGAATTAGATGGACGCATTGGCAAGTGCCAAAATAAGTCTGCCTGTGAAATCTTGGCTCAGTGGGTCCAAGAGCAGTTTTGTTGCTGGCTTGGAGTGGACTTGGAGAGCTTCACTCTTAACTTCAGCTACCGGTATTGATTACACATAATGTATGCATGTCAGTAGTACCTACCTTAAACCTCCTCTGTAATCTCAAACCAGAGAAACAGATTTTCCAGACTACTCAGGTAATTAAAGTTCAAAATATATGTAATTTACTTAGGCTAAGCCCTGACAGGGGGATTTGTAACAAAATGCATATATTTGATACGTTCTTTCTTAACTGCATAACAAAACACTTCATGGTTTGCAGACTTCATGGTTTGCTTTCTTGTTGAATGATAAATAGTGCCTCAAATTAAATGTGATTGTTCTCTGTGAAACTAAACTACAGCTTCCTAAAGACAGTAATAGCATTTCCTTTTTGTGTTGCTTTTCTCTCCATTTCCTCTTGATGAAAGCCACTGTCTGCATTGCCAGGTTTTAGTATTTCAGCCGAACTGATAACATCAAAGATATTTCATGCCTTGAACCTTTCTTCTATCTTGACTGTTCTGCATACGAAATACTCCCACATCTGATTCTTTTACTTTTTCTGTGATTCTTTGCATCTCTAACTTTATTCTATTTCTCTAAATTAACATGCTGTTCTATTTAATGGCCCAGACACCTAGGTGGTTAGCATACCTTCAAATCTTCTCCCCTTTCCTTTCTATTTGCTACATTTACACTGTTACAAATAGTCTCTCACTTCCTTCATTAATCTCCTCATGTTCATTGGCACCAGCTCTTCAAAGACTCTTGCTCAAATAATTTGATGATATTCTCCAGATATTTCATGCTGTGAGCCACAGCAGAATTGTTACTGACAGTTGACAGAGTCCTCATCACACCCTGTGACTCTAGATAAGAGAAGAAAAGCCACAGTTTGAAACCTTTTATCTTTCTTTCTTGTTCACGTACAACTCTGGATTCTGGTTTCAGTCAGTAGAAGAAATTTGTTGTGAAAAAATGGAATAACAGCTGATGAGAGAAGTAGAGGTCTAGCTCAGCTGTTCTGAATGTTGGACAAACTTTAATTCTCAGTGTGCAACCCAACAAAATATTTTTGCAGAGGAAATACACAAGAGGTATTCATCATGAAACACTGAATATAGCCACTACTAAAATTCACAGGCTTGCAGCTGATCTTTGAGAACAACAATAACTTTCTTCAATCAAAATCTAAACAGTTGGGTGCAGAATTCCCTGACTTATTTTCTGTCCCTGAACTTCTTCCCTATGTTGCCACTCTGCAAATGAAGCTACAGCAAACTGGCCTTAATCCATCCTTCCTCTTCCATCCTGCCCATAAGAACAGGACTCTTTTGGTATTTAGCATATTTTCCGTCTTTGATCAGGTGAAGATTTCTGAACACCAGAAAAATCAACCTCTAAAATACATTAGCTGTCAGAATTTGATATTTTTTATTATTGTAAAAGATTTCTTGAAGTTATATCTAAACAAAATTGCCCCAGCCTGTCCTCAGTGGCACTGCATATTAGAATGAAATTCCATAACTGGCAATAAATAAATCAGAAAAGCAGGATTTTACTGTTCCTGATGTTTAATGCTGTCACACAAAGAGTAATAGTCAATGCTTTTACCAGAGTAAGTAGAAACAAGATGGCATTCTCTTTCAGTTCTGAAATTTAAGATAGCATGCCATTAGTGGTGAATGATAACAGCGTTCTAGGTCCTTTTTCTTCTTGTTTTGAGGGAACCTAATTCTTTTTTTTTCTTCATTGAACAAGCACATTTTCTGTCCACAGTCCAATAAACACAAGGGGTATTTTTTTAGCCTCATTCACAGTCAACCTTTCTGGTTCTTCTGTCAGCCTGGAATATTATTTTAACCATCTTCAAAGAGGTCATCAGGGCAGAAGTAGTCAGAGGGAAAATGTGGGGGAGGGGGAGAAGCAGTGAAATAAGTAAGTGCAATAATTGTTCTTCTATGAAGAAAAAGGTAAAAGAAAAAATATCCAGCTTCGTCGGTAATGCAGGCCCTGCCATCCCCAGATGTTACGGAAGCATTAGAATTGCTCCCTGCAAGAAAAATTGGATTAGTCACAATCTTGTCGACTAATGGGCACACTCTGTGATCTTTAGAGCTTCATTTACTGGGTTAATAGTGCTTTGCCTGAGTTCCTTTGCAATAGGGAAAAAAAAAAAGAACCCTGTAAGAAGAAATATTCTGGGTGCAGTCCACAGCCACTGACACGAGTAATATCATATTCATCACAGACAGACCTCGTATCTCATTACTACTGAAGAGTTTGCCCCCAAGGCATTTGAGCTCAGTCAGGCCAGGCCCCTCATGTGGAACCGTTCAGGTATATTGTGAAATGATTTAATGCGATAATAATGTCCACTTTGTGAGATAGATTATGTTTTTTATAGTGGCTGATGGTTAATGAATGATACATTAGCAAACATCACTAAAACATTATTGAGAAAATGCAGATATGAGATAGTAACTCCCTCATTCCCTACCCCCACTCTCTCCCAGATGCATAAAAATGGAAAGCAGAACTTACAGAAAACAGAAAACTTTACATTATTGTGATGCTACCAGCTTGCATAGTCTCTCTCTTGTTTGCTTGTTCTCTAGAGAAGGGGCAAAAGAGATATTTTAACATGTTGTAAACACAAACTGAAATATCTCTTCTTAAATCAAATGAGAAGCAATGAAAGTGCAAACCTGAAAAATACATTATATGTTGACCCAGTTTATTAGATGAAACCGTTTACCCTGATTTGATTTATCTGGCAATACACTGCTCAGCTGTGAAATGAGATAAGAAGAGCCTATTCATCTTATTTACAATATTATAGTGACTCCCTAGCACCACTATGGTTAAGGATCTGTCAGCAATTCCATTGCAAACACTGGTTTTTTAGGGTTTGTAACATGACTGTAGACTCGTGCTTAGTTTGAACATGGCAATCCAAAACTGATAGATTAAATTAAAATCTCCTATAGAGTTCCGTGGATTTTGGATTTATGAAGAACAATATTAAAAATGCGAATAACTCTAGGTAATTTTCTACATTTTTAGTTATTATTGTTGTGCCTTGAGAACTACCAAGAGGGTCATATCCCCTGACAGAGAAAGTTTACTGAAGCCAGCAGAGTGACAATGGTTTACATCACTTGAAAAGCTGCTCCTTTTATCAGGGTTATACTTGACAAAAGTGAATTACACCAAGCAGTCCTTTTTCTCTTTTTGTATTACTTTGATTTTCTTTGTTCTTTGACTTACATACATTTCTTAAACCTCTTTGTCTTCTCAACAAGGGGCGAATTTGTCCCACACCCTTTCAATGGGAGTTAAACTACTTCTGAACCCACAGTCTGAACCATTGCTGTGGTTTTCCATAAAATTTCTGGAATGGCTGCTGATCTTGAGTTTTCTTTGCAAAAATAAAGATATTTTCTTTTCCAGGCCTTTTTTCTCTTTTGTTCTGTTTTAAAACTTAAGCCTCCAAAGAAGTGCTGTTCTGGTTTTCTTAATTTTAATTTGTGAATGCTTTACAAGAACTGAGAAGAAAAAAAAGTATGGAAGGCTATGGGGACTGTCTCCTGAGGTCAAACAGTACCTGCTTAACTCAATTATACAGACACAAAATGGATTTTATTTCTTTCACAGGCAGTGTAGATGAACACTTACCAGCAGCATCGCCCAGCAATAACCAATCAGACAAAGCAAAGGCCTTCGCTGCTCTGGATTTCATTTGATCTGCACCTGTGTGACTGAAGAGGCTGGATCGCACCAGTTAGGACACTGCCTCCTTATTTTGTAAATCAAAGCAAAGAGCATATTAAAAAATCAGTATAGTCCTTTAGCAATGATCCTTCTACCTCATGGGCTTTGGAGGGAAATTTGAGAGGGGGAAAAAAACCTCAGAAATTTGCATAAACTAAGACTGCAATAAAGGGACAGTTATTCCATTCCTTTCCTCGCAGGCGCACTCACAAATTTTACTCAGGTTCACAAGGAGATGTGTAACAACAGGCCTGCATGGCTGTGATGGTGGAAGCTATGAGGAGGGGTGGAAAGAAGCTCCCTTCATCAGAGAGCCTGCCCAGGCCCCCATACCTATTTGTGAGAGGCAGAGCATGGTGGTGGTTGTGAGGAAGAGCCCTGTCCCACCAGCTAAGCCAGCCCAAATCCTGGCTGCTGCCATGGATCTTGTCCTTACCAGTGGGGGAGGCCTGCGGGGGAACCAGCAGCAGCGAGAGGTGGCTGTCTGAGGAGTAAGGACAGGGCGAGGGGTCAAAGTATCTGGGGGCTCAGGGCTTAAACCCACTTTGCTAAATCGTTTCTTAACAAGAAAAAGCAAAAAAAAAAAAATTATGGCAGGAGGGTCGTGCAGTCCTATGGTTCTCTGCTTTTGGCACCAGTGCAGGCGGGACTCGATGCCATCACAGCCCCCTCAGAGCTGTGGGGGCACGGCTTGGTGGGCCCAGGCACACTGTGCAGGGCAATGCCATGGGTCCCTGGGGAAATAAACCTGTAAGAGGAAATATTGAGATATACTGAGATATTTCCAGGGGCAGTCATGTCTCCCTGAGCCACACTCCTGCTCCCCCAGGTGCCTGAGGGAGAGGTGGCTCCCAGGGGGCTGTGAGGAACGTAGCAGCCCCCTTAGGTGAGCGTCCATCTTGGGAGTGTCTCTGGGACTCACAGTGGGGGCACAGCCCCAGGCCTGGCAGTCAGTAGGACACACGAGTACTGAGCCTTTTCTCCCCTCCAAGGGGTATCTGGATTTAGATTCCCGAGATGAGATAGTTTAAGGGCACAGGGCAGAGTTTCTTTTTTAAAGTAGATTCTGGCAGGCAAAAGCTCAGGATCTGCCGGGGCATGGCCTGTGCTGAGATGCACCTTGATGGTCTCAGGGGGACCTGCCTCGGTGGGAGCTGTGGCAGGAGTCAGCCTCAGCTCTGGTCATGATCTGCAATCGGCCATTGAGCTCCAGTTCTCTCGTGTTGGTAAGGTTTTTACTTCGCTTGCTTGCCGAATTGACATTTTAGTGATATTTCTTTTTAGGTTGTCTACATTTGTAATGTTCTGAAATTTTGTGTGTGGATTATCTGTGCTACTTAAATGTATCTCTTCAGCTGTGTAGGCTCCAGCACATGTGCATTACTGAAAATATTTGCAGAATGTTCTGATTCTATGCTTAGGCAGAAAATACTTTTCTCTACTTACACTTAGCATCTCATTAATCATTGCTGAAGTCACAATGTCTTATTTGTGATGGGTTGGTTGCCTCAGTCTTTTATAAAATAACATGCACAGTGCTTGTATATGTTCTGTTCTTTTCTCACACTGCCTGCTATGGTCAGAATCAGAGGAAAACAAAATGCTGGTATAGAAAACCCTTCTTCAGTTGTTGCAGTAAAACCAAAGTCATACTTGGTCTTCGTGAATTGCAAATTAAACCTCCAAAGCATATAGAAATTTGAGGGAAATATAACCCTTCTATGTTACCTTATTTTGATGGATGTAGACTGCTTAACAAATTAAGAAAAACAAAATTACCTGCCCTTCTTGCATTTTACCAGAGCGATGGAATTCACATAAGACAGGGGTTTTAGGGTTATATGTTTGTGCATTTGGAAAAGATGCCACATTAAAACTCATAAATGTGTGGACTTTTCCACTACGTCAGGCAGCTCAAAGTCTTCAAAGAAAGGCAATGATGACTTGAGAAATAATCAGAATATCTGGAAATTAGACAGAATATATCTGAAATTAATCTTTTGAAATTATAGATAGCCAGAAAATACAGGAAATTCATGGTTTATTCTCCCACTGTATGGCATTACTAGAAGGAAGGATCAATTTCTTTTTCATTCCTGGAGACATCATGGAGTGAGCTTTGAAATGAGACAAGGATCTTCAGTAGTGACAGGAAATAGCAGGCAGAGAGTAGAGGCCAGAAACTCATGAAGCGAAACTATCTTTAACTGTCAATTTCAGAAAGATGGCATTGTGTCTTGTCAAATACTGGCACTGATTTTTGTCAACCTGCTCACTGACATTGTGTAGCACTAATCATTTGAATTGAGGATTTCTTTATTTTTAGGTAGAGATGCAGATTCTTAGTTAATTATGTAGGAAACTAATTTTTAAGTATTTTAACAATATTTGCCCTATTCTTCAAGTGAAGCTATATGATAAATGAATTGTATACCTACATATTGAATCTAAATGCTTTCACAAACATCCCAGGGTATTTCTGGCATTTGCTTTTCTGTGACTGTTATTCTGGCAAATACTTTTTGCGAACCATGACTATTCTTTTCCTTTATTTCCCCAAAGTTATTGATATGTATGTGCAGAGAAGTGGAGACCAACTGGGACCACCAATAGCAATAGTAACACATTTAAAACCAGTCAGAGCACTTAAGTAACTTCTCTCAGCTCAAGAAGTTGGAGTTACTGTGGAAATCTCAGTGCTATACCTGTTTGCTGTAATAGCTAGAAGTCCTACTCATGGAATAATACCATACTGTATTAGAGATTAAACACACATGGAACAGGAAAAACCTCTGTGTAAAACGAATATAAAGCAAGAAATAAAAGTGGAAACAGGCAGGTTAGGGGACACAAGAAAATACTGGATAGCATAATAGATTTCATCTGAGGAATATTTCTTTTTATTCATAATATGGGAATGAGAATGGCATTCTGCTATCTAGAAATTCAGGATCTGTCAATGGGAAGCAGCAAAATAAGTCAGCACATTTCACAACCAGGAGGAAGCTTCAAGATAAATTTGCAACTAGACACACACATTATGTTTGCATTGTACAGAGGCTGTGTGAAGTGATTTAGTTTGCCCAGTTTTCAAATTTTATTTTTACATAATTAATCCTTAGAAATCCTCTGCCTATTTAGAATAAACAAGGAGAAAAGGGAGAATGTTTGATTCTCCGGTTTCTAAGTAATGATCAGAGCAGGTCAGGGAAACATTATCTCTTTGATGAAGTTATAAAAGTTCAGGTTCTTTTCCTGTCTTTTGTTTGTTTGTTTGCCCATTTCAGTTGTCTCCAGGTGTTTGGTGTTATCCTGTGCTTTTCAAGACGACAGGAAGGGGAGGATGCTTCTAAATAATATGTTGCCCTGACTTCATAAGGCTTGTTTTGTCTGGCAAATGAATTATGTAAACCTTCTCCACCCGAAACTGTTTCAAGTCAATTAATTGTTGTAATTACTTAAGATTTCTTTTTAATGAATATGACTCTCAGGGGATTTGGTGATATCCTGTCATCTGTAGACCTGATAAATGAAATGTGATTTGTGGCTTGCTGCAAACTGAACCCTTGTACTTGAACAATGCATCTCTTTCCTATGTGCTCATTAAATGGAAGAATTGCCCTTGATGGAATTAGGAACATTTGCTCTAGTCGGTCCCTAGTAAGAATGGATAATATAGGCAGATAAATTTTGGCAGTTTACCCCTTTTGTTCTCTATTCCTTTAAATGAAGGTCTTGTTAACACATAGACAATTACTCAGACCAAACACATGACCCCAGTGAGGTCACCCATTGTAACTGAGAGCAGTTTAGCTGTTCCATCTCTCATCTCCATCAGGTGCACTGAAATGGGGAAGATTAGCAGTCAGTCAGTGCTGAAGAAGACCAGTGCAGTATGACGGCTTTTTATCCCATCTTTTGTACAGCCTTCTTCACACCCACTAACACTTAGCAATCAGAACAGCCAAATTTGACTAGCAAAGCACCTTCCCTTTGTTTTTGTGCAGCACTAGTTTCCAATGTGCACTACCTGGTTTCCAATGCCTCTCGAGGAAATCAGAGCTGCCCAGTGCCGCAGACAAAGACAAGCAGCCTGAAGCAGCATGACAAGGAACCATGAAGTCTGCACTCAGTTCCTACGAGCAGTGAGACTGCTTTTATATCAGTTTCAGCCAACCTATTCTCCCCTACACTGTCATTAACATAGTCTAATCACCAGTGCTAGGGAAGTAGCACTGGTGGGTTTTCCTGATTGAATTTCCATTGGTGAAATGGGGATTACTGCTTTTATTGCAAGACCTTTCCTGAATATCATGTGGGTACATTACACATCATAAAGGTCATACCAAAACTTAGCGCCTTGGTCATAGTTTGGAATGTAAGGACAATGAATTATTGTGTATTAGAAGCAAAGATCACTTTGACATTTTGGCAATCATGAGAGGGTGCCTCAGACGTGTAGCTGTCTAAATGTGGCAGTCGTGGGTGGTGTAAGTGCACAGAAGAGACAGTATCCCTGATAATAGAAGAAAATCAACAAACAGAAGAAACAGTTTGGAATAAACTCCACTTAGTTATTTAGGAAAAACAAGTGGACATGAAGGATAGGAAAGTAAAAAATATGAGGAAAGAGGGACAAGGAAGCACTGGGACAAAGATGCCATGGAAGAGAAGAAAACATGGAATTTTCACAGAAAGGGATTATACATTTTGTGGTTCAAAATACAGGAATTATTGTCATGGTTTAAACAAAATTACATCAGATTCTGAATCTTTCCTAAACTCTTAACCTCACTTCTTTGTGCTGGCATAACAGAGACTGTTCCACTCTTCCTCGTCCCTCCATCCTGCCCTTTTTCTCTCTGGGTTGTTAGGAGCTACAGCCAAGGATACAGGTGTACAGTAAAATGCAAGGAACTGGTTTTCCTGGCTTGATGGGCCCAGTTGAAAGAGCGGTATCTGGAAGTATTATGAAACTGATTGTCTTTGGTGCAGTAATTGGATGGAAGACATTCAGATCACCTTTGATTAGATGAACTTTTGAAACTACTGAGATTTATCAGTGCACAGATCTTATTCTCAGAGGACTCAAGAGAAAGTGTCCCATTAACTTAATGAATCAGGCCGCCAGAGAACAACTGCTCTTGAAGTCAGAATGAGAGATTTCCCATCAGTGGCACAAATTCTGCCAATAAAAGCAACAGGATTTCTCAAGTGAAATGAGATTAGAATATGTCTCCCCTGATTTTAAGTAGTTAAATGATTGACTATCCTGTAATAGGCTAATTATTAGATTTCCCTTCAATTTTTGTGTTACAGGAAGGAATGAAAGCTTTCGTTCCCTATCTAGATTGTGTGGCAGCTGTGGCAGTGTTTCATCAATGCCATTGCAAAGTCTTGACCTTTGAAAGGTGGCATGGTGCATTCATCTTTCCCAACTTCATCTGCCTTCAGCAAGGTGTCACAGCTCTGGAACTTCTGGCAATTTGACAAAGGCATCTTCCCACATGTCAGTTCTTGTTATCCACTCTGTCTTCTTCACATATGACGCACGTGTCAGCTCTCATTTTTCCACTACTTGCTTTGTTTGTCCCTTCACAGGTGGGAGATTCCACATTCTCTTTTTTGAACCATTTCCAGGATGGCTCTTATTTCCCTGCAATACCTTTCTGGCCTTACTTGACAACTTAAAAGATCCTTTTTGTCACTGGTGGTTTGCAGTTCTTCACAAAGTAAAACAGCTTTTTAGAGTCTCTCTTAGTTAGCTGTAGTATTTCCACACCTTTTTTATGAATTATATTCTCTGAGCTCCCATAGAGAAGCTGTTGCTAAATGTTTTTGACATAATGCGTATGGAAGTTGGTCACCTCAGAGTGCTTGTTTAGTAGCAGCAATGAATACTCTTTATTACCTTTAAAAACATTTCAAGAACTGCTTTTTTCATCATTATAAAATGGGGTTATTGTGAAATATGAACATCCTCATTTTACAGATGGCAAAACTAACACCAACCTCCCATACACTCCTGCTTGGACTGCAGGACTCCAAGTACGGTTATTTGTGATGAGGCATCGACCAAAAGGCTATTCAAATCACTGATCACCACTTCTGCTCTCATCTGGAAGTGAAACAGCTGGAAACAGAGATTATGGAAACATATTCTTGCCAGTCTGTCATTCATAACTGCAGGGAGCATCTGTCTGTGCCTCTTGTAGCTGCTCAGTGGTCTTTGAAATTGGTGGTTCTAGGAAAGACAACCAAAACTTACAAGGAATACCTGTTGCCTTCCAAGTGGTCATGAAGGCTGAAATAACCCGTATTCCCAGTCCCATTACTCACATGCTTGGACATCTGCAGTATAGAATTCAATAAGAGTAGAGGCAATGTGCAGGTACTGTTCAAATTGCAGGTGATGGCTGCACATACTTAATTACTTATCTGAATGAAGAAATTGAGAGAAATGTGGTCATTTAAATAACTCCTAAGCCCTGTTTCTTCTTTCTTACGTGACTTTTTGCAGTTCTTGACTTTTTAAAATATGGCTTATATTGATTTTATATCAAAATGACATCACAAATTAGAAGCAGATAATGAAGGCATCCCATTGCTGAGATGTCCTCTTGTATAAGACTAGACTACTTTGGACTGCGTACTAAAAATATTGTCTTTTCTAGACAGTTTGGGATTTTTATTACACTATTTTATTCTTTAGTCTTTTTTGTTTGTTTGTTTGTTTGTTTGTTTCTGGCCCACTTGAGAAGCTGCTAGCACAAAGTAGTATGAATAGTCATGCTTGTTGCATCTTTCAGAGCTCTTTTAATGTAGTGCACTGAGATTGCTCAGTCAATTACCTCTGTCAAATCAAATCCATTACTTTGTTTTTACATAAATTTTATAGAGACAATGTGTGTTCTTAAAGTTAGAAATGCTTTTTCAGTAACTGGCTAAATGATAAATAAGTGGTAGATGAAATTGTAGTGTTAATTTACATCACAATGTTATTGCAGTTTTTAGACAAAATGGAGTTGCCAAACAGACAAATCTGTCTTGCCCAATTCAAACATGATTCAAATGAAAGATTCAAAAGAAGAAAGTTGCCTGACATTATCAAATAAGAGGTATTAGAAGCCTTTAAAATTCTCTTCTCCATATCAGGCAGTTTCCAGTAACAAAATAAAAGATGTAATATTTTATTATTGTAGATAGAATGCATGCTTTCAGAAATTGCCTATAGGCACACACTTTTATCCTACACAGTAAACATTTTAAATTGTGTGTCTCAATAATCAAAACATTAAGAACCACCCATTTACTTTTGATAAGCTCTTTTCTGTTATTTATGTGAGTGAAATAACAATGCCTACTTCAGAGATATGATGTGGACATATATTAATTGATGTTTTATCCAAGTTTTCACAGTTCTAAAATGCAAAGCATTTATGTTATATGTGTCTGCATGTATGTATTACATATGTATGCAAATCATTCTGTGAATGTATTATTCTTTCTATTCTAAATCTTTCTTCAGTTTTTGCTCCCTACATCAAAATCCTATTTTAAAAATCATTGGTACTGCAAGTGTAAAAAACAGTCAGCTATTTGAATGTCTATAAATCAGCCATCTGTGATACACACTGTAACAAAAAAAAAAAAAAAGGAATCAAGTTTGCCAGTAAATGCTACTCTGAGAAATCTAATTTTATGTTATGACTAAGGATGTATTATAACACGTTTCATGACTAAACAGGCAAATAAGTTATTTCTTCACTAATTGCACTGTATGTGGTGATTAAGAGTAGTTTAGATTTAGATTTTTACTTCAATGGTAATTACATTCATCTCAAGGAAGTTCATTCTGCATTTTTGGAGATGTTAATTGCATTGTACACCACTGTAATCAAGAAACCAAAATAGCCATGCAAATTGATATATCTTAGACAACCAGAGCACTGTAGGGGACAAAGGACAATATGTTCTTTTAGCTAGTGATGTAACATTCACACCAGTTTATCTGGAAATAGGTTTTAAGGAAAAGCATGGCAGAGATCTTTAGGAGCATGTATGATTTTTGCTTGCTATTTTGATGTGTCTTTTTTTTTTTTTAAGATTATCTTTGTCCTTTGCAAAATCTCAGGATTTTTTTAAGGACAGCCAAGTACAAGTTTCATGATTATTAAATATGCCACCTTAATAACCCCCGCACTCTGGAGGTTAGACCAATAAAGATACACTTCCATAATGACCCACCCAACTCACTGCACTGAGGCAGCTGTTCAAATGATGTGACAGTAAGTCAGAATAGAGTCAATGCCAATGGAGAAACAATGTCAGGCATAGCCATAAAAGTATATGTAAAGCAAGTGTAGAGCCAGGATGGACTCTAAGACACCCGTAATCCCCTCATGCACACATCCACCACATCCCCCATCATGAAGCTACAGGGAGGTAGAACTCTGCAGGGCAGCATTCTACACACCTTCATGTCCAAAGGCTCTCCCAAAATACAAGAGTGGCACTGTCATGATGCCTGTCCTAGTACAGTGGATGCGTGCAGCAGATGCAAAATAGAGCACCTACATGAGCTTTATTTAGTGAAATACAGTCTCCAAATGATTGGAAAGTAAATTATGAGAGATTCCTCCATAAACAAGGTAAGAGGATGTTGAGTACCATAATGGCTTTCCATGAATAAATATCTCTGCATATCTTATATAGCAGTTAACAATTCATTTCTGGATGTTCGTAGACTCCAAGTCATGAATTCATTCTGTGTAGGGGCACAGCTCCTGCACAACATCAGGCAACTGAGCATGTAGATATGCCTTTAGTTAGCTCAAATTAGAGCACACAATCCTGTTAGCTTTTGGGGTTTGTATGTTTGTTTTTTTTACTAAATGCAATTTCAGCAATTTCTTTTTATTGACTTCACTTTGTAATGAAGTCTACTTTCATATGCACCCAGCTGAAGAGTAAGAGGCACAATGTCAAATTATGTCACATAGTTTCAAATACAATGAAGAAAAAAGGTGTTTCCCTTGCTTTTGTTTTCAATCAATCATTGTCTCTGTACAGTACTTTCTCACCTACACTTCAACCATTTCCAAAGGTAGAAAGAAGAAGAAGTTGGATACACAAAAGAAAAGCATTTTATGCTGCTGGACTTTTTCCTAAACTTGATGAAGGATTTAAAGGGCAATGTTACTGATGTACTGTGGAATCTTCCTTTAAGTTGTTAGATTGGTAAAAGAACTGATTTGTTATTTATTTAAAGTGTCCTTTATTGTTTTATTATCTGCAACAGTATATAATAGATCATAATCAGATGTACAAGAAACAAAACTTACCAATGGGCTTACATAAAGAGATGCTTAACATGATTTTAAAGCCCATGTAGTGTTTCTCCAGGGAAACTAGCAAACGTGAATGTTTGGGAAGGGAAGCTAGAATGCATTTGTGCCTGGCAAAATAAGTCATCCAGGAGAATGTCAATATTGGTGAAATACTTGTATGGGGAAATCATGATTGAAACTCAACAGACAAGAAAAATTAATTTTAGTCAGTCTAATTTTGTAAAAGGCTGATTCCAGAAGGCTGGTAAGGAACAAGGATATATGATAATAACACTGCCAGCAGTGTTGGGAGAGGGCTCCAAAAATAATTAAAATGTCCTAAAAATAACGCAGCTTAAAGTAATAATATTAATTTTTATGTACTTTTTTATTACCTTTTTAGGTTACAAGGCTGTAGGAATTTAGTTCATCTTTTCATGTGGTTCTTTGCATCTGCAAAGAAACTTCTAAGAAAAACTAGTGAATGGAAGCTCAGATTTTTATTAAGTCTGTGTGACTGTAGGAGTTTGCTCAAGAAGGCTACTAAATACTATGGTAAAATAAGAACTTGGCAAGACCGTATATTCATACACATTTATAAAACACGTGGGACACACAAACATGCTGACCTCTGTGTGGAAAAAAAAGAAAAACAAGGGGCTTTTCAGGAATCTGTAATTTTTCTTCACGTAATAAATTTTCTACCAAGCTTTGGCAGATAGTAAATTTCAAAAGAGAAGTAAATATTTCCTGTGCTGTGATCTTTGTATGGAATACACATACAAAAAGCAGAAAGACAACCTTTTAACTCTACAGTATTAAACCCCTTAATAGAAAAAATATAAACAGAGATGGAGAGAAAGCTGGACAGATACAATACTTAAACATGCTCCTTTAAGAATTCCTGTGTGCTCCTGAGTTGTTTTTCATCATCATAAACTCTCTGCTAGGTGTGAAACCATAAGCATATGAAAGCCTGTCATGCAGGTGTATTTTCGTATACCTGCCACACTGTGAACTCACCATGTCTCTGGCCCTGAGGAGAAGTTCTCTTTCCTTGCAGCAAGATTATGTTTTTAAAATCTGACTTTTAAACCTCTTACTGAATTTTTTAATGGATTAAATTCATCATGTCACCAGCTGCTGTGCAGCTAATAGAGCCATAAAACACTGTATTAAAGGATTACCCATGCAAAATTTCCTTTTGTGCTAATGTGAATTTTAATACTTTTAACATTTAGTTGAGATGGGAATGTCCAAGAACAGCTTGTTCAATAGGTTGTTCTATAAAATTAAGTTCCTCAGCTCATCACAAATGCCAGGACTCCATTAAGTCGAAATTTTACAGAGAGGCTAAGATGATTCACTGTATATAGCATTCACAGGGAGAAAGGCAACATCTGCTTCTCCATTAATGCTATAAAACAAGGAAGTAAAACACACATGAGCACTGTAACTGCAGGGAAACTGGGCTGAGCAGCTGAGAATCCTCACTCCAAATTAGTTGGAGGTCAGTTTATGCCATACTGTCCATGGGGCATAGGAACTGAGGGAATATGATATCCCAATCTCTGAAGAAGGGTGACAACTGTAGGCCTTGTGTTTAGTCTCACATTAATGTACAGTCAGGAGGAATTTCATGAAAGAAAGTTATTTAACTTGGATAGGAGTTGTGGGGAAGAGAAGGGATAGTCGTGCTTTTGGAACAGGGAGTGAGACCTTTCTTTTTATTCTTATCTATAAACAGTAATTAACCAGGTAACATTTATGTACCTGAAATCATGAAGTGACTGCAAATAAGATGTAAAAGGTTACAGTTTGAATTTCTTTCATCTGACAGCAGCAAAATGGTCTTCTGGAGAATTTCTGTCTGCTGCAGGTATAGGATTAAAACCAGGATGCCTTTCTGGCTTTTAACTCCAATTTTGTGCAGAATAGGTTAGGTTCATGGGATGCTAGCAGGCATTAGAAAGATCTTCACCAAGCTCCTTCCATGCTATCTTACCCATAAAAAGGATCACTCATGGAAACCGTAATCACTAGCTAGATGCAATCCTTGATTACTGCTGGAATGAATACATAATTAAGTACTTAGACCTTGTTCAGATTGGTTTTTTCCTACCCTGCACAAGAGGATAAGCTTGAAGGAAAGGCAAAAAGCAGGCAAAAAATGGCATTCCCAGTCCATCAACACCTGCACAGAGCATCACTCTTGATAGTGCAGCATGTGAGCAGGGAAGACGGTCAAAATATGGAAAACTAAAATTTCTTGTGATCATAAGAGCATTTGGGCAAAAATAATGATCAGTAATGCAGACAAATAATTTTTTGTGCTTTCAAATCATCATGTGAAAATCGTTTTCTCCTTAAGGTAGTTTGTCTGAGTACTGCTCATCCCAGTACCAACTAACAGATGATGCCACACGCTTTCCACTACTGGCTGTGCCTGATTGTGCAGAAGGTGCTTCCAAAGTCCTGGGGCATCCAGAGTACTTCTTCCATCCCACCCTGTACTGTGGGAAAGGAGGAGGAACCTGCTCACACTAACCCAAACACCATGCACTCTGGAAGAGAGGAACGTGGCTGCCTTTGTCGCCCACTGATCCCGAAGTGACTACAACAGCTGCCAGCAACCCCCTCCGTAAACACCTGTGTGGGTGTTTGCCTTTGAAAGTTTCCTGAAGGGGAAGGATGTTCTCAGCCAGGAGTCTGATCAACGGGCAGAGAAGGACAACAGAACAGCCAGTGGATTTTAGGTTCTCAAAATGCTTTAAAAATCCAGTAATGAGCAGCTGACTGCTTTTTAAATGTTTCCCAATTAGGGAAACTTTCCATATAGCAAGTATTTCATACTGCTAAATTATTAGACACATTTTTTGCTAGTGATAGTAGTAGTAGTAGCAGCAGCAGTAGTAATAGTACTAGTACTAGCGGTAAAGATTTCTGATGCTCACTTTGGAATAAAAATAGGGACAGTTATTTAAAATCCAGCACAAGGTTGGTGAGGAGGTTTTAACAGAAATATACTTGAGCTGCTGTTCCTTGCCCCAACTGAATTTTCTCCACAGCTCCATATTTTGTTCTCCATGTGTATTAGTGTTCTGAGAGCCTGTCATTTCTTATCAGAATGAGAAAGGCTAAAGAGATAATATTTCAATAACATACTGGCCTGATCATAAAATAACTCAATGGAAATGTGTAACTGCCTCAGGCAGCACAGCAGGATAGTCAGCAGTCAGATGATTTCTATTCTGGGTTTCTTATTTTTATGGTTACATTTTCTGTTATATCAGACATACCCTCAAGTCTTAGTTATGCTTTTATTCAAAAGGAGATCTGCAGTATAAAGACCTACAAAACTTATTATGATATATTACTGTAAAGAAATAAAAGTTGGTGCCACAGTAGCATATTGATAAGGACAGGCCTGCCACATTAATTGACCTTTTTCATCTCAACCACCAGGGCCGAGGCCTAAGCATCTCAGTTGCTTAGCAACAAGGTCACTGCTTTCAGGCCTTAAATGCACCAAAAAAAAAAAAGTTAAGAAAAAATCAGAAGATGTGATCTTATGAAGGCAGCAGATATTTGGCAAAAGAAAATTTTTTTCAATTGTTATTTAACCCTATTCTGTTGATTGTAATGCTTAGAGGGCAAAAGGGAAACCAGGGTCTGAAGTTTTGCTGGTATAAATAAACAGCAAGATAGTACTGAAACCACAGGCACGTGTTCCTGCTCAGTACCAGTCCTGAAGAAATGCTTTTGATTTTTAGAACATCCATAGATGTTTAGAGATAGCTCATATTATTCTTTTATGTGCATAAAATATATCCATACATACAAATTACTAAGTGACTCTGGACAATATACATATATTTTTTGGATAGCAGAAAAGTAAAGAGGGGTTCCTATTGTCTAAGTTCTATTTTAGCATTCTATCATAAACATTAGTGCTCACTGCTATGTTTAATGACAGGGCTTTAGGCAACACATCTCCTAAAGGTCAGCTCAGAGTGCAGTTTGTTTCTTCCCTCCACATCATGAAGTACAGGGAAAAGTCAACACTTCTTTTAAACTCCAATAAAGGCCATGGAACAAGAGTGCTTCTCTGCCAGAAAGCAAAATTTTTGTATACAGGAGTAGCCAAATGTTCACTGCAGGTTTCTCCTGAAGAGGAATCTTATTGCCAGAGTTATAAAATCTGTATTCTATTCCCAAATAGTCATCACTAAAAATGACTAATGGCACCAAAAATTTCACTTTGTCTTCACACTAATCCTTTCCTAGCCTAAATTTGAGTTGGGAGGTTTCTATTTTATCAGACCTAGTGTAAATAACTACATGGTTTTCAGTGAACAAAGTGTTTATGTAAAATAAAAGCCAATACTTTCTTCTTACAAAAATCAGTTATGGTTAAATCTAACGTTAAATATGGGCCACAAAAAGGAGAGGTTTTGAATTTTTTTCATTTACAGTTTTACTTTAAATAGCCTAGACCTTCCCTAGAATGTTTAAATCTTTTCTCAATGTTGCTACATGGCAACAGAAGTATTTGTATGGAAGCTTCTCACAGAGTCATAGAAGCATTGAGGATGGAAGGAGCCTCTGGAGATAGGCTAGTCCAATCTCCCTGGACAAGGTTCCCTTGCATCTTCTGTTCTTGAGGTGGAACAGTCCAAACTCTCCCAGCCTCTTCTCATACAAAGCTCTACAACCTTACTCATCCTCATGGTCCTATGCTGGCCTTGTTCCAATGTTTCTTGTCCTTAGAAGCCCTAAACTGCATCCAACACTCCAAATTGATGAAATCAGGGCAGTCACATCCCACCCACATTCATTCATCTAATTTATACTTCTGCAATTTGTCTATGAAGATGTTAGAGTGTCAAAAGTGTCAAAAGCCTTAATATAGCCAATATAAAAACAACCATTGGTCTCCTCTCAACCACCAAGCTAGTCCTCTCATCACAACAGCAATCAGGTTGGTGAAGTGTGGTTTCCTCTTTGTAAAGGCATTCTCTTCTTCCTCCATGTTTTCAGAAATGGTTTGCAGGAAGATTCACTACTTGACCTTCCCCAGGATCAAGATGAAGCTGACCTCAATTCACTATGTGGAGAGCATCCATCAGTCCCAGGCATTCATGTACTTCCATTTGTTTATGTAATCCCTAACTCAGTCCTCTTCTACGTAGGTCTTTCTTGCTCTGGAACTTTCACACTGGTCTGAGGCAGCTGGGATTCCTTAAGCTCAGTCATGCCTTTAAGACCAAGGAGAAGAAGGCATTGAGTACCTTGACCTATTTGCTGTTTCCTGACACCAGATCAACTGTCCCATTCATCAGAATGTTTGCATATTCTCTGTAGTCTTCCTTTTCCTGGTGATGTCCTAGCAGAAGATCTTATTGCACTTCGCATCCCTCATCAGATTCAAATCAACGGGCCTTGTTTTTTCTTGCCTTGTCTTTGCATACCCAGACAGAGATATTCCTCCTAGATCATTTGCCCCTGCTTCCATCTCCTATATACTTCCTTTATATATTTGAATTTTGACAGGAGCTCCTTGCTCATCTATGCAGGCCTCCTGCCACCTTTGCTTCATTTCCTGCACACAGATATAAATCATTCTTGATTTTGGAGAATGTGATCCCTCAAACTCAGTCAGCTTTCTTAGACTCATCTTCTTTCCAGAGCCATTTCATATGGGACTTTTTTCAAGCAGATCCCTGAACAGCCCAAAGTCTGCTCTCCTGAAATCCAGGGTTGTAATTCTGCTTTTAACCTTTTGTGCTGCTCACCTTTTTGACTTGGTATTTGCATTTCCCCAATTAATGGTGTTTAAATGTGAGGGGAAAGGGGCAATGATACACAGCTATGAAATGGCAGAAAAACTGCTGTGGTTGCAAATTCTCCAGAATATAGCAGGATTTTAAGAACACATTCTAGGCAGGGATGCCTCAGCAAGCTCTCACTGTACTAATACAATGCCCTCTCTTTCCAATAAAATGACCAAAATATCTACACTCAGTTGTTGTCTGGAGCAGCTGATAAAATAGGCACCTCGGTACTGCTTTCTGATCTTGGTACCCAAAAGGGGAATTTGAATGCCCTAGTTTGGTCCTCACACTTGCATACTAACATCCAAAATAGAGTTATCACTAGGATTACAGATATTGGAGAAGGCTAAGGCTCTGTATCACACATAGTGAACAAACATTAGTCCTTTTCTATCTCATGAAGCTGGAGCATTTTGTCTACACAATACATTTGAGGAGGTAAATGCATTTAACTAGAAAAAATCCATTTAGAAACTGTAATAATGTATGTCATAGACATTACTAGTAGTGTCCTGAAACAAGCTCCACTTGCATAAAAATTTAAATGTCTGCACACATGGTGTCTAGTGATGCCTTTAGTTTGACAATATTTAATAGTTGTGTGCAGGGAACCCAGCAATTTGCACAGTTGTTGTTTGATCTTACTTGTTGATTTTAAATAACATCAGCAGGATGCTTGCCATGAACAAAAGATCAGCTTTAGTACAATATCTTTTGGCTAATTGAGTTTAGCCTTCTCATAGCTTCCTGAACATCAAAATGTTAATCAGTTGTAGCAGATAAATCAGCATGGTAGGCTCTGTCTCTACAGCAAGATAGGGTATCAAATATCTATCAACCTTCAAAGTTACCTGCTCTTGGTATTCATTAACACCAAAGATCACCAAAGACTTTTGATGAATTAAAACCTGCCCTGCACATAAAAGTTCTGTGAAAGCATGAGTTTCAATGGTAGCACTATGGAAGTGACACAGACGGGGGGCAGGAGTATCAGTGTAAATGTAGTCAAATAGCAAGCACAGCCTTCCTGCTGCTTCTTTCCTCTAGTTGTCCTGTGTAAAATTCTTAGCCAAATCACACCTTTACTAGCGTAGGTAGATCTTTTGTACACCAGTCAGTAAAATGTGACTTCTAATATAAAGCCCAAGAACATTTCTGGCTATGAGACAGAAAGACCAGCGTAAACCTATGCAATAGATGTGTCAAAACATAGGTGATTATGCTTTTAAATGGGGATAAATGAGACCATGAGCTGTAGCTATGCTATGCCCAGATTTCAGCTCCAGCAACTTCCAGAGTGGTACACTCCCTTTTTTGTCTCAGTGGCAAACTCCTACAAGATTCTGCAGGTTAATTGGCTCTGAAGATGTTAATTTACCATGATGGTGAAAGTCTGAAACCCAGAGAGTAGCACAGGCAAGTGTCCTTCAGTTTTCCTACTGAAGTCAAACCAATCTTGTGCATTCACAGGTGTTACTGGAATGTTCTTTGACCTGCAGGACTGGAAAATAAATTCTTGAAAAGATAATCAATGAGAGCCAGTGATCATTAGGACTCTTTACAAGAGGAATAGTTGAACTGAGTTATGCTGTTATTGGCACAAACCAGCAACAAATATTTTAACACATGGGGAACATAGTTTCATTGGCAACAGCAGCTTAAAAAAATCAACCAGTGCCCAAACTTTCCAAAAAGAGATCTGAAACAAAAGTGAATTTCCTAATGTAAACTACAGTGAGTCCATATTGGACTCCAAGTCTAGACAAAAGGATAGTCAGTACCTGCACAGGTATGTCAGCTTCTTTTGTATAGCAGCGGGTAACAGTTTCTCTGCATTAATTTGAGGTAAAAACTGCTCAAGAGAAATATTTCCTTCTACCCACTCCTTTTGAGACACTTTTTCTCCAGTAATCTTGCAAAAAGACTCAGTGCAAAGTTACTATGGTCATTCTTATTGCACACAGAAAAAAGCTGATTGAACTTTTTACCTTTTGGTTATGCTTTTGATCTGTAGCCCACATGAGCTCATTAAGATCATATTATTTAGCTTAAACTTCAGATACTTCACCATTTCTCACAGTAGCCCCAGGCTGGGTGTGGAGTAATATTGTTCATGCTGGCTTCCTGGCGTGGCAACATGTCATAAAGTATCTGCTGGGATATGACAGAAGAGGTGGGCTGGGGGATGGAAGATGGAATAAAGAGGCTCAGACACTTAAGAGAGATCGCAAGGAGAGGTCAGTGCCCATCAGATGGTAGGATACAGAATCCCAATTACTCAGGAATGCTCAGTGTGGGCTGCCTGATGCAGACTGCAATAAATCTTATGGCAGGCATTAGGAACACCTGGTTTCAGATGAGAACACTTGTCTTAGGTCCATCTAAATCAATCCTCTTTCTTCCCCTTGCCTGCACTGATCTCTATCTAGTGCAGGGAGGAGGGGCAAAAGCAACAGGCAGGTGATCTTATTATGGGTCTTGTCAGCCTCAGTAATGCAAAACAGGTAACAGGCAGAAGAGACAAAAAGGAGAAGGTTTAAACTGTGCAATAGCTCCTGTCACCTGCCATGAGATTTGAGAGGAGCTTGGCATATGTCATAACACTGGATTCTTTCCAGCCCATGCTCAGATGTCAGATGAGCTTGATGGTCATGAGTCCATCCATTAAAAGCTTTTAACATTGCTGACCTCCTGCACAGCTTGGGTCCATTGTTCTACTGGGAGAAGAAGCAGGGAGGTAAACAGAGTTCAGCCACTGTCAGCTCTGCTATTCTAAATCAAAATAGTGATTTCGGGGAACTTAGTTTGGCCACATTCACTATAGTCCTACCTTGCTTTTAAAGGACAAAAGGATAGCCCTTAATTTTATTTTTTTTAATAAGGCCATGAGCATTTGACTGTTTACAGATTTGTATATTTTAGCTTTGCTGTCTGAGAAGGTGTAAGCTCTGATTTAAGCATTTTGCCTGGACTGAAACATCAGTAGGATCTTTTTCCTCAAACCTGTTCTTATAAAAGTTGCTTAATATCTCAGAGATCTCTACTTTTCTGTTAAATTCTGCTGATATTGGTAAAATATTCAAAATTTACCAAGGAGGGAGAGATATATACACTTGCACAAGAAGAGGGGAACTAATTATTCCATGAGCTTGTTCCTTGTCAAGTAGCCTGAAAATCAGCCATCAGGCAAGCTGAGGTTGTGGTTCCATGTGTTGCCCATTTTTTCTTTCTACTTTTTCTTTTATCCTTCTACTTTTTCTCTTAAAAAAAAAACAACAACAACAACAAAAAAACTTCCCAAATTTTTTTTTCCTTTTTTCCTTTGTCTCAAGATGGGGTTCTCCCTTTTGAAGAACTCCCATGAGGTCCCCTAAGACATAACGTGACCCAGTTACAAGTGGAGAATATATGTACAGCCACATGGTGGTCTGCAGGTATGTGGCTGTCCCAGCATTGCTGTCTATCAGCATCCACTGCAAACAGGCATCTACTTCTGACCCTGGCTAACACATCCATGTAGTTTTCCATGATGAGAAACTCCAGTTCAAGGCCTTAAACAAGGAAGGAAATAGAATAAAGTCCTCACATGTGCACCCAGTGGCAGACTGGAGCTTGCTGGCTGCCCCATTGCACCTTGTGAGTAGCCATTGTGTTCCCGAGAGCTCCAGGGAGAGTGTCACCCACAGCATTGGCTGTGTGTAATGAAAGCACTGGAGAATCTGCCACTTGGGATCATTTCAGAAATGGTTCTCACTGGGCTACCTCACTGATAATCTTCTCCCCCTGGTGTATACAGCAGCACTACAACTCAGTGCACTCAAAGCTACAGGAGCCACTGAAAAACTTCACAGTAAATTAAGTACAATTAGCAGAGCAAACATCACTACTGCTAGCCTCATAGTCTTGTAATTATTCTGACAGCACTTATTATTTGGGCCATTTCTCAAATCAGTGGTCTTTGTAAATGAATATCACCATAAGGCCTTTTCCAAATAGAGTATCCCTGGATACAGTAAAGATTTGGGGAAGAAGGGTTTAGATCTTCTAATTGAAATAAACATTGCAGTGCCATTTTTCAGACCCTGTCAGGTGAATGCCAGAAGGACAGCTACAAAAAAAGATCCCATAACCTGGTTCTTCCTGACTACCTCAGTGTTTAGAGGCTGAATTTTTGAGTTGTATCCAGATGGCACTGTGACACAGACTGCAGGAGAAGATCTGGCTGGTAGCATAAAAAGCCATGTGTCAGACTGAATGTGTCCAGCAGTAGATCCCTCACATATGCTGGTCCTCCATGGGCCTGTGAAACTCTGTGTCATTATGGGATGATTTAACTGAAGTACACAACCTTTCAAACACAGGCAGGTCTTCTCAGGGCAAATTTTCTCAGTGCTTGGCAGCCCCTGTCCATTACCCATTGCTGCTTGTGAAAGCATTCTGCACTTAGGCTTATATTTAACATAAAGAGTTAAAACCCAAAGAGTTTGCTGAATCGGAGCCAGCCTGGCTGGGCTGAACACTGGCGTTTAGTGTCTGAAGTGGAAACTGGAAACACAGAAACAAGACGCATCCTTAGGATCCTCACAACAGTTATCTTGAGATCAGATGTGGGATGGGCTGGCATTGTCACATCTCAAATTCCTTCTGAAGCCAATGGGATCTGTCCATGTTTGCAGCCTCTGGGAACCTGTTGGCTCTACTGCTCTTTTACTGCCCAAATATAGATGGAGGTGACTGACTTCAAACAGCAAGGCTCAAAAAGCTGTGGCTAGTACAGCTAGCAGCATAGTTATTTGAAAAGGTTCAACACCTTTCCTGCTCTATACTGACTTAGCTCCACTGAGTGACAAAGTGGTGGCAATTTGTTCCATTTTCAATCCTCAGTTCCATTTCAGTCCTCAATGAATTGAGGACTCATCTGTTGAGAGCATCAAAATAGGGAAGTCTTAAGAGACTGGAAATTATAAGACCTTATGTCAGAAAAAAACTCCAGTAATAAAGATTCACATTTGTGATGATTCTCTCTGCATAGCACAGGCCAGGCATGGATAAGTGACTGCAGAGATAAGGGGTAAACAGCCAAATAAAAACAGCAAGAAAAGATTTCAAAGGATAATCTTCATAGTTAAAGTATGTGATTTTGGCTCTTTGGTTCCCAATTTACTACTACTGAAGGGTTTCTACAACACTTAAAGGCCAGAGGCCTGCAGAATTTTAGGCAAAGGAATGCCAGACTCATTTCTCAGAGAGGAGGGGCCACTAGGTGGCACAAAAGTTGCCTAATTTAAGCAAATTCTCTGGTTTGAGGTTGGAAAGTGTCACTTCAAGTGATGAATTGCAGCTTTATAAACACAACCTTGTAATGCAACCATCAAAGGAAATACACTGATGTTCAGAATCTTGGGGTGCTTTTGGTCCTTCCAGTACATTGTAGGATTAGTGTAGTTCTGCTATTATTGTCTCCTTCCTCCAAAAAACGCACGACAAAGCTGCTTTGTTTTTCAAAATAATAATTGACTCAATCTCAGGAAAAGCAATTCTGCAAAATAAGAAGAGAAGAAAAAAAAATATACCAACGCAATGCTTCTTGTATCACAAATGAAAAACGCATAACCAGAAAGAATTGAGAGATTAACTGTACAAAAATAAACATGGAAGTAAATATGATGTATTAAAAAGTTATATTTTGCATTGCTCTGTAGTACAGTCTAGATAGAGAAAACCTCAGTGGCAAGACATCCTGACATCAAGCATGTAGGATTATTTTGAAAGAGGTGAGAATGACATCAGGAAAAAAGATAGGAAGAAGAAAAATATGTGTAGTATAGAGGTTGTAGCAGAGAAAATTTATAACCTGAGAGGCAGTCAGATATTGTAAAAGTCATCCTTACCCATGAAATCTCAGAGGCACTTAAATGTCCCCCTCATTAATAAAAGAGAAACAACTGAAGACCAAACACTTTGGCCTCAGTGGACGTGCAAAGAAGATCCCAGAATTCATCTGACCCCCTGGCCATACAGAATGTTGCACAATTTGCTGCTGAGGCTACCAACTGTCTGAGCAATGCCTTACATACTACATGAATATCCACAGAGTTATTCTGGTCAAGGAGAGTCAACCCACAATCTGAAATCAGTTTTAATGAGAAGACTTTGATGGGCATTATGTCAGCTTCTTTCAACCTTGGGCTTTTGATTGACTGCTGAGGACTGTCCTTTAGATGATAACAAGGATGCTGTCAGTCCTGCACAGATAGCCTGCACCAGGCTTGAATGCAAAAGCAGGTACTGAGTATATCATACATGATCTTTCTGCTTCAGAATGAATTTCTGCTTGAATTAATTTCACTGTAGGTAGCATTTAAAAACCAGTTATGGATGACACCTTAAAAATTAGTTGCTCCTCCCAAGGAGGAGAATCTAAACTATGTGTCTGATCACAAAAATGGAGGAAAGAAGGAGAGGAGAGGAGAGGAGAGGAGAGGAGAGGAGAGGAGAGGGAAATAGAAGCTATTGGAAAAACTCTTTTTGACTTTCACCCCTGCTAATGCAAATATGAAAAAGCAAGATGTACCTTTAAGAAGAAATTAATGAAATTCAGTTTTCTACTGGTTCACTTCCTACTTTCTCACAAATAGTGATATCTGTTAACACCCCTGTACTTCAGATGTCAGAGCAAAGCAGTTCAAAAATCCCCAGACAGAGAAATAAAAAAAGAGGAAAATCTTTGTCAATGACAGAATTTTCAGAGAAAATGGAGCTCTGTATTGAATATTCAGAGTCCTAGAAACATGATGACATGTTGGAAAAGAAGTATTGTTTTTATAAAAAGACTCATATGAACAAGATTTTGAATTCTACTGCATCTCATCTAAGTACAAAATGGCCACTCTCCCCGAGCTATATCCTTCAATGAAGCTATGACTAAGGCATGCAATAGGCTGGGACTTTTTACCCTGCAATATTCAAAAATACATGGATTCTCTCTATACTTTTGTTCATGACATATAATATTATCACATGATCAGGCTGAAAATACCATTTGTCTTCTGGGAAAAATTATCCCTGGTTCCCACAAGATTGCACTCAATATTAGCATTCCACTGTTAAGCGGTTTATAAAGGTTAATAAATAATTAATGGATGTTATAAGCACATTTCAGATATGATCAGTATATGCAATAGATGTATGTCAGTATGTGCAATTGTAGTTGGTTATGTGGTATTGGGCTGCTGTAGTCCATTTATTAAAACAGCTGCAAATAATTTAGCAACTCTCTCTACATTTCTTATATCTGGAAGATTAACATGAAGTGTGACCAAAAAAGGAAGAAAATTCTTCCACTTTCTCAGCAGTACAAGTAAGCTTAATTTGACTTTGAGTTGGTCCTAACACATTATTCAGTTTTATCATTGTTATTTTAACTCTAGAATCTATTAAATGAGATTCTAATCCATGAGATTTAAAATCTTTATTGTGGTAGAGCAACAAGGCCCTGAAACAACAGGAGAGATTAACATTTGATAAAAATTCTTAAGGAATTAAACTTGCATATTGTAAATGCAGATGTGTATAAAATAGATTTGTGGTACATCTTGTCACTTTCCCACTGTGTCACTAACTGGGAAACTGGATCATACAAAAATTTTGATGCAGGATCAGGTGCATACTTTCTGCCCATTTTTGATAGGACCAAACCTGAAGTGGTCTTTTGGGTTTGGTTTTTGGGATATATAGGATATATATATATAAGGATATATAAGGATGTATATACTGAGCCAAGACTCTAAGAAGGTAGTAGCAAATAAAAGGGGATATACCTCTCTGTACCAGCCAAAATTACCCACTCTGCCTCATCCAAGCAAATAGTGGATAAAATCTTTCTACTTGAACTGGCTGTTGGCTTCACTGCACTCTACCTAGGGACTCTGACAGACCAGCTGACAAATACTGGAGTGTACAACATCACTGCCTTTTGCCATACATGCCATCCTTTCTCCAGAAGTTTCTGCCCCATGTCTGTGGCTGCAGAACAGAACGCATAAGGCTCTGCATCATCACCACCCTTCAGTGGTCCTTCAACCACCCTTCAGTGGTCCATGGTTAATCCTGAAGTGCACGCTCTTATAATTCCCTTGGCTGTGCAACAAGATGACTACCTAGGGCATTGCATGGAAGCATAACATTTTTGGACAGCAAGATTTGCAAACTCTTTTTGTTCATCTTCTTCAGGAAAACAGAAAGTTTCTAATATCACATCCCTTATATTTTCTCTTGTAACCTGATACTTAATTTTGTCTTATCGTTTAGGCTGTTCTGGTGTTTTTGATATTAGTCCCATGAAAAGGTGTAAACTGAGAGCAATATCTAATTCCTTCTCAATTCAATCCTTCCCAGAAGATCAGGAACCCCGTCCAGTGTATTTCTGTGAAACAGGGGCCAAGACCTTCCAAATACTTTTGCCAAAACTTTAGTCAAAGTGGATTTATTGCTTTTAGAAATACATATTCATATAATGATCAACAGCAACAACAAGAGTAGTATCAGTAGCAGCGCCAGTAGGAACAGCAGCATAGTAGTAATAAAAGAAACACACCTTGTCTATGCCTCAAGGTTAAAATTTTGGGGTTTTGAGAAACTGTTAAAAACTGGTTAGTTAAACAGTAGCCAGGAAGATGGCAAAAATGAAAGGGGAAAATTAAATAACAACTACTTAAGACATATGACTTATTTTTCTTGGAGAAGGATCCAAATTCAAGTCTGAACTGAGTTGCCTGCTTACTTCATTTTGCCTAATTATTACCCACCAGTACTTTGAAATTTCTCCCAGTGCACATCAGGGGCTCATTAAAATTTTATTTTGATCAATATAGCCTATTTTGCTTGCATTTCCAAATTCATCAGTTTGTGGTTTTGAAAACCTCAAGTCCCAGCACTTCTCTGGGGATTTCTGAGATCCCATGGCATTCGCTATCTCTGCAGTGAGGACTATGGGGAAAGCTCTGACCTCTGAATCCAATGACAAAACTGATATTAGCACAGTGAATCCAGAATTTGAGTAGCACACTATGTCTTGCAGATTCTTATCTCTATTTCTTTCTGATTCTCCAGATTTATTGCATTTCTGAAAGATGCTTTGTTAATTAACTAATCAGCGCACAGCATTTTCTTTTTAACATAAAAAGCTATTTTTTCTACTTAATCATTCACTGTGTCAAGGAATTAAAAAAGAATATGTTGAGGGGTTTGCCCTTGATTAAAACATAAAATGTGGCAATAAATATTTTTTATTGGTTACTTTATTAGGAAGGTAACAGACTGCTGGTTAACTGATAATGAAATATGAATTTAAAAGAAAAATATATGATAGAGAGTAATTTCTGTTGTGTCTGCCTGGTTTTTATGTCTTCTTGTCTTCCTTTAAAAATTGGAGCTCTTCTAGTTTGTTTCTTACTAACTACTTGATATGATATTACCTACCCAAGTCAATGCAGTGAAACAGCAGATTTTCAACTGATGTTAGCACTTGCTTTACTTGCTTGTTAATACTATTCTGCTATAATGCTATTCTGCTATAGGCAGAATGAAAAATAAAAAATAACTTTCAGCACTGATTTCAGAAAAACTTTTACAGTTTCTTATCATTATATATATATATTTCATATATAATATGTCTACTTCATATTTCATATAAATTATCTGCAACATGAACATGTACTCGAGCTTATAAGGATGAATTGAAAGCTTTGCCAAAATACTTTACTGAACTGGGGGGATGACACCCACTTCATTTCAAAAATCACTTACCAATATACTGCAATTATCATGATGAAAATCCACCTAAAACTGCATAGCAAGTTTCACATTTTGAGAAAGCCTTAGTGTTCTAAGGTGTTTATTGTATATGAACAGCACCTTACAGTATTTATAAAATTTTTTAAAAGCTTATTTATTACTTATATTTTACTGGGTTTTTATTTCTAACTCCACTAATGCTACATAGTTGGGGATCTTATATGCCTACTTCTCATTTAATAAAAAAAATCTTATTACTGTAAAATTCCATTACTCTCATGCCTCCCTATGTAGTACAATGTTAAGTACACTACAATACTGAGTCCCAGATGGAATACAATGCTGTAATTCAATTGAGGGATCCTGCTAATGTCCCACACTGAAGAATATTGCTTAAGGGTTTGGGTATGGTAGCAAACCTCTCAGCCTGGAGACTGAATTACAACCTGACTATTCAATCTGGGCCTTTGTGCCACTGTTTGCCGTTTACAGGACCCTGATTTTTTGTAATACATCTGTAAAACAATTATTACAATAAAAAAAGAGAAAGAAAAAGCACTGTAAATTAAAGTTTGTCCATAAGAATTATGCTATTATAGGACAGCTGGGGTTACACAAGCACAGAACAGAAAGAGAAGGTTTTCAAAACATATTAAAGATTGCATGGAAGCAATCACGGAACCCTACTGAAGGAAGGTTCAACCCAGCCATTCCCAGTTTTCTTAGAAAGGATTGCCGGTTGACTTCTCAAAGATAAATTAAATCTTGTGGGTAGGTTTGAGCTTTGATCTAGTTGAAGAGATAGTTATGAAGATTATAATCTCCTCTCTTTGGATGTCTAATATCATGTTTGACCCTGAAGCCACCTGCCAAACTTCCAGCTGACTCTTGTGGCACCCGAAACCTCCAGTCCCGTAGTTTTAAGCAGTAAAGCTTACTCGCCACCAATAGGTGGCCAGAAGTGCTTCTATCGTGGCAGAGATGCACAGCTCATATTAAAGCCTTTTCTGCAGCTCCAGTTGCTTTTGTTGCTGCTGCTCTGCTTTTGGTGGAATATTGAAACACCACTGGAGCCAGGCACAGGAAGAAAAACCATGGCTCTCTTGCTCAGCAATTTCATCACTCCAGCCAAGGTTTATTTTGAACTGGAGAAATTTAAATTGGAAAAACAAAAAAGTGAGTGGTGCTGTTGCACAGCATTTTAAAAGCTCTGAGGCAGAGTAAACCAAAGCCTTCTCCATCTCTCAAATGATGTTTGCCTGAATACAGGAGCTGGTTTTAAAACTATGCCAGTCTGTAAAGCTTTCAGTGCAGAATACACCCTTACTTGATCAATACATCAGAGTTATGGAGACACCAAGGAAAAAATTGTAATTGGTTAAATGAATGCCCTTCACTGTCATAGCAGAGGGAAATGAGAGCTGAAAGGAGGCTTGTTATGGTGCTCCCCCTTGAGCCAAGGTGCGCTGAATGTGCTGGACTGCTGGGTCACTGGGGTGTCACAAAGTTGTGGATTGCCAAGTACCTCTCTTATGTCTCCCTTGTTGTCAAGAAATCTGTACCTTCATAGAATTACCAATAAAACAGTCGTAGCAGCAGATTAGGTTTAAAAATCTACCTAATGTAGCGTGAAATTTAGAGTGTATGCTCCAGCGATCAGAGCTGCAGTGTTGACCCATTATGCTCTGCAGTCACATTCTTCCATTTTCACCCTTTGAAGCCACAAAGGGAGGGGGAACAAATAACACACACACTTGCAACCATTTTCTCTTGTGTTTTTTTGTTTGATTTTTTTCTGAAGTAGGGTTGTAGCTCACAGTGCCTGTGAGGGTTTCCTTAGAGCTTTGCTTAACTTTGCTTAATAGAATACATCATGGTTGTTTACTGTGCCTTGTGGCAAAGCAGCCTTGAGTTTTCAGATTCATGGAAAGAAAGCATCTTCCTAATTTTTCAGGCTCAGGATTTAGCAAAATTAAGCTGTCATTCTATGTTAGTTAAGAACAATCAAAGCTTTATCCTTTAGCATACAATTAAATATATTTCACTGAGAATAAGAGAGGCAGAAGACAGCATGGTAGCTATAGCTTGTGTTACAAGTCAGAAAGCTGCAGCCATGATAGAAAAGCTATATATGAGATATTCTGCCCTGCCTTCACAATTATGCTGAAGTATTAAATGTGAATTGAAAGTTTTTCCCTCTTTCTTCACCTTCTCTGCTTTGATAAGAAATAAGTAACACATACTCAGTAGTCAAAAAAGTTCAGAGAGAGTGTTGACATATGTGAACTCCATTTTTAATCCCAGATCACTTATGCATAGTGGTTTTAGCAGTTAGTTTAACTTTTCATTTCTGGACCAAGACTGAGTTGTCATTCCAAGGATACCTGCAGCAGGTGTCAGCTGTAGTAATATTAGGTGAACAGGAGAAGAGATCAATTTATGTCCATATTACAAATGACTATATACACCATCCTATTTGAAAAATCTGAAGTTACATCCTATTCTGACTCACTGAGACTTGGATGCTGTAATATGATAGAGCCTGAACTGTGGCAAAATAAGATTCCTGACTTCCATTCTGACGGATCTTGTCAGAGGGTTTGGTAAGCATTCTGTCCTACCGTGTCAAGTTGTGCTGTAAGTATCCCCAGTGTGCAAATTGAGCGCTGGCTTCCCCATAGAACTTGTAGAAATTGAATTTCCATCACAATTTTGATAAGGAAAGACCAAAGGTATGCAAGTATGACTAAAGAAATTTCACTTTTGTGTGAAATAAAGAATTCTGAAGAAGGAAGTTGTCTTCAGTCTTTGTCTGACAGAATAGTATTTTCCTTTTCTTTGGTTATATATTCTAAAGAAAATAGAAACCTTCTGTTCTGTATTTTTTGCAAAAATGCAGACTGCAAGCATGCATCTCACAAAACTCTTATTCCTACACAGAGATAGCTTGAAAAATTAAGTATATTCCTTTCATGTTACTGTTGAGCACAGTAACTTGCATTATTTGAGACCTGTCATGTATTGAAGCCTTCACAAAAGACCAAAGGGTTCTAGTTGTTTAATGGTTTTATTCCCTATCACAGAAATTCTAGAGAATGCTGCAGAACAAGAGGGTTACGAGTATTTGACGGTTTATAGCACACAGTCTGACAAAAGGAAGAAATGACCCTGTTAAACTTTCCAGGGGATTTTAAGAAACCCAGAACTATGTATATATACATTTCAGCTGCTGCTGAACTATTATATTTCTTACATTTGGTAGCACTCTCTCAGCATGAAACTATTTTCCACCATATATTTAACTGTGAGAATATCATCAGACAACAGGGATCTCATTCCCAGATTCCATTGCCATCTGTGAAACAGCTCCAGGGGTACAGAGCTGTAACTACAACCAGAATCTGGCCTTGTCTCCTGAAGGGAGGACAGTACTCAAATATACCTGCATGACAGTACCTGGGCACAGACTTTGTGATAATGGGATGGGGAAGACTTAGAGGAACCATAGTTATTCCCACTGAAGCCCCTGCTATGACGTTAACATTTTGGATCAAAGATGCTAAAATGACCACTCAGCTGGGCAGCACTTCTTTTCACACCATAGTGGTTGTAAGCCACTAATGGATCTTACAGCACTTGCAGTGTCTAATGCTTTTATTTATTGCCCCTTCAAGTTATTAGAATGACAATCTTGGCTGTCAGTGCAAAGAGATTTCCAGCCCTTCTTATCCAGAAGAAAAGATAGAAAACAAAAGACAAAAGCAAACAAACAAACAACAAAAAACCCAACTTTTCGGGTTTTGAATCTCATGATTTTTAAGACAATTGAATGATTCTGTGGAGCTTGGTTCATGATTCTTCAGTGCTTGGATGTGTGTTTTCTTATTAAACACTGTCAGAAAAATCACACAATAGAAACTCTTTGCAACCCAGCTGGGAAACCACATTTCCCCTGTGCAACAAGCTCAGGGCACTGTGGGGCCTGGTATATAAGCCAAAAGATTTCTGCATTACAGCATCAGGTTATCATAACCTATCTCCCCCTCCTTCCTACCCCCAGAACTCATCTATATGCTAATTTAACATGACTAATGCCGCCCCACAATATAATGGCTCTAATGTTTTCAGGGGAGGAAAGAGAGTGGAAAGGAGCTGACAGTCCCGTTTGATTAGCGAAGTGTCTTCTGACAAAAATCCCAGATTTTCTGATGATGAGGTCTCACTGCATCAACACCCTGGATACATCTGGTTCAGCACTTAACCAAGCTTGCAGTTAGGTTTGAGTTTACATTCCTGTGAGTCAAATGCAAGCAAATGTAAAATACAATTTTCTCACCCGTTTTTGTGGAAATGACTAACCAAGCACAGCTGCTTGTTTAAAGGGAAAGGCACTGTCATTCTTAATGTCAGCGGCTAGAAACTACCCCAGCTATATATGACAGAGCTCCCTGCTGAGTTACAAGATACCTGAGCTGGCTGGGATTTGGCTCCTGGGCCTTTCTGGCTCAGTCATAAAGCCTGGGGATCTTTCGTTTTCTCCACAAACACATGCATTGATAGTCCCTCTGCCCCTTTCCCCCTTCCTCCCTCACACTCACTGTAACACTATTAAGATATCAAATGCAGCAATTACAACAGAAAACCTTAATTAGGCAGCAGCAGCTTCTGTAATAAAGGAATCAAGGAAATCTGAGGAAAGAGCTAAGAGGAAACACAACAGAGGCTTTCAAATCACAGGCTTCTTGTTCTTAAAAGACTACTCAATGCAGATAGTCCTCCATGAGTTTCACTTCACCAGCTTTCTCTGTACTTTTCTATGACAAAAGGAGTAATACCAACATAGAGTCCTGTGGCCATAATCAAATAATAATTGGCCTCGGAGATCACTTATGACAATCAGGGAAGTAATAAGGTTTCTGAATAATTATGAATAATTAGGCACATTTATGAATAATTACACTGTTAATAACTATCTAACACATCCAGTTTTTAAACTGTAATTCAGTCATTATTGATTGGTTAGCCATCATCTTCACTACTGTTTCCCTACTCATTAACAACCTGATTCGGCCAAGAGCCCTGCAAGGCTGAATTTTTTCTTTTGGCATGTCAGAAGAGAGGAGTTTTACTGCTGTAACTTCTGAATACCACAGAGCCAGATTTCGCTGACCATAGGGGAGGGACATTTTTGGAAGGAAAATATCTTGTCACTTTCTAAATGTGATGTTAAGACACTGCAAAGATACTATAACAATGTGGAGTGGGGAAACTGTTCTACAGTGGCATGTCTGGAGTTTCTGACTATTTAACTTCCTGTGTTTGGTCTGCAAAATTTCTGAGATGTGGAGCATCTTGCCTGAAATTGAGTTAGCAGAGCTTATTCAAGATGCCCCCCCTCCCCCCCCCCAGCAGCACTGGGGGAAATAAATTATGTTTCTTCAAGAGACAAGGGTCTAGGGCATAAAATTTCTGCCCTCGGAAGGAAAGATCTGGGAAGCAAGGTCCCAGCCAGGACCTCGGGTACTGGAAGCCTTGCCTTCTGCTCTGCAGAGAGACACAGTAATGGCACCAGCAATGCCACCACCTCCATCAGCACTTCTCTGTGCTCTGCCAGCTCTCCCATGGCTCAGCTGGAGCCCAAGACAGCAGAATTGCCCAGGATCTGACCCTGCCCAGTAAACACCATTGCAAGAAGGAACCTGCTCCTGATGTTTTAGCAGCTTCCTCAAACATTTGTTGTACCTGTATCTAAAGTTGGCCCTGGTTACAAAAATTAGGTAGATGAATGAATGCCACACTTGCTGGCAAAGCCAATAATTAAAACTAATGCTATATATACCATCCAGAACACCTCTGTTTTCAGGGACATTGTATCAGCTTTACACCAATAGGATAGAATCAAGCCAGCCCAGAAAAGTAGACAGAGCATCCTAGCCTTTAAACAAGAAGCTGTTCCTGCTCATCTACCTCTTATTTACACAGCACATTTCACGCTGAAGAGCTGGGTCTGACATGGAGGAAGGGTGAGTCAGGGTCTTGTATGATTTCGATACATTGGACACATGCTACCTGGTTTTGGAAAAGCATTCAGGAGAGTAAAAAATACAGATCAGGTGCCATGAACTGAAAGTTCCAGTTTGAAAATACAGAAATGCTTTAGGATGGGAATTTTGCATTAGGTGAAATCCAAAACAGACTAACATTTGTAAATTCCTTTTATTTTTAGGGCATGAGTAGCATTCTGAATGGGTTTTTAATTGGTTTTCTTTATTTATTTGGTGTTTACCAGTTCTGACAGGCAATCCAAGATAGCAAATTTCATGGTGAACATAAAGATAAGGGCTTAAATCATTCCAAGTATTCTTTAAATAGTATTGACAAAAAATAAATGCCATAGTAAGTACTCTGCCTCTATGATTTTACATTTCTCTCCATTCCCCTGGAAAGAATGCTGATTCATTTTCCCTTTGGAGGAACTTATTTTCCACCTTTTTCTCCATAAATGTTTATAAAACATTTTTGTGCCACAGCGCACTGTTTTTATACTTCAGATCAGAAAAAAAAATTTAAAAAACACTTGCTAAGGTTTTGGCTCAAACTATGTTTCAGACTCTGCAAGGGTCAAAGCAGTTCTGATAAACTCTGTTATCTCTTTCATCATCTTCAAGCATAGTCTTTCTAATCTCCTCCAGAAGGCCCCTGAAAGGAGAAGAAAATAGACCAAACCACTTAGCAGGAAAAGTGAGTGAGTGAATGTTGAATGTTTGTTAACCTGGAAGTGACCATTTCTGAAAAGCTGAAAAAGGTCCCAACATACAATTCTGAGAAGGAGCTGTGAAAGACTTGCTCTTCTACTTTGGTTTTGATGTACTAAGATATGGCATGAAAAATGGCTAAGAAAAACTGCACACTTTGCACTTTCAGGTAGCAAAAATGACAAATCTCTATCAAAGATCCAGAAAAGTCCATTATTTTCTTTTCATACACTGACTCTTTAAACAGTAAAACTTATTGCCATTGAATGTTGTGGACAAAAAGATTGGAGAAGTTCATGGGGACTCTAGTGACCAGATATGACCTCTAGCTCACATACTTTAAACTGGACTAGATTATAAGTATCCCGGGTTATATACAGGCCCTTAAAAAAAGGCAAGTCAAGAACCTTTAGTTTTCTGTAGAGGTATAGATTTTAACCCTTTTTTCAGTACCAGTAGTTCATATTCCATTTCTTTCCCTATTGTTGTGTGTCGCAGACATCTCTTTGTGAAAAATCTTTTCGAGTTTTCCTTCTGAGAACCAGAATGTAAACAATGGTTATCTGCTGCTGTGGAATGCAACAAGTAGACCCGTGATTAGTCCCCTGTAGATGTTTGAGTCCAGTGACCACTCACAGCAGAGCTAGCTCTCGCTCTCTGTCGGAGCCAGCTCCTTTGTTATCATTCTTCCTTTTCTATTCTTAGCTTAGCCAGCTTCTGGAAACTTTTCCTTCCTTTTCTTTTTAGTATAGTTATAATGTAATGTATATATCATAAAAGAATAAATCAAGCCTTCTGAACATAGAGTCAACATTCTCGTCTCTTCCTTCACCCAAGAACCCTTGTAGACACTGTCACCGCTGTGAAAAAACAGGATGAATAATTCCCTGGTAGGACATTTGCCTCTACCAGCTGATGCAGTAGATATGTTCAAGGGCAGAATTTCCTTTTGTAATCAGAGATAACCACTGCTGCTGTGTTTCCTATGACGACCACATGCAATCTCTCTGAAGTGTTTCCATGATTATGTCAGATCCAACACCTAAGTGCGTGGCAAAGTCCTTCATATTTAGGGAAAGGGACCAGGGTGAACTGAGGGGAAAATAAAGCTTTTGCTATGACTAGCTATTTGTTTACTGCTTTAAAGTGTCATGAAGCATTCAGAAACCCTGAGTTTTCTTTCTGGTAATTGTCATTCTGATTGAATTTTGAGCTTGAGTAAATGATCAAAGCCCAGCATGGACTTACTAGGAAAAATAAGTAGATAAATAGTGGTTCATTTCCATCTTGAATTGTTTGATGGTTTCAAACTCTGTGTTGGTTTTGTGGTCTACATGAGAAATTTCTGTTTTAATTTGTGTGACCTCTAGCACACATTGGCAACCACTATTTGACTGAGCTCTGAAGCACCACTCAAAACATTCATTTTCCTGAGCATAAACATCTTGAGGATCTGTCTTCCCAGCCTTAGACTCTGCAAGGCTTTGTGTATATTCCTTCCTTCACATCATGGAGAAACACCACATTGCAGGTGGTGCCTGTACCAGGGAGGCAGAGAAATGTGAGACCAATCTTTTTTCAAAGTGAAAAAGTCACCTTGCACACAGCCACCTGGGGACCTCACACTCTCTCGCCTCTCCCCAGTTGTGCATGACACTGTGCCCCAGGCCATGCTAACTTCCCCCTGCCCCCACCCCAGCCCACCCTTTCATCTTCAATTTGTTCATCCCCACACCACGGATGTCATCGAAAGCAAGGGCCAATTAGCTGAATGTAGTCAGGGCACAGTGATTTGGATCCTGGTTTTTTGAAAAATAGATCCAAAAGCATACATTCAAAGTGTTTCCTGACTGTAATCATCAGAGGTGGTGAAATGCTGGCAACCTGGGACAATGAGAGGCAGAGCAGAAAGAGGACACTTGGGTGGGACCAAGCCCTCAGGTTAGCTATGTGGGACACAGGCTTGAGGTCATGATAACTTCCAGTGGATCCTTTGGTTTCCATTAAACATTAGTGTTTTCAAAGAAGCATGAAAACCACACTCCTGATTCCTCTGTTCTCCCTCCCCCATCCATGTCCCTCCTGAATCACAAAGGGGACCTTCTTTTGTTATATTTGGATAATTATTCTGCTGCCTTTCCTCCTGCTACCCTCTAAACATACGTGATTGATGAAGGGAACACATTGAGAATTTGAGATGAAAAAGCGAAGAGAGAGCAAAGCTGGGCAAATGAGCCAGTGGGTTGAAGCACTTGGGACATTAGAGGGTGTCAAGGATGGCAAATGACTTCATTGAAGTAATGATGATAAACATTTTATCCCTGTGCATATATGTGCATTATACCTAACGATCTCAAGCGTAAGTAAGTGAAGAAAGACACTAAATAAATCATAAGAACAGGCCCTAAATGGGAATCCCTAAGGAATAGGATCTGAATTGTAAATGTGTGCCTGAATTTCACACATCAAATTACAATAAGGAGATTGATATTTTAAACAGCTCTGTACTTAAAGGGTACTGTATCTAGTCCTGAGGATTTTTCTTTTGCTTAGGGTTAAGGGTTTTTTTCAGTCAAATTGTGTATTTGTGTATATACATACACATACACACATACACATATGTGTGTGTAAATTCATTAAATAAGGTACTTTACATATCAGTATGTTGCTCTGGATTTCATCAGCATCTCAGAGATTGGCTAAAAAGTGTTTTTTTCTGCCTCACTGAGATTTTTGAAGACATAAATTCTCAGGGACAAACTCTCTTCTGTTACACCAAAGAAAATAGAAAAAAAAAATCCCTTGCTTTAAATGAATTTACTCTGGACTTGATATGATGGAAAAGGAAATGCAATCTGACACTTACACTAACACTTATTTAAACTTTGTCCCTCCCTCCCTCAAACTGTGGAGCCAAATTCTTAGCTGGTGTCAACTGGCAAAGCTTTTTGAGCTGTCAGCAGAGCATGCCTGTTGGCATGAGCTGATTTGGTCCAGTACCTCCACAAATAGAGAATGAACTTCAGTATTAATGGGAACAGGTTTTATGCAAAACAAATTATACTAGAAATGTCATCCCATTCCCTTCCAGTCTCAGACATCCTAAAATCATCAAAGTACAACTGCAGTATTATAAACACACATTAATGAATCTAATAAGGTATGGGAAAGCTTTCATGCTGGAAGAAATGGAAATGTCTAATAAGAGGTAGCAGCACTATGTCCTCACAGATAGCTCTGGGCCCCACTGCATTCTTCAGTGGAAATGCATGAGAAGATAACTATGAAGACTAAAAACCCGTGGGATTTCAGCTGTTCTGCAGGTTTTCTCATTAGAAGAAAAGGATTTTCACCTGGCTAGTAAAAGAATTCTGCCCCCAGATATCATAGCCACAGGATCTCCACATCTTTCTTCCCAGCAGTTGCAGAAAGGCTGGCAAAGAAGCAGGATCTGCATGAAAGCTGAAGGTCTCTTCCCTTCACATTCCTCACTGGCAGGCAAGAGTGCTCTCAGCACAGGTTTTGGAGATCCTGCACCTGAGTTTCCCATTCAGCATTTTCAGAGCAGAAAGAAGCAATGAATGAACCTTTTAAGTATCAACTCTTCTGGCTTCTTCCCCAGAGGATTGCCAGTCCTGCACACAGAGTTTCTTTCCCAGATCTTGATCTTAACTGGGAAATTACATACTGCATTTAGTTGCAATATGCATTGGTTCTTTGTGTTGCTGCTAAGGATGTGCACTCCCACACGCTCATGTGTATGTACATTATACTTGCATTCCTATTTATGTATCTGTGTGTTTGTGTGCACAGACAAATACACACACAGTTATTTTGCAGTGGGGAAATATTTTTACCACATGCCACTCCATAAGGAAGAAATTTAATCCATCCCCTGATTAAACTTTTTCCATTATGAGGAATCTAGAAAGTGAACACATGAAATACGCATTTTTCATTTGAACAAATCCTTTCTGATACAGACACTTACAAAAACAAAAATCCATGTATTAATTTTTAAACAACAAACAATTTTTTTTGGCGGTGTATTAAGCACAGCAAAGGGTCATGCAGTAGCTTTAAATGTAAGGACTAGATCCGGAACCCACCAAAGTCATTCTCTGAAGCTAATTCCAATCTTTATCCAGAATAGAAAAAGCTTTGAATACTGGGGACAAACTACTTTAACTTTCTTTGTTTTTCAAACTGAATATATTTCAAAGGGTTGCTAAACTATAAGTAAGTTTTCCTATCAGCACTCCAACCACTTTTATTTTACCAGAAAAACAGAATTCCTTTTTGAAATAAGAAAAGACATATCCACTTAGTCTTTATATTAGTGAATTATATTCTCTATAATAAAAATGTGAAAAGGATGTATTACATTCTGTAGTCCCTGAAGGAGTGATCAATTCTTCACTAGACTTATTTGACTATTGATTGATTTTCAGAAATATTTTGACTCAGACCTTTCTGGGAAAAAGTCACTTCCCTTTTCTTTCATTCCTAAACTGGTATATCACATTTTTGACTTTTTGTCACATGATTAATGTGGCTTTGAAAGATTCAAGAATCAATACACATATGCTCAGGTGGAAAAGTCTGTATTTTAATTGTGTCCTTTCATCCTAGTTTTCCAGCCTATCTGCAAAATATGTTTCCTGTTGGACTTAATAGGTGTTACTGGTGCAGATAGTGGTAACATAGAAGGTCTTCTGATCTGACCTTGTCCTTGCCATGAAACCAGATCCTCCTTGCAGATTCAGGAATGTGGTGTATCTGGTACAATTTTCTTCTCGCTCCAGGTCTCCAGGAAGTATTTTTCTTATTAGATTTTTTTGTTTGTTTGTTTATTTTTTTAAGTGCTCCTATTTCTTCTTGCCTTGAAATATTTTTCATGACATTGAGCACAACATAACTAGTGCAACACATCTCTTCATGTCTTCAGCCAGCAGATAGCTTTACATTCTCAAATTCCTCTGGCTTCCTTAAATGCTCAGCCTATTCAGTGTATTGCGGGATCAAACCTTCAGTGGGTATCCCCTGGGAAATCAAAAGAAAGATTCCTTCAAGCCAGCTAGCATCATATATATTCAATGAATACAAAGGGGATGAGACAGAGCATAATCCAGTATTTGAGGGATTTTACTGGCATGATATTGCAAAGATCGTGTTAGTCCACGCTGAGAAACACTGCAGGTTTTGTGAGGGCTAAATGTGTGTTCTCTGTTAATGCAGGAATCTGCCCTTCAAGTGGTCACAGTACTCCTGTTTCCTAACTCAGAATCAGCAACTAACTGCCCAACTGCATGAGCCTGGCCTGTACTGATCCTTCAGAGTGCTGGACTGTAGAGAAGGGGAAAGAAATATTTTACTGGCAGGATTCTTTTTACTCCTCAACAGATTTAACATCGCTGGCTTGGAACTTTGTGGTAGTATGGAATACTAGTCCCAGTCCCGGAGAAATGGATCAGTGGATGGGACTATGTAATAACCCAGAAAACCCATTTATAAATGTTGCCAGCAACTTCTATTACACCTGTGGAGGCTCTGCAACCTTTCATGAAAGTTCATACATCTCTGTATGGCACTGTGTGTGCTCTGTAGTCTGAACTGCAGTTAGGAAATAGTTACTCCACAGTAAATGCTAAATTTGAATGCAGGAGCAGCAATCCATCCCAAGAAAAAGAGGGGAAGAGGGGTAGGAGGAGGAAAACCTGCTGAAAAGCGCAGTTAAGCCCTTTGTACTGTGGAAATGAATCTGGTTTTGGTGCTGGAGGCTGAGTTTGTGTTGATGCACAGAAGTAAAACAAGAGTATTCAGACAAGTGGAACATGATCTGATAAGCCTGGAAATAACTCTGTCAGGCTATCCAGCCCAAATGACATCCCTGTCTGTGTCCTTTCAACACATTTGATTTGAGTACAAGCTTCCCAGAGGAAGGCTTTTCCTGTGCTTTCTGTCCTGCTTCAGCACTTCACAAACTCCCTGATGACCGAAGCAGTGCAGGCTAATGTGAGAGGAGAGCTATGTACTTTTCTAGAAGGGACAATAATTCTTCTGTGGGTTTTTTCTTTTTCAGCCTGCAACCTGACTGTCCCTTCAATATGTGCTAGCCAATCCTTTTACTTACTCTGCCAGCTTCAAACGGAAATGAAGTTGTACCTTTCATTTATAAGATGCTTGAACTCTGTGTGTACACAAATAGATAAAACTAGAATTAGGTCTGCTCAGGTTTTTCCAATGTGAGGGAGATGCAACAATTTTTATAGACTTCCCAGAGCACAATTTCATAAAGGATGATATTCACTGAATGAAACTTTTGCGAAACGTATATCCTTATAACACAAATAAAATGCAACAAGATTTGTGCCTGAAGATTCATAGACATGAATAATGTTCACACAATACCAAATTACACTAAACTTAATATAAAGATTTATATTTGAACTATAGTCTTCAATTTGCACGATTTATGCCCTAGCGGTTACATGTCTGCATTTATCAGAAAGAGGCTGTTCTTCTGGGAGGTAATTCTACTAAAGCTTGTGATCATTTGACTCTTGATCAGTGAAATGAACTGAATCTTATTTTCTGTGGCTGTCTCTTCATATGTTTTCCACCCTCATATGCTTTAGCTCTGGCAAGAAGAATACATATTTCAAATCAGGATATGAATCACCTGCCCATGAATCAGCCAAAAGAATGCAGGCTCTGCACCTAGCACCATCTTTAATACTTCTCCTAGGCATGATAGCTGTCCTATCCACAACATGCATGAATTTTACAAATCAGAAATGTTTTATACATGGAGAAGTAATACACACCACTCTTGTTAATCGTCACAGTACATCCTGTTGTCTAAGCACTTACTTGTGAGCAATCAGGCACATCATAGGTGGAGGGGAGATCATCAGTCCTTGGGCAGTCTTCAGAGTCACACTGACACTTCCAAAGCTCTCATCGTGTACCCATTACCACTGATTGAATGGTGTTACCTTTGGGAGAGGAATTTTGACTTAAGTCAGAATATTGGCAAAGCTCAGGAAACCCTGGATCAGGATATAAAGGTGAACGAGTTGACTCTCTTGGGCTATGGCAAACAATGAAGATCACCACACAGTATCATTAATGTGGTCACTTATCCCTGAAAGAAACCTTATTGACTGCTGTGATACCATTTGCTTTAATCAATTAATAATAATGCTTTCATCTTAATAAGAAAGAACAAATTATCTTTACTAGATTAGGAATGTTAGAATAGAAATAGCCAGATAACCATCTCTTAAAATAAAACAGGTAAAACTCTTCATACTTTTTCCAAAAACATTATTTTGGTTTAAAAATAAAAGGAGAAAAAAAAAAAAGGAAGAAAATTAAAGGGAAAGAATCACAAAAAGCATGGTTTTTTTCATGACTTATGCCTCTTCTGCAGCTGTGAGCACATTCATTTCTTCATAATCCCTAGCACTGCAGAAGAAAGAGGGCCTTCAGGTGAAAGGTTACCTACATTTATAATGTCAGGCACTGAGGCTGGTGAGGTAAAAGGTAAATGGTAATTTTATCATTAGCGTGCCTGACCCCTTGCCCTGGCCATATCTCACAGGAGACGTTAGGAACGGCTCACCTGTCAAGATGCAAACACTTAAAGGTCAATGCGCACAGAAATCTTCAAGAGCTTACAACTGAATTGCTGACACCTTTTATTATCACCGCTTAAATAAATGATTCAAGTGGCGAGACAATGCTGAGACTGGTTTAATGTCAAGATTTACAGGAGGAGCTCTTGGAGCACTATTTTCTAAAGTTTGGCTACATGGATATGATTTTTTAATTCTAGAACTGTATGAACAAGGAAGGGGACTTCACACCACTTATAGGAGTTTTAACATGTATCCCACTTTTGCAAGGCTTTCCAGTACTGCACAGGGGCAAAGCTTTATTTCCATTGGAGCAGTGAATGCAGATTCCTGGATCAACTATCACCCTAGTGTATGATGTTGGAAAACTCATTTGACCTCTGTGCATGAGAAGTTATGACTTATGGGAACCGAATGACAAATTTCTGGGATACTAGCTACACTCCATTATTATTTAATGAAGTAACTAGATAAAGATCCTTGCTTACTTTTCCAAGTTGTTTCCGCATTAAAAAGCTCTGAAATGTGGACACATCAGCATCAGGGTTTGACCAAGCACTAAGGTCACGCATGCAAACAACAACTGTCCTTCTAAGGGGTGAATGTAATTTACTCCTGACCCTGTATCCCACACCTCCCACTGTTAGTAAATCCAGTCAGGTTTACAGGGCCCTGAGTGGTTTGAAACTTGTGTACATGTTAAAGCTACCTTACATAAAGTTTCACCAGTAGAGGATACCCTGAGCATCCACACCTATAAAGTAGCAATATTTTCTGTTTGACACTACAAACACAGCAACTGATTATCAGTGTGTGATGCAAGCCCTCTGCATTTGTATCTCTTTTATTCTTCTGGCACAATGGTCACTGTTCTCATTAATGTCCTGTCCTCTGCCTTGCCCCCATTTACTCCATCTCTCCTCAGAAGTAATATATTCACTTCCTTTGACTTAGTGATATTCAAATTTTCTTCTCCAGGTAATGTTCCACTTACTTTTCCCATGTATTTCATTAACCTTCTTCCTAAAACAGTTGCATACCCCTGAAGCTGTCAGATGAAAAGCTTCATTTCTGCTTCCCACCTGTCACCTGTATCACTAGCACACTGTGGTGCTCGCACTTCTTTCCTGCGTTATATTGTTCCCACCATCTTCTTCCTGTGCTGCATAAAGAGGTAATGCAGTAATAATAGCAATTTAAATGAGAGAAAAAATATGTGTGCGCACCCAAAGAATGCATATTTCAAGAAACGGATCAAAACCAAGGACTGCAGTGAAAGTACAATATTTATGGAAAAAAGATCTGTCATAGAAGCTTCAGTCATCCAAGTGCTTTGCTAGGAACAATAGCAGGTGTGCCACACATTTCTAGATGTTTGCACCACAGCAATATTTACAGATAAATAAGGCATTGCTATAAGAGGATGCACCTACTGAGTATAAAACTCCGGACAGGCTTCTGTTTTCACAAATCTCTTACTTTTTTTTCCTGTGATATCCTACATAAATGATCTGGTCATAAGTGTCTTTTCTTGGTTTCATCATGTAATGTAATTCTATCTAGAAATATATCAGTAAATGTTATTGCAAAGCTGTAATCTTACTTTGGCTTTCACACCTATAAAATTAAAAAGAATGTTGCACCTCCAGAGGGCTGCTAAGTATACAGCCGAAATGCAGTTTAAGAAAGCGTTTTTATTGATAATCCCTCTTTATTAATAAGTATGATTTATTATTATCATTCTTACTAATTGTGAAGGTCAAGGACACCAGATATTACTACCTATTTAACTTCTAATGAATGCAAGATTTCATTTTTCTTTGTCATCCTCTGCTTAAATGGCTTATTGTCTGAAGGTAGATATTTTGGGAGAGAAGGAAAATAACCCTCTATCAAAGGTTTTGAAATTATGAAGTCCTCAACAGACATGAGAACAGACTCCAAATCACTTGACATGTTAGGAAGGTTCATCTAAGGCTCAAATGATCTAGAACTTTGACTGGCAACACTGGACATCAGGTGCTTCAGATAATTTAAATGCTTCTGCTTTCCCAATAATTCAGCATGCTTAGTTAGCATTCCATCTAAGACATTTTCCCTCATTGCTACCTGTACAGCAGATCTATCAGTGGAAGTTAAAAAGCAATTAAAGCCCTGTGTAGCATGTAATATTATTAGAACTCTGCCTGGCCAGCTCTCTAAAACCTTACTGACTTGTGGCACCCTCTCCACAGGAGCATCTGGCTTCATAGGCAGAGCTTTAGCAGACACCCACATGCCAGAAGTATTAGGGAATTCACTGGAGCAGAGCTCAACTGAGCCGCAGATTTAACTATGACTAACTTTCCACAGCAAGTTAATTCAGTGGGACTTAAACCTAGCCTGACGCTTAAGCACTTAAATGAGTCAAGGATGCAATAATGAAGTGCTGGAATTAAAGTTGCCATTTCATAAAATGAATCATATAAAATATATACTTTTGTACTCAGCTACAGCTTTCTACCTGCAGAGCTGCTTTCATGGTGTTTAATAACACAACAAAACTGCACAAACTGCAATCTTTCTTGCTTTGCACTGGTCTTGTGCATCAAAACCTTCTGTACAATCTCAATTTTGATGATACATGATTAAGATATCATAAAACAGTTTATAACCATTATAAAAATATATTTACTTTTTTACCCAGCCACCTGATGAATGCACCAGGTAGTAATAAAATCAATTTTATTACATGCCTTTCAGGACACCAAAGAAATAAAACACTTCCTTTTTTATGCCAATATTATACAACCATGCTTCAGCAAAACATCTGTTCTGCTTCACCTTTTTATGTTTCTTTGTTGTTTTTCTTGTTTGCTTTGACATATTTCTTTTCCACCCCATCACAAGCCCTCAAAGAGTAATCAACAGGTGAAATTATCTTAGGAAACACTCATAAAAGCTCAAAAGGATAGAGGCTTCCTCCTTTGTTTACCATGCAAACTTATTTCTTTTTGGATCACAGTGATCCCTATTTGAATTCTGTGAGTGTGTGCAGAGTATGCCACTGCCTCTGACATCAGCTAGTTACTTGCACATGTGGAAATAGACTCCCCTCAACATGGAAAGTAAGCATTGTGTTGCAGCTCTCAAATAATGATGACAGAAGTTCTCAATTTTTAATGCACTCAATTTTTCCACTGCTGATGGAATCCAGCTACTAACAGTTGGAATGTGACAAAACATACCCAACTCAGCACCTTTTCCCAGCTCAGCAGAAAAGGATAACTGATGCACTTGCACCTTTCCACAAAATGGAAGATGCTGCTCTGACCATTTCCAAGGCATGGAAGAAGGCAGAGATGCCTAGAGGCATGGTTACTTTTATATCTGTTGATATATGCAGCCATAAACTCCAACATGGTGTAAAACATCTCATTCTGATTCCACAAGAAAGTGAAATTGAGAAAAGAACTGGGATGAATATGCTTGACTTGAGAAGATGATATTCTCTTACAGGATCAGACCTTTCTGTTCATCCACACAGACTAATACAAAGTGTTTACAGGTCCCAGGTAGTTTGATGTGGAAGTATCTGATGTTTACATTTCCTTAATGGAAGTGCCAAAACCACAACGCATGAGAACATACCATTTGGTCATAACACTTCAGGATAATGGTTGCTTTTAAATATGGTTACAAGGCTTTCAGGTAGCTCTTTCCTCCATGCTTCTTCCCCCCTAGAACACACATTCTTGTGCACATTTGTGGAATCAGACCTCACTGCAGCAGAGGAACAGACAGTCAGACCAATGTAATTCTAATACCTCCTAATGCACACCAATTTTTCTTTGTTGTTTTGTTTCTTAATAACCTCCAATTGCAAAATATGTAGGAAGCCATGCATAAATTTAGGTTATAGTGTCATCCCCTAAGAGAAAAACACAGGCAACAGCATTTTTATGTGAGGGGGTAAAAAAAGAATATCCAATTTTCCACTACAAAACAGGTGCACTCAGATTTTCAAAGTGCATCGCACTTGTCTCTCTTGTTTATTTAATCCTAATTTATCGGATCAAGACAAAGAATAGTACAGTTTGGTTTTCTGGCATGTTCATGTCCACAGCAAAAAGAAGGTCATTGCATTTGGGTACTAATCTACCAGTGCAGTAAGCCGTGATTAAAATGTCTTGGTAATGTTCTCGGAAAAGCATTACAACTGCTTGAATCTATATTCATCCATGGCCAGAGAAGAGGGATGCTAGTCTGGTTTGGTTAAATAGATATAAACTTATTCCCCAGTCAGTCAGCTAGAGCAGCAGCCCTGTATTTCAGCAAGAGAAATAAAAAGATTGCCTGGGGTCAGGATAAAAGCAAAGGTACGCAGGGCCATGAAACTGTTTTCACTGTTATCACTGCACTTCAGAGGACCCAATAGAGCTCTCACCAGGGATCACAAGTGACCTCAACTCTCCTTATAAGTTTCTTATGCCTCTAAATTTATTTTAATGTCCACTGAGAAGGTGAAGGGTTAAATAAGGAGGACAACTGGGGGAGTGGGGGGATGTGTGTTTTGGCTTTGTGCTATGTTCCAATTCTGTCAAGGAGTCTGAGCTTTGGACAGATAAGCAGGGAGAGATGTACTCCTTAGAAAAAAGTGAAATGAAGGTGCAATGCAAAAAAAAAATCTCTGTTCAACTTCTGAGTGAAGTTCTGTGTGCCTGAGCCATGCTTCCCCTGCTGCCACTGCTGCGGCTTCTCCTCTTCCTTTTTCATAATCGTCCCCGTTATGAGTCTTTGTTCACAAAGGTGGAAAACACGGAGGGCTCTAATGATGCATTATCACAGGTCAGGGAATGAAGCACATAAATCTCCCTGGCATTTGCCTCTACACAATACCTCTAAAAGGACAGCAGCATTCCTTAAAGATGTAGCTTTTCCCCAATCAGATGACTCAACAAGGCAATGTACCTGTGGGCTTTTGCCAGGATAATCACCTTTTCCTCTCACTGCTCCTTGGACAGCTCCGACCTTGTCTGCTTTTCTTTAGTCCGCTGTGTTTTCTGTAATGAAGACTAGAATTCAATTGTACATCTGGGACTAATAGCTTTTAAACCTAAATTATTTCTCTCACAATTACAGACAGATTGTCATAAACATACAAGCAGTGAAGTACAGAGAGATGCTTTCACTGTAAAAGCCATTTTGAAAGCAAAACTTCAGTCTAATTTAAAGATGTTATTGTTGTTATAGTTGGAGACTGATGGAGCTGTCTTTGAAGACCATGTCAGTACTGCAATTGGCTTAGTTTAAATCAACAGAAACCTGGATTGTACAGAGGAGTGAGAGTAAGACTATGTAGAAAATGTCAGTAATCAATGGCAGTTGTGTTATTGTCATGACAGTATGACGGCAGTTCAGTGAAGCAATTATTAATTTTTCATAATACAACTGAAAGCAAAGACTTCCAAAGAAATAACAAGGTTTACTACATATCACACAATTACCAAGGATAGAGTAAAATAGAAAATTCTGTCATATACTCTGAGAAGAATCTACATTTTAAACCAAAGATCATTTGTACAAGTTCTCTGCAATTGTAAATGGAATAACATCGCCACTGTAGTTAATGCTCTATTTTAGACCAGCTGGGTATTAGAAATTTCCAGCTCAGTTATGATGGCTTCTTTCACATGTAGACATTACACTAGTGTTGATTCTGAAAATAGCAACATTGTCATTTTGTAGGAATCTAAATCCCAGTTTCTTGCACTCTGCACTAGAACGACCAGTTGTACATGGAAAGACAACAGTGAATTGAGCTCTTGATTAACACTTGTGATGTTGCCAAAACAATGGCAGTTGATCCATTGGCCATGTGGAATCAAGTACAATACTGGCAGTTCCTATTGGCTTTGAGTCCTCCATTGATAAACATTGAGTCCTCCGTTGATAAACATTTAAATTTTAATATGTAACTAAATGTTAATTTAACTGGAAGTCCATTCTCTTGTAAAGAAAAAATTCAATGCAAGCAGTGATGGCCTCCAATATGCTGCCAGCATATTATAACCAGTCTCACAATAGACTCAGATTGTATGTTTAAGGAATACAGCTTGTACAGGGTCTTCATCCTGACAAGGGTCCTACAGTTCTTGTGAGAATTCTAGGAGACCTTAACAAAATCATTTTCCCATTCTCCATTTCTTTGTTATGGCTTAATTAACAGTGGACATGGGTATCATTATTTCTACTGTTCTCAGAACTTTTTCAGAATGAAATCCCATTTATTTTGCATAATGCTCATCTATTTATTTCTCTCTTTCTTGATTTGTGCTTCATCCTGCTTTCTACAGAACAGTTTTGCAGCTGTTAATATAAGCAATATCTTTCATTCTATTCCAGAATAAAGGTTACACATATTTACTTGGTGTTCTCAGAACAGCATGTTTTCTCATCATGATGTTTCTAAACAAGCTAGCAATCATTTTCCATTAATTTCAACTTTTACTTAAGATTTTAGAACAAATTTATCTCAATCACAAAAGCACATATGACTGTGTTCTTCAATCTACTTATTTTACATTCTCTTTCATGAATATTCAGAATGATCAAAGGTACTTAATTAGTCCCTTGTTAAACTCTTTGGTTGCTGGGCTTTGACTTCCTTTGCACTGCACTCAGAGGATTGTCTTCCTTTTATTCATAAAATATTATAAAGTTACAGCATTTAGTTAATTTCAAAGGAGAACTGAAAGATCTTTTTCAATGTGCTGTTCCTTGAGTCTGTAGACTCAACATACTGATTGTACTCCCGTTTTCATAAAGAGCCATGAGATACTTGGTGTAAAAAATAATAATGCCCATATTGAATTGGCATTGCACAATACACATATCTCCCAGCAGAGTAGCAGGTTTTGCTAACTGTTCTTTCATGACAATTGTCTCTTTCTTCTAATGAGCACAGCAAGGGGTCAGCTGAGAGGAGAAGCCTTAGCACAATGAATTTAAAGTATATTAACCATGAAGTTAATCATCAGCAAGAGTTGGTGAGTCTGAAAACAGATCCAAATCAGACACAAGGAATTTTTTATTCACCCTTAAAGGTGGTAGCACAACTGACTCCACAGAGAAGAGCAACATCTGTGGAGGAAACCTCAGTGATGGACACCAAATTAAAATATATCTGCTGAAAATTAGGAGTGAGAAGATTAGAGGATTATAGAAAATGCTAAAAACTGTTGGTTTGTGCACAAAATTAGATTACTTGCTGCTTCTGGATCATTTAGGTTAATATTTTTCCTAATGAAGACGTAGAAGTTTTTCAGAATCAAAGAATCTCCAGGATTTGATCAATTAAGCAAAACCAAAAATATTTACCCAATAACAAACAAGTTGCCAGATAAGAAATAAGAAAGGAAAATTTCCTTCATCTTTGGTAACGCTGTAAAACTGTAGTTGCTGAATCTAAGCTATCATATTCAGCTGTACCAACTCCTGAAGAACATTTCATTGCCTGGATTCCTTTTATCCTTTTCATCACATTTTCACCATATTTATAAAAAAGATGGCAAGATAAACACATCTTAGCAAAACCCAAAGCATTAGTATATTCTCATTCTGTATCCAAAACACAGCACTGAACCAGCCACTGAAAAGAAATTAACTTTATCCCAGCTTAAGAGGGGACATACCCTTCAGCCCCCTCACCAGCATGGCAGTACAAGAAGCAGAAAAGGCCTTGATTCTGCAAACACTGCTGAGCAATAAGAAAAACATCCCTCTATTATTGATACCATTTTCAACAAAAATCCAAAGCACAGCACCATGCTAGTCACTAAAGAAAATTAACCTCACCCCAGCCAAAACTAGCACACTGAGCAACAAGTTTTGAATTGCTTTCTATGATATGGAAGGAACAAAATTCAGGCACCAAAGCCTGCTAGTTCTCATAATAATAGTGAGGGGCATTTTTTCAAATGGTTAAACTTTACCTCCAGGCTTTCATGATTATGTGCTGTGTCATTATCAAGAAAAACCTCACTGCATTAAGAAGCAGCCATTACTTTTAAAAATCTAGAGACAATGGGATTTGGTTAAAAAACAAAACCAAACCAAGAAAGCCTTATCACATCAGCAGCATGAACTCACGTGGGAAAATAACATATATAATGACAATTGTCGCTTCCCTTGCTCTTGTAATAATAAAGTATATTCTCAAGCCAATCTTTTTTATATAACAGGAAAGGTGTTTAATTGATCTGCATCTTAAGTGTGTGCCTAATACCAAGTGTGAAATTTTTAGAGCCCCTCACCTCTTCAAGTACTTTTGTCAAGTTAGGATGTTCTTACAAAATCCTATCTGTTTAAGCAAAATTAAGAAAGGCTTGACAATGGTTTAGGAAGTTATCCTGCCATACCTACAATCAAATGTCATCCAAATATTTCACCCATTTAGCATCCTTTCTTTTGCATTAATTTGCTTACAGACCTGATGTTTATGCCAACCCCTCAGGATTATTGAGGTGTAGGTAAGAGTAGATAGAATGGAAGGACACTGTACATATATGTTAGGAGATTGAAGACAAGATCTTTCCCTTCTTATTTGCTAACAATTTGCCACTGTTTCATAAACAAAAAATAAAGTCATAAACACCAACACCCTCTTCCAACGGTAAAGAATCATCCCTGGTATCCAACACAAAACTTTCAGTACAGTTCAACATGCAACAGTTCCTCTCTGACTTGTAATACTTATCCCTACAAAATATATCTGTATGTCTGTCATGTCTGTGCTATGTAAACGGAGCAACTTCAGTGTGCAGCTTTCAAAGGTAATTTCTTTGAGCTGGAACAGCTCTGCTTCACAAGTAATTCTGCTGTATATTAAATGAAGTCCTGAAAGATAATAGATCAGCTTTTATATAAGCATATGTGATGAATGACCAGCAGAATCAGCTGAGTCAGGAATCAATAGTTGACTACAAAATACATATGTCTGGGAATCCAACAAATTGGTTTGTTTTCAGAAATCTCGTCTTATGTTGAATGTGGTGTTTATCAGCATTAATCTTCAATAGTGACTGCCAGTGGGGCTGTAAGTTATTCATTTGAGTGAGCTCCTTGATTGATGTTGTTCGTACAAACTTCTATTCTCAAAGCAATATCTACATGGAAAAAACACTTTGCCATGATTAAGGAAATTATTGATGTTTTCATTTTTAGACAGTAACATCTCATCTAGGATTCACCAATAGTAGCAGATTCAGCAGCTTCGAGTTTTAGATATTTGCAGCAGCATAATGGATTCAAAGCATGAGGTGAGACTCCAGGCAAAACTTGCAGCACAGAGAAGCAGGAGATTTGGATAATAGCAGTACAACTTCATGCCTTCACAGTTCTGTTTAAGGTCAATCTGTTGACACTGCTGGTATAATAGCCAAGCTGAGGCATAGAGGAACACTGTTAGCACCCAGGGAAACATTCAGGTAGAGGAAGAGCACTGATCTGCTCACTCTGCCCTTCTCCACTGACCCATCCATGATCTCACCTCAAAACTAGAAAGTGTGGAGGGAACCTCCTTGGAGCATTTTACTTCTTACAATAGGGACATTCTCCATATGCCAGAAAAGAAGTTTTAATGTCTCACTCATCTGAAGAAAACAAAGACAGCATTCTTATTTATTTCTCTATCTTTATATACACTTTAGTATCCTAACCCCCCACACTACTTACATGTCTAGGCAGCTTTTTATTTTCTTTTACAATATTTTATGTTTTTTTCTTACAAATCAGTTTTAGTCCTGTATCTTTTTTAATCTGTATTTTCATCATCCACTTCACAATAGACATACATTACTGAAGGAAGTCTGTTGTTGGTTTTAAGGGATATTTGTTTGAGTGCTTGTTGCTTTTTCATTGCATGTTAAAAGGAGGAAGACTGGAAAGATTTTTGTAATTTAAATATACTCACAGTTTGGACTGAAGTATACAATCTGATTTGCCTGGTCAAATATTAAGATCCATAGGAAATTTAAAATAGCATCAATTGCATATTCCTCCCTTTCAGTTAGATAGTACACCTCTGAGTTACATATTTTAGCTTCCCAAGGGTTAATTATTTCAGCTTGGTAGTCTAATTCTAAATATCAGCTGTAGGTTTAAACCCTGGAGTGTGAATCTGAGAAATTGTCTTCTGCTAATCCAACTCCCCAGAGGCATTTTAGGTGATTACAGTCATTCTAGCTGTAATTTATATAATTATAGAAAATCTGATTTTTCTTGGTTGTCTTTTTTTTCCCATTTGTCTCCTGTTGCCTGGCCTGAAATAGAAGGTAGAGATTTCATTTATGCTGCTAGATATGTAAGTGTATGTATTTTTCCCAAGCTGCTGTATTGATCATGGGATGTTGTGGTGATGTTTAACCAAGTGACAGCTTTAGAAAAATACATCTGTGCAGGTGTACATGAAAGTCAAGATGGGGAAATGAAACAGCAAGACATGCATGGTCATCCCTGCAAAAGTGTGGCAAATTGTAGGATACCACCATGTGGAGGCCACAGCCAGTGGTATACTCTGCAATTACCAGTCCTGTGAATAGGACTGGAACTTGGGAATGGTTTAACAAAGGACTACCAGGGCAGCATGCAATGTTTTTCCTCTCCAGGGGAAGCAAGCATTGTTGGGGGGGGTTGGATAGCACATGGAGGCAGAAGAACATTTCATGAAGGAAGGAAAAAATATTTGGTCTTGCATGCCTCTGATATTTTCCTGTTTTCCTGAAGACTTTTTTCTGTCTGTATGCAGAAGAACCTTTCTTGCTGTCATGAGTTTTCTAATCTCTAATCACAGCCCATTTTAGACCATCTTTCTGATGGTCTAAATGTGCTGAGATTTCTAGGAGATGTCTAATGCCATATCCAAGGTATGCCAAGCCTCAAAGAGGTTGTATTGAAAACAAAACAAACAAACAAACAAAGCAAAACAAAGAAAAAAGAAGAGGTCTACAGAAAAAAATTCAGACACAAAATCCCTAGCAAAGCGCAGAGACAATCATTATGCACAACGCAGAAGATATCTGATTAATAACAGATATTTGGCATTAATTATTAGCAACCTTGTCAAAGAGATATGACATCACAGCCATGAACTCTGTTTTATTCTCCTTTGTTGTGGTCCGTGGAGTAGAGGGAAGAAGCATTACAACACTGAAGGGACATAGAGAAGTCTATGTACATTACCATATGGATATACATTGATTTAATTAATGCTAAAATGTTGGAAAATATATGTTTTTTTAATATACTTTAAAATGTTGGGAGAGAATTAGGACACATTTTATTTCCATTTGAAGATTTTATTCTAATAAAGCGTACCAATTTTCCTTGAAAAATATGTAGATTCTCACAACTGGGATTCCTCCAACTTTATTCTGCTTCTCCCTAACACCATAGAGTGACTGGACTAGAAAAGATCTCAGTTCAAATCTCAGCTCTGCTGGAAAGGGCTCAGAATATTCCTCTGAGTATACAGCAGATGTTTTATGTCCTGATGACATGCTTCCACTACTTGGGAAACTTTTAAATGCTCATTAGAGCACATTAAGGAGAGTGTGAGAACAACCTGATAGCTGCTCTCCAGGAAGCCCTTGCAAGAAACTTAATTAATTGTGATAGATACATAGATATATAGATTAGATAGAGAGATGATGATGGATAGATAGATAGATAGATAGATAGATAGATAGATGCAATCCATCTCCTCTCTGCTGTGCTGTGTTACTCTGAAGATGCAGGCAGGGATGATACAGGCAGGAGTTTAGGCTCCACCTCTGAAAGCACAGGATCTGAGAGAAGAAGGGAAGGGGAAGAGAACAGCTACTTCATGCATTTCTTTCTTTCTATCAAAGCATGAATCTATCCAAAAACCTTCTGAAGAAAAGAGATAATATTTTTGTTGGGAGCTAGAGCAGATCCCCAGAAGTGAATACATGGCAGATCTTGGATTTTTGCCCTGGGAAGGATTTCACAGCTGCAATTCTTCTTTGCACTCAGTTACACAGCAGTGTGACACCAACCACAATGTCGTTTGTTAGCATAACAGATAAATGAGTCCTGTAGTGGTTTAGATACTAAAATAAATCACAAATTAAAAAATAGCAGTAATGCTTGCTTTTGATTCACGGTATTTTTTTCATTTATTAAAAATTAGTTAATATCATGGTGCACAAATCTTAAGCCCTTTGGACTTCCTCCCACTCTTCCATTCCAAGGAAGAACAGGTGAATGACATATGATATGTTTTTTAAACTAGGAAATATTATTCCTTATCAATTTGTTTGCATTAAGGAACAGGTTATATGATATGGTCAGAACAATATTTATTTGTAGCAGTTCATGACCTCTTCATTTATATAAATACTTATCACTCATATTTCTTGCATTCCCCATCTCTTGCTCCCCAATAGCTTTATTTTTATTACAAGCTTTTATATTTGCTATTAGTCATAAAACACTTTCAAGCAGATATTTAGGTGCTGTCACCTGGATCTGACCCTCTAAGTTCTGTCTGTCCTGTTAAAAAATAGTCAGTGAGTGACTGAAAAGCAGAAGAAAAGTAATAACTGCTAAATCATCAAGTAGGTTATTGTTTTTTGTACTCATCCCTCCCCACCTCACCCCCACATAATAAAGAAAAAAAAATCAAGACAGGCAAGGTTTTCAAATCACATATTCCTTCAGCAATAATAAGGTGGTTGATGCTTAAAGCCTCTCACCAACCTTAATCCCTAAATCCCTTGCATGCCATAGCAAATTGAAATTCAGTTTGGGCTGTCCAGCCTTGTAAAGACAAACCATCCCTCATCAAAGAGGTGTCTGTGTTGATAAATTGCTCCCTTCATACACATGACACTATCTCTAAAAGTGATTTGTGTACATTAGGACAGCAGAAAAAGATGAAACGAAAAACCCTTAAGAGTAAACTAAGATGAAGAATAAAAAAGATTACTTGGAGCAGTCAAGTAGCTTTTTACAGGATCAAATTTTGGGGAAAATCATTCATTGTAGTCTCTGTAATACACAAATCCTGCATATAGGCCCAGAAGACATGACTTACCATGGATGTAAAACCCACTGTGGAATTGCTCAGATGTGTTTGCAAAGCTGTTGCAAGGATGGAGTTCAGGAGGGCAAAATACTGAGCAAATGGAATGAATTCTTCTGTTGTCTGATTGAAAGCAAACATATTACTACATTAACAAGTATTTTGGTTCCTGCTGTTCTAGTGCAGCTAGGGTGAAATCTTAAGATGTTGTTGTGTTTTATCCAATGCATAAGATCATTTTTCTCCTAGGGAAGCAGAACTCTGGCTGCTGCTGTTGCTGCTGTCTTCCAGTTGGAATCTGTGTGTCCTGAGTAGCTATTCTTCATTGCTTTTTACAGTGCTCCTAATATAACATACTTTGAGAAAGGTTTGCTCCTGCCCTAGATTTTCACAGCAGCTACTATTTAGGATGTAAAATGCTGCTCTTGGTACTTCAAGGGTCTCTATGTTTTCTTGATTAAGAAATCAAAATAAACAAAAGCTGAGAGAAATTGAATATGCAAAAAGTAGAGAGTTAAGTATTTTATTCAAACAAAATTCAGTGAAATTGAAAGGTGACCATCTGATAGTGTCTGTTTTAATAGTAACACTCTGTATTGCAGTGATTAGTGGGTGAATATCTATTTTGCAGTAATTAGGAGAAAAAAAGGCTTGTTGAAGAATTTACTGTGCAGGTTCTCAGCCCCATATCATAAGGAGCAAAAGAGTATTTTTAGCATTCCTGTGTAGAAAACCCTCTCCTGTTTCCTGCCACAAAAATCCCTCAAACCTCAGGCTCTGTAATGAAGAATGTTGAAGAATAATGAAGAAAAGGTTATGGTGGAACAAATTTTGCAGCTGTGTTTTGAACCTCTTTTGATTCCCTCTCTCCCACTTCCCACAGCCTTCCAAGCGGTATTGTGGCACTTCACAAGAATGGCCACTAGACAGAATTTGCCTGCCTAAAATAGTTCCCTGAAGACCAGCAACAAGGAAAACACCAAAGAGAAATCCAAAGGAGAAAAGAGATGATCCCAAAAGTAAGCACCCTTTTAGAAATATGTGGCAAGTCTATACGTACGTCCCTGAAAGTAATCAGATCAGACATAAGAATTATGCTGATCCTTACACAGATCCTTTGTCTCTCCTTAAGGCTGATAACTCACATCTCAAAGAACCTTGACAAACAGAAGTGATTGACACTCTCCTCATTCAGACCTGATGTGCCTCAACCATTTTTCCATAATTCAATTTTTTATGCATGATCTGAGTTCTTCTACAATGTGTCGTTCAGAGAATTCATATGGCTTTGCGCACCTGATTAATTACTTAACTAAGCCTGGGTTTTTTCCACTTAGCAAATCAGAACCTCAAGTAAATTCCTCCATGCAGGCTGCTGCATTCAGATGCTTATTTCAAATATAATATGAGTGGAGATGTAAGACTAAACTATAACTTACATTGTCTGCTTTCTTAATTTGCTGTTGATATAAAAGCAAGGAAAATAAAACAAAGGCAGAATGAGATGGTTGAGGTGCCCAAAACAGTGGAAATCAGAAAGGAAGAAGGGCCAGCCTAAATGTATGGATGCTTGGATGGGTAAGATTCAAAATTGCCCATGTCTCCACAGCCTTATCACCTTTCCACTGTCTTCTGTATGTACATTTGTATGTGTATGTGCATATATTAATATCTGTAAATAATTAAATGATGTAATTCAGATATTTAATTTATGCCATGTCCCTGAAAATGTTTATTGTAGTATTAGAATTTTTGCCAACAAAGTTTTCATACCTACATCTTCTTTCATCACTGTTGTCTGTGGAATCCAGAAAATTAGTATATTTTCTGTCATTTCTATACTCTCTTTATTTTTTTATATTTGGTTTTGAGTTTAATTTTGATATTCAGATTAGTTTGGTCCTCCCACAGGATTTCTATTGGAGCTTCAGAATATCAATTAGTTAAAATGTTGTTCCTATTGATAGATGTTGATTTTTTTGTGTCATGCATTAGCAATAGTCACTTTACAGCAGCATAAAGATATTTGTTAGACTGGATCCTCCACACAGACTTGATTTGACCTGTGATGGTCTGTAGCCTGAAGATCTTGGAATTTAAATAACCGAGAGAAATGGAAGGTGGGAGAGCAGCATGGGAAGTGTCCCAGCTTACAAAGACAGGTAGAGGGGCAGAGTGCTGGATTCGCAGCACAGCAAGATTAAGCATGGGTGCCTCACTGCTGACTGCTCCTTTCAGGCAGCGGACAGAAAAGGAGCCCAGAGAAGCCAGGTCAGCCTGCCTGAGATCTGAGTCTCTGCTATGAGTGCCTTCCCATGGACTAACAGGGAGCCAAAGGCAACTGTACTCCCAGCCACAGAGGTTTCCTTGACTGGCTGGAATCCTTTAAAGCTACATGATTGGTGAAAGATGCTGATGGCTCCAAGGTTTCAGCACAGTCCTAAGTCTCATGGAAATAAAGTTGCTAGATGGCCTTACAAATCAGGGCCCACGCTCCACCTTTCAACCATTTCTGATTGCCATAATGTTTACAGCAAAAACAATTCCTTGGTCTTCTTTTGCCCCTGAGCAGTCCCTCTCCCACTCCCTATTCCTCCTGACCTTGTCAGACCTGCTTTAACTCCACTGGTCTCATAGTTCCCTCTCCCTGCTCACCCAGCCCAGGGGTTCATCTCCAGGATGGCTCAGGAACTGGGTAGAGAGCCCTCTGGGCTCCCTTGGAGTGGCACCATGGCAGCAGCTGTCAGGAAATGCTGAATGCTGTGCAGGCTCCAAGCTTCCCAGCAGCTAAACACAGCATCAGTGCAACACCCTCAGCTTTTCCAGGCCCAGCTACCACCAGCTCCTTCTCACCCCCAGCATCAGCCCCACCAGCCTCATGCTGTGCAAATGCTTCTGCACTCAGAGGTAAAAATCCCTGCTGAGGGCTCATATTCCAAGCCACCCCCCTGCACAAAACTACCCTCCCCTCCTCTGATATCTTGGAGTAGTAAACCATTTGTTTAATCTCTTTGCTTTTCCCTGACTTCCAGTAATGAAATGCTGCTCTTTCTGAAATAATTTCCTGACTATTTGCTGAGATTCATCTCCGACATTTCATTAAATATGATCATTTAACTGTACAAGTACAAATGTATTTTTAATTTAGCTTACTGCAGATATTATAGATGTGGGGAAATGAATTTGCATTGCTCTAGGACAAATATATCATTCACATATGAATGCCACAAAAGAACAAATTATTAAAAATTACTGAAACTTCCACAAAGATTTATACTAAACATTTCCATTTTCAATCTCAGTGCCAGGGAAACATATAGCTTGTCACTATATCACACATGATATTATGAAGAATGTTTGGAAGATTTCCCTGGGAATCTTTATCAACATTTCCATCTTGGATTTCATGTCAAGGAGCAAAATCTGCTTTCAGAGAGAAAGGTGAATTCAGCTGAAGTTTGTTTGGGAAACTTTGGCTTATCAAATAGGCTTTCATTAAAGAATTACACATAAAAAGAGATATCACTTTGATTAAGATAAAAGAATAGAGACAGATTAAATATTGATTAATTTATCCAATGCATCTTCCATCCATAATGTTATGTCAACTATATGTTTGTAACTCAGCAGTCAAGGTTAGAAAAGAGAAAAAAAGAGAAAAAATTAACCACAAGTTGGTCACAAAGAGAGATTACTTGGACTCCAATATGTGTTTCAGATATTTTTGAATTTCAAGAGAATCTGGAAGTGAATTCTTTTAAGTTAGATTTCTTAGAATTTTTTCACATTTCAGGACTAAACACTGTTGCTTAGGAAGAAGGCAAAAGATTTACCATCAATATACAGTGTGTTTTAATACTAAAAGTTATATATATTTTAGAACTTTTATATTAGCAAAACTTCCAAACATCCAGTTTTGGAGAATGAGTAGTATATTGCACTAATCTCTACGTAAAGAGGAGAAAAAGAAGGCAAGCTCTGCTCCTATATATCACAGTTTGCCATTTAGAAGATACATTACTTAGAAATAGGTTGATAAATAGCATCAGTTTACTCAACACCTTGAAGTGGTGCAGTGAAATTTTAACAATGTATTTCAATCTGTCCTGGCCTTGATGACAGAACTTCAAACATATTTGAATCTTGGGTCATCATTTCCATACACTATGGGGAGCTCTGTATTATGAACCTTTTGTTTATATATGAGAGGAATAGTAGCAGTAATGAAGTAGAAGAATCATATGCTGGAATTTATATTTTATCATGTTCTGTTTCCATGAAATGTAACATTTTCTTAACTGTATTACAGTAACTTCTCTCTTTTTTTCCCTGTATCTATTTTAGAAATGTATTAGCATTTTGAACATAATTTCTCTACTTTCACAAGAAACAACATTACAACACAAAAACGTCTGATGTCTTTTCAAAGCTTGAAACACTGACTTGCAAAGTGGCCTTCACAAGAAACAACATTACAACACAAACACTGACTTGCAAAGTGGCTCCTCTGTGACTCAGAGCTTCCAGATCACCTCTTCACAAACTGAAGGACATCATTTCATTGAAAAGCTGCTCTTGTTGGCTTACAGCTCTGTGTGACAGGTATCTCTGAAATTAATTTTGAAAAATTAGTTCAAGATGAGCCTCTCAAATTGTTATTGTAAGGAGACCAGAGCCATATGCCTTTTTTTCTAGTTAATTTTATAGTCAGATCACAGTGAAGTGAGTTTAGGATGCTACACATAATGTCTATTTAATTTTGGTATATGTCTGTGAGAAGACTGGAGGTGAAAGTTGGTCTGAATTGATGCCAGTCTGAATGAGCATATTTGAAATGGATATACTCAGTTCTTCATAGTTTCCTAGTGGACATTTAGGCACATCCCACAGAAGGGCACTTTGCTGACTTCTGTGTGGGAGAGGAGACAAAACTTTTATTTGCTGAGCAATAATATTGTTCCAGTACCAAGGAAAAGTGTCTGAGCTGGGAAACAGACCTTCCCTCAGAATGCTCAGAAGCCACATAAGGAGGCACAAGGGCCTTGGGTTTTGAAAACTAACAAATTGCAAACAGTTTCCACTGACTGGTCTTGTGTCTCTCAGGCTCCTCATGAAACCTTCATCTCCTTCTTTCCATCCCGTCACCTGTGTGCTGGGTGGCGGGATGGGATGATGAGCTTGCTTGTGGATGGGGCCAGAGACCAGAAGTGCAATTCCTACTTCCACTCTTTACCTGCCAGATGAGCTGAGAAAATCTCTTCACCTAGTTTCAGACCTTGTCACCGTGACCTGAATTTTTCTAGAATATACCTTATAATTTAAAATGCAGCAAAACAGCCTCCCCATCATCTGATAAAGAACACATGGCAACAAAGGTAAAAGAAAACTTTGCCAAGCATCTCAGTTGCTCAGCTGTGGTCACATTGTAAAAAATATGCCTAAGAACAAAACTATCAGAATGCACAAAACAACAAAAAAGGCACTGTCCATAGCAGCACAATTGCTGAGTCATTTCAGAAACTTTTCTGTCAGTTTTTCTAGATTATTTATGCTCTGTGCATCTGTAGTCTGACTTCTGTTTTGGTTGTTCAAAATACATTTAAAGTCCAGCCTTGGAAGTTTACAAAGAAAACCTCTATAGAGTTCAGTCACAACTTAACTGGAAAAACACAGAGGAGAAATTTGGTAAGCAACTTAGGATTCAGCTCCTCTTCATTTTAATGCCTTTCTTCCCTGAGAAAAAATCAGTCATAAAACTGATGTCTTGCTGGAGTGTCCTCCCAAACTTTACCTGATAGAGAAAATAGATGTCTTACCCAACTTTACAAAGAGATGTTTGGAGGGTCCTATTATGGATTTCACTGTCTGTACATGAAGGCCCATCAGCTGGAACAAGGAGCACAGCTGCACAACTGATCACGTTCCTCTTGTCTGAAAGGTCAAATACCGATAATATTGACATGATAGGAATTAGAGGTAATGGTTAATGAAGACAGGATCCTTACTCTTACAAATATCAGGGGATATTTGCCAGAGTCACTAGTTCTGTCTGTAGCAGAAAGAATAAGTAATATAGCCAAGTAGTAAATATTTGTATCACACCAGTGGATGATTCTGGCCAGCAATAGAACCATGTTTTGCAGTTCAGAAAAATAACTGAATAAGGGGAAACCGGAATAATCATGCTGTGATAAATTAGGTTTGTGATTAGAAAGACTGTAATTCCTGGGTGGTGGAAATAGCAGATGCTTGAGGAAATGCCAAGCTAAGGGAGTAAAGTACCAAATCTCATTGAATTTCAACTGCCATGTTAGTTATCTAATTGTACTGCAATAAGAAAGCTGCTTTAAAGGCCCTACAGCATTTTTTACACCAGTAACTTTTGACAAAGTTTACTTGGGTTTTCTTCTTTTTTCCCTTTTTATCCCCAAGGACCTTTTCTGAGCAATGAAGGAGAAGCCCTCTGCCTCAGTTTTGCCACGGTCTCTACAACTTGTTAGTGTTACACTGTGTTTATTTTCCAGTTCCATCTTATTTCCAGCAACACACCTATTCCTCAGTACTCTAATCTGTTCCAGGATACATGGAATAAAAGAGAACAGAGGCAGGTTTTAAAGTTTTGATTTTTTTTCCTTAGGATGAAGCTAGTGGAAGAATTGTCTTGATATTTGACCAAGCAAATTATGCCAGCTAGTAGGTGCTTTAATTTGTATGCCTGAGGCTTAAACAATGCCACATCCACTTAGGGACCTGAGCGTTACTGCTCTGCTCCTGTTACAGTTTGTGATATCGGATCGTGTTACCGTGGATGTGTGTCTGTAAGTCCAACCGGCTATGTGTGTGCTTATGGGTGTATTTCTAGCATGGGTATGGGAGATGAAAAATAAATCTTGAGATTATGGAGAAGCAGTGATTTCTGTAATTTAAATAAAATGATTCGTTGGTACATGCTTTTGGACCAAATGAACAAAGATGTCACAAGTAATCAAAAGTTTACGGTCTGGAATTCCTACTAATCTGAAGTGATCTTGAATGCAGAATGTCAAAAGCTTTAAAATTGATAAGAGAACAGTCCTAGATCAGCATGGCATAGCAAACAACCAGTTGGAGTGCTGAGCTAAATAAGCCACACTAACATGTCGGAGACCTTATTTATTTATTTTAAAATAAATTAATATCTATAGCTTTTCCCATCATGATATGTCCCTTAAAATGTCCCCTATAATTTGTTTTATGGATTTGCACCATGTGAGCATATTTTAATGAGATACAGGTCATCTAATTACGTGTTTGTTTCAAGTACGTTGTGCATGTTCCAAACATTCTGATTACCAACTGCAGCACCACAGGAGCACATAAGTTACTCCCAGTGCTCAGTCATCTTCTACAAAAAGTTATCACCACAAACTCTCTCACCTACTGAGAGTAACACTAACTGTATTTTCCCATCTGCAACTAATGCCCTCCCCCAGTGCTGTCACTGTTATTACTGTGTGACTAAAGATTTTTAGAACTGGGAAAAGAGCACCAAATTCATCAAGGCCAAGTATTTTCATTCTCCTTTCCCCATGTAAACATGTTTGTTACCTACTTGATGACAAGTACTGAATGAAACCTGTTATGGAGCTATTGCCAACAAGTGTCATAGTATTCTATGTTATCAAAGCAGGACAATACAATGGTAAATATTTCCATAATGCTGCCTCTACAGAAATCAGGAAATCTTTAGAAAGATAAAATACAGAACTGAATGCAGGAGATCTGAATTCTGTTAGTACCTCTGCTGCAGATATCTTCTGTCACCATATTTGAGTGAGTCACTGTTTGAATTCATATTTGTCCTGTAAAACAGGAATATTGCCATTTGCAGATGTAGGTATTTTTGGTCGCACATTTTGGAGGAGCACTCTGACTAGGATGCTATGAAACTTCATGCACTGAGATATTTTAAGCCTCATGCAGTGAGATATTTAAATGCCTACATTTAGAAACATGCAGGTGAAGCTCCTATGGAAATTTGATTTAAATTTCTGTCATGCAAAGTTTTTTAGATGCAGTGCTGATTTTCTACTCAGAGGCCATGGGTTTGTCTATGCTTCACCCTGACCCTTAATAATGGTTGAAGTCAAAACAGCAACAACAGCATAATAACAGCATAATAACATCTTGCTAATAGTGAAGCTTACTCCGTACTGACAGGTAAAATACTGTCAAGTTCAGATAATTAGACTCCATAGCCTTTTTCAGTCACTGAATGAACCATTACACAGACAAGGCTTCCATAATTTAGTTATAAATGATCCATTAATCCATATAAGCATCATTTCAAAAGCCAAAGCCTAATGATGATGGTAAGAATGGTAACAGCAACAAGACAGGTAAAAGCAGAAGGACTTGCTTGCCAGGAAGAAATACGAGTGAATTGCTTGTAGTCAACACTATATGCCAAAAAAATGCCAGTATATTAATTAACTATGCCTTAAGTAGAAATGGAGAATTCTCTTTCCCCAACCATCCAAGCTGCCGTGGAGTTAAAGCCAAAAATATCTATAAAGACAGTGTACTGTCAAGTGGTTGGCACTGTTTTTGTCACCAAGGCCTTCATCTGCTGACTGCACACACACTAGATCACACCCAAGCTTTGGGAAACCCAGGCAAGGAGGAGAGAGCAGACTATCAGAATTTGAACGCACTGTCTTGCCACGAGCCTTTGTCCTCTATGGATGGTAAACAGACTGTAGATGTGACCTATAAGACCATAAAATAAGGGAGTTCTAACTCTGGTAAAATTGTATCAATAATTTCATTAAGAAATTGGTGAGAAGAAATAACAGATCGCGCAGCTCTAGGTTAAACATTAGCAGGGAATCTTCTATCTGTCACCTCAGGTGCGAAAATCAATATATTAGAGAGAACTCCATTTTGTCTGGAAAGATGACTCTTACTCTGCCACAGAACCAACGGAGCTGAAAAGCAAATAATCACCAGCTAAAGTGAAAGTTTTAAACCATCATCAAAGGTCTGAGTCTTCAGTGGTTTTGCATGCCCCTCTTTATTTTAGAAGGCTCTGAAATAAAATTCTGAGCAAAAACACCTAATTTTTGTGAGCAGCCTCTGGTAAAACAACAAGAAGTTACTTGAAAACCTATTTAACATTGTATAGCAAGTGCCCTTCAGGTCCCGCACAACAAGTCAACAGGTAAATTGTAATGACAGAGTCATTTTTAATGGGCAGGTTTTCGGTGTATTCACTTTGGTACAATTTTCTTCTTGTCATTTTTTTGAAAAGCTTATTATCCACTATTTTCAGTCTTTATTTTTAGCTTTCAGTCTTTTATTTATACAGTGATGCAAGCAAATATTTTCTGCATATAGCTTGCTCTTGCATAAGACACAAGCAGCTCTTTTTGTTATGCCTTCCTTGAAATAAAGAAGCAAATTGTAAAGTATTATTTTCAAAATCACCCAGTCTCATTCACTGCTGCAGTAACTTTATTGTGTTCAGCTAGCTCCTTGTTTCCAACAGAAATCTTGTTAAAATGCAAGCTAGAATGATATATTTATTTCACTAATGACTGACTGTGTTTAACTGAAAAACAGCCTGACCTAAATTTGCTAAAGTGCTCCTGGAGTAGCAGATAAGTGAGCCATGGTAGCTGAGACAGAAGAATGGGCCTCAGAAGGCGATTCCACCCCAGCATTTTTGCACTCTATCTCGGTGACTTCAGGCAAGCCACATAAGCCCTTTTCCCTCTTTCTTACCATCTTCACACTATTAATTCAAATTGATGTTTAGCTTCATCACCAAGATGATGTTAAATGTATTAGAACCCATGAGCATTGCCTCTCGAGCGAGTCTTCCCATTGTAAAACAAAATTGTGACGCGATGGGAAATCTGTCTATCTGCATCTTATGAATTCTAATTTTACTGTGAAATTACTCTATCATCAAACATATCAGTGTAAGTGGGATCTACCATACACTATCTGTGCTGTATCATATATTGATCTGCCTTCAAAAATACAGCATTTTGAATATCAATCTCCTATTGAAATGTACACTCAGTGTAACAACAACTGGTTGAAGTGAGGAGCATAATCCATCCTATTTTTCTGTAAGGGAAAGAATTATAGACTACAAAATTTCTTGTAGGAAACACAAGTATTGCGTGTGAAACTCACGTAGCAAGACTGGAAGCCCATGCCAAGTAAGAGGATGAGAGGAATATATCCTTGTAACAGGGAAAGACTCTTAAAATCAGGCAGCAGCTAGTGCAGAGCAAGTTTACTTAGAACAAAGAGATTAAGACAGAGACTTAATGGTCCCAAAAACGCTGTGTGGAAAAGGAATTCAGGACTGGCCTGACTCAAAAAACCTTTTGGAATTAATGAAAAAATTAAGGCATGAAGTCTGTATAGAGTTTATTGCTGTAGCCAGATTTGAATTTTTCATTTATATAGAGACAGAATAACTGGCTTTAAGATTTTGTGCAAACTGTCTGTGTGTCATGTCATTTCCTATTTCTTGTCTTTGAAGAGTTAAATTATAAATGCAGAGTGCCTGCTGTGTACTCACCCCATGGAAGAGTGTAATTAAGCTATTGGGCAAATAACACCTGTCTGAAAGACCTGAAGCACCCAAAGCCAATATCTCAATTTTTGTGGTAAGGAATAGCAGAACTATGTACCAGAAATTCAACATGAATGCAGAAGGAAATATTTAGAAGATAATAGCCCAGCCTAAAACACAAAGCCTAAACTAGCAATATTCGCTTATCTAGCTACAACTTTGATGGGTTTTGCACATATAAGTACAAATAGTCAACTGAGAAAATTCAAAGAGAAAAATTCATAAAGGAGGTAAATGTGTGCTGTAAAAATCTTGAGTTACATATTTCAATCCACCTTGATCTAGTTCCTTGCTGCACTTGGTTATATTGTTCTTTTTTTCCCCCTATGTCTTGTTCTATCCAAAGCACCTTAAGTAAAGCAAAAGGGGAAAATCTTCTCCATCCAACATAAAGAAAAAATTATTTTAAAGGAAACCACAATAATTTCCTTTGTATAAATACCAGACCAAAACTTTATCATTCTCTAGTTTTATTTTAGGCTTCCTACACAGATATTGTGCACTTGATACACACATGGGTTTAAAAGTTTAATTTAACAGCAAGGACAATAACGGGAGCAGACTTCATAGGTCTGGATTGGCTACAGATACACTGAACTGAGGAATAAGAACCCACCAGAGGCAAAGGAACCCGCTTCCCACAACCATGGGAACAGACTATTCCTATGCAATTAATATTATATGTAGCTTTGATCAAGGTGACAATTCATGAGGCTGATTTCTGGGCAAGGGGAAACATTTCCTTGCATTTACCTCCCACACTAAATGGAAGGTTCTGCACTCCTCACATCAGACAATCTGCCCTCTGGAGCACAGAGCGATGCAGGTCCTATCTAGATGTGCACATATACATGACTGCTTTTCTGTTGAATTAGTCTGGTTACATTATACAGAGTTTATGCAAGCTTTGTTTCTTGTGAATGTTGTATTAGGCTGAGGGAGATCAGCTGCTGGTTTAGAGCAAAAGTTTGAATGAAGCAGGCAGACAGTCTGTAATTTGGCAGAAACCTCAGCAGTACGAAATTAATACATCCAAATACTTTCACCTCATTTAAATTGCTGGAGTGAGATTATCCCAGCTCAGTGCTTTAAATCCTATAGCCAAAAAGTTTTTGATGTCGAATTAGTGCCCTATTGTTAGATTTACTGTGGCCACAAATTTATTCAGCTAATATCTTTTCTTCTCTAGGCTGCTGGCTCAGTGTAGAGCTGGAGGGCAACCACCACCTCAGCACATCTACACACATTGAAGTGTCCACTCTAAGGCAACCTGTGATTCTTATGGGTTTTGGTTTTTGTTTTTTGAAAGGAGCCTTTAATTTGTCTCAGCTTACCATAGGGTTTTGCTGAATCTCAGGTGTGACTAATTCAGGTAGGGCACCTGATTAAGCTAACAGCTAACCCCTTAGAACATTTGAAACTAACCTCAGTAAGCCCATGCACTTGTTTCTAGCACTAAAGTTCCCCAAGGTTTTCCAAAAGCACAGTTAGAAAAAAAGCTTTCCACAAGGCTTGGCAAAAGTTCATCACACAGCTGCTAGTGATCTATTTTTGAAAATCTTTCTTCCAGATGGCTAAAGTACAGTCACTCTCCCAAGACTGATTATGCTGTAGATGAAACCTCTCTATTTTTGATCATAAATTCATTATGAAGGAGATTTGTACAACACCAGGTGTATTGTCTGTGATTAAATAGCAGGTGATACAAATAATAATGATTCAGTGGCATGGAGAGAAGTCTGTTCCTACCAGAGAAAAGTCAGGAAAGTAGGGAAAAGAAAGCTGATAATATTTGGATTTGTTAAATCCACTCCGATTTACTGGATGCAAAAAGATGCAGCCCTGTACTGTACTCAGCCAGTAAGTCAGATGGAGACAGACTGCCAGATGCAATCAGCTGCAGGGGAATCAGACCCAACAACCTGACTTTTCTTTTTCTTTGCCTTCCCCTCAACATTAGCCTAACTTTTCAGAGACACTAATATCTGCCATCTTCCCCAGCCCAATGTGGGCAAAGTTTAAATTAGTCATAGCTTTACTAACAATTCATTTAAGAGCAGAACTATATCATTAGTTTGGTCAAGTAATAAACACGTAGCACTAGGAAAATTGTTTCATTTAAGAGGGAATTTCATTTGTAAAAGTCATCTTTTATTGAACTTGATAGCCATCTCACAGCAGGAGAACTGCCAGTGTGAGGCGCAATCATGTAGGAATAAGAATATTTAAGGAAAATATTTGAACACATGAGGGATTACTGTTAAGTTGCTAGTTTATATGCATAAGTGAAGCTTGTAGATTTCACGATTTTGAAAAATCTACCAAGATAATGGCATGGCTGTGCCATTCCATGGACACTTAACCCTTTCCCAGACTTCTTCAGTCTCTACTGCTTCCCTGAGTTTCACAAGTAGTGCCTATACCATGAAGTCTTTCACCAACAAGAGAAGCATGTCCACAACTACTTGTTTCCAACTTGAGGGTAGTCAAACAGTGAGAAACAGAATTTTCTTGCTCTTAAGCCCCATTAAGGCTCTGGTTCTGCAGTGCACCCACTCACATGGAGAATCACTGAATCAAGTGTGTTCTCGATGGATATCAGCACATGCTCTGAAACCATTTTGAATGAGAGGAATAGTTGCAGCAGAACTGGCAATATTCCTATCACAACCTGTCAGCTACTTAGCAGAGAAAAAATAGTTGATTAAAACCCATTTTGCAACAATGTAAGTAAACTCATTTCTTAGAGTGAAGAAAACGTATCTTCAAGCCTTTTGAAGTTTTGAATTACTTGTTTTGCACGCCACATTGGGCTCTTGACCATACATTTCTAGTAATAAATTATAAGAATATTTAAGTAAAAATGTACCAGCATTCTCTTTCTCCCTGACTCAGACAAAAGAAATGTCAAAAGAGTTGGTGTAAATGGTCAACATGAGACTGAGTCAATGACAGAGTTTTGGAGTGGTTCTGGTTTCACCCAGATTATTCAGCTTTACCTTCTAAGCTAAGTATGAAAGGACCCTACCTTATTTAACAGTAAATATGTGGATGTTACCAAACCAATCCAATCCAAAACAGGGTTCCATCACTCATTTTTAATTAGAACACATAGGTTAGTGGTAAAAGTCTGATTAAATAAAAATGTAATGATTTGCAGCTACTGAATTGCTGTAAGATTTATAAAGCTTTGTTATTGTGTCCTACATTGAAATAATAGACAGATTAGAGCTGAAGACAGGAATTTTCCAATTAAGACAAATAATTGATAACCTTAAAGGAAAGGTAAAACGATTCATCCCCTGCATCACCTCCTTACTGACAATAAAGATGAGTGAACAGGAAGTGACAATTATTCTTTTTTGATCTACCAGAGAAACAGATTGTGCACAGCAGCTGCACTGGATGGCTTTGGCAACCACCTTTACCAGTGAGAAAAATATATACCTTTTGGATTTTGGCAGGGTATACCAGCCTTGGGGTACATTGTAGAGAATAATCAGCCAGTCTGACAGGAAGCTGAGATGTTAAATCAGCTAAGAAGGATTCTTATTAAGTATAATCTTTGTAATACATTTTCTTACTTCATCTATTTGTAATTTGATTCTTTCTAATGTGCATTACTTCCTAGCTAACTGTAGGTTTTTTATCCTTAAACCTTTTCAAAGGATTTAAGGATCTGACAAACTACAAAGCATGCCAGTTCTTTATCCCTGAAGTCAGACAGCTGAAATACTCTTTGTTGTGCCCCATATCTCAATACCTTTATCCATATTTTCCAAAGAGTATCAGTGCTGAACCTCTAATTTTGCCTAGATGAGAAACGATAGTTTTAAGGGTGAGCGAAAGAAACTTCACTGGTGGCCTGTGCATGGTAAATGTTTCCTCATTCTCTCAAAGAATTTTGGAAACTGTCTAAACTTCAGGGTCTTTATACCACCACAGAACACAGTATATGTTATAATTTCAGTAGTATGTGGCTGCTTCCTGGAAAAACAATTACAAAGCATTCTGTGTTTAATAATCTATTGTTTACTGATGGCTTTGAACAGTTTTAAAAGCAATACTGAAATTACTGTACTAACGTGGCAAAGTTGCTGCTGGGATTTTTTGTGATCAGAGGGCCCTTTATTCCTCCATTATTAGCAGCAGCTGCAAGTAGCAACACAAGCATTTTTCCTATTAATGATAATCACAATAACATAGATTTAACATCTTCCCCTTATTGAAATTTGAAGCTTTCTTCACACACACATGCTTGTCACAAGCTCTTCCTTTCCTCACCAAGCACAATTAGGATCAGTGTAAGAACCTCTGCTGACATGGCCTGCATGAAACTATGTTCTTTAGTCTCCCTTACACACCTGCATGCAGGATATTTGTATCAGTATGCTGCAGAATGGCACTAGGCAGCTCTTCATCCATTCATCTGTCTGAAGCTGCATCAATGCGACATCTCAGCCTCCTGAAATGTATGTCTCTATGCCTTTTGCTTCTTTCTTTGATAATGCTGACAAAATATCTTTCTTGTATGTGCATTGGAATAAAAAATGAAAAAGAGGGGAGAATGTGGCAGTTTGAAGGTGCAGCCCAGTTGGATACTTTTGTCCTTGTAGGGAAGGCAGAGAGCAGAGATGTGCTTGTCCTTGCTTTCCTGCAGATCTCAAGCAAAGCTTAAGATGAAAGCAAGAGTAAGAATGAGTAGCAGTATAAAGGGGCCAGGACACCTCATTCACCAGGTTCAAGTGTTATTCTTCTTCAATATCCTAACTCCAGCCATAAAATAAAATAAATCACAGAACTTGCTTATTTTAATTTGAGCAATACATTTTTTAATCTGTGGTTTTTAATCTTGTTGAGCACTTTACTACAAAATACCCATACTAGGTTGCATTTGCCATAGAAAATGTAAAGGAGATGCACATAGGACTGGACTTACTGAGCTCTCTCTCCTCTCTTCCATTAGCTCCCATCTAGCAGATCTCTCTGGTTCGTGCTAAATGAAACCCAGAGAAGGGGTGACTTTAGAGACTCTCACTGACTTGCTACTGAACTCATTGGCAGAAAGTCACAGTAGATATCAGCAGGGACACAGGCAGTAAGACAAAAGGGAAGAAAGCATGCATCAGATGATTGGAGTGGCCCATCAAGGAGAGAAACAAAAGAGAAATAATTGCTAGGAAGTTTTCTTAGTGCATTTCCAACTTAGACACATGCATGGAGCTACCGAAGACGGAGATGACAACCAATAATAATGCTTTGCTAGAGAGGCAGGTCTAGGTCACGGCTGCATTCATGCTGGTCAGATCTGATTGACTGTGACAAACAGTGCTGAGTAATTGCTCTAATCACTCCAGTAGGCATCGTACCTTGGCCCAACAAAAGGATGATGCAACAGCGGCTTCAGAAGGCTGCTGGCCCTTCAACCTGACATCTCTGACAGCAGTGCATTTGTTTTAATGGGAGGGTTATTTGGAGTTGCTGCTGTTCAACAGGGGGAAAGCCCAATGAGTATTCCTAAGTTGGCCAGAGATAAGGGTCTCATTAAAGTGCTCAGGAGTACTTATTTGCAGGTTGACTTGCTGTGATGATCAGTTGGTGGAAAGCTATAACAACGAGAAGCACAAAAACATGTCACAGAGCATTGGCTGCATGTTTGTGTTTCTCAAGAGCAGCAATTAGGATGGTGTGTCGTCAAAACTTTCACATCAACAAAGAAACACATTTGCTTTAAATAAGACAAAGTCAAATCTACTTAAAGGAAACCAGGACTGGAACATTCTTCTGTAGTGCAAGCCGCTTTAGAATGCCAGACAGTCTGAGAAGAGTATTGGGTGAAAGACCCCATGAACACTCTCTAGTTCCTTCCTGTAATTCCTGCTTTTTTCTTCCTTCATGTTAAATAAGTCTCTGCCTACAGCAGCAAAGTTTTGTGAAATCTCATCTCCCTTTTAAAGCAAATGAAGCAGCCTGAAATACCTTCTTCTTCCATGTTACAGGATGTCTTAAGAATGACTGCTGTGTGGAAAGAAGCAGGCTCTGTTTGCTTGATTAAAAAGGAATGATGCACTTCTTAAGCTCTTCAGCCACTCCACTTGTTTCCTGCCTCTGGAAGGTGAGTGTATTCAGGGCTCTTCTTTCAGAGCAAATCTGATGCACATGCTGAGCACCCAAGATGAACTTAGTATCTGGTTTGCTGGCTGCCACAAGAGCATCTGCCTCACAAACAGCATGCACTACATGATTTTAATGCCCATTCTCTCAGTATCAAAAGCAAACACTGCTTGCTGGGATGCACTCCCCAGTATCTCATCTGTAAGTACTAAGTGAATTGTCATTGAAATATACATCATAGCCTTCCATTATGAGAGCTAAAATGTTTAACACATGGGTGAGTCCCCTCTGGGGGACTAACACTTGGCAGAGCTGGCCTCCCTTAATAACATGTTGTTCTCCAATGGAATGACTACAATAGATAATACTAAGTGGATGTAAGTGAAAGGCATGCTGGTAAATACTTTGTTTATTTTTACTTACTTATGTGTATATGTGTGTGTGTGTGTGTGTGTGCACATGCAGCAGTGTGTGTCTGTAGGGAGTTCAGGCTGCCTGACCTTCAGAAAATAGGTGGAGCTGCAAATTCAGCAGCACAGTTGTTTGCATTGCCTTGAGCATTAATTCCTCTGCAATAGAGGAATTCCAGCGCTGACCCTTAGGGCAAGTTTATAGTTTATATCACCTAGCTGCTGCCAGGCAGTGGGAGCTGTGATTCAGCTTTATATTTAAAATGCATTTTTGTCTTAATTATTTGCTGTTAACTTAGGTTGTCAGCATTTTGCAGGAGTATGTGGATGTGCACGTGATTGTGTGTGTGTGTGTGTGTGTGTGTGAGAGAGAGAGAGAGAGAGAGAGAAAAGAGGAAGACTTGGAGTGTGGGTGAGCATCAGCCCATTTAACAAGGGTTGTGGCTTCCTCCTTGGTGACCAGTGCACCGGAAAGCCATGGTGTGCTTGGGAAGGTAGCCACATTTGCCTTCTCTTAGAAGGTGAAAGGTGAATTTGAACAGATTGGCCCACCCTGACTAGAGCTATAAATGGTAAGTGGAAGTCTGGAGAATGACCTGCAGGATCGTTTTAGTAATATCACAGCAAAGGCAGCACTTGAGTGTCATGCATATAAAAGGATGCAGTTTCAGCCCGTGCTTTCTTCAAGGCTGACATAAATATCATCATTAAATTAATCTTAAATTAAATTAAAGATCGATCACCCAAAATATAGTCTATTGAGGTAGTGAACTCTTAAGATGCTTGTCATTGAAGTTCTTGGGCCACTGAAGCCTCTCCTGAGCCAACTTTTGAAACGTTACTATCCTTGTATCCAGCTCCACTTAATTTTATTCAAAGGTTACATGAGGGAAGGTTTGGAATATCAGAAAATTACAAAAACTATGCAGCTTCTGTCATTCATTGGTGTAAAAGGTAATTTATTTTGACTTATTGGTCCTATATTTTTCCTCTTGTCATATCCGTATTAATAAGTGATTTTGTTTACTTCATTGAAGGTAGTCAGTTATATCCACAATTGGTGCCCACATATACAGCTCCAGTGCCTTTGATTTACAAAGCTGTGGATTTGGCCCATGTTCTCAGTGGACCAATTCCAGATACACATGAAGGTTAGAATCTAACCCAACAGGTGTCCAGAACGGTTACAGTTTTAATTGTGGGAATTACTTGTGTGGGGACATTACATTGAAATTTGATTATAGCTGCTTTGACAAGTGTAACACTCTGTAGGAAAATCAATCCTGTTTCTGTAATGAAGAAAAACAAGTCATTTTCAAAAGGAAATATGATTATACATTCACAGCTTAGGTTGAAGAAGCAGAAGGCAGCTTAATACAGCGCAGGCTTGCTCAGAGGGAATATCCACTCGCTGAGGCCAGCATAACAAGATTGGATTCCAGTTTAATGTGGTTGTGACTTAAATCCCTTTGGAGAGTTTGTTTGACAATCTGACAAAGTTATCTCAAGAAAAATAGGTTAAAAAACATAAACTTGACTTCAGTAACTGTATTTCCTCTTCAGCATGTAGAGTATTTTGCCTGGAGGCCCCTGCAGCCCGAAGCCCCATAGGTAATACCACTTTGTGCCTTTACATAAACCAAAATGTTTTAGCAGGCATTTTGCTCCAAGAAAACGTTTGCCATGTGATCTTAATACGGGGAAATAAGGTCTTTCTGATCTCTCTATATGAAAAGGAGAATATGAAGGAGATGAAGTGTAACTGTTGTTACTGCAAGGACATGGGCTCATTTCCAGTAATTTCTAACTACTGTTTTAGTTATATTTGAGTAGATGCCTAGTTCCCTCATGATGCACTTCAGAAATCCCAGTTTAAAGTTGAATCCTCACACTTAGTGTCAAAGCAGAATGTGCTAAGTGAAAGTGAATGCACAGCACTGCTCTGCTTCCACAGATGGGAAATGGAGGCCCAGAGAAATGTGCCATGTTGCCTTTGGGGCTAATTGCTTAGTCACTGGCAGAGTCGAGTCACTCCCACACTCTGTCTTCAGGCACAGTCACAGAGTAGCAATGGCAGTAATTGGACCCTTCAAGATATTACAACCTCTAACTATTCATTACTGTCCCCTGTTGTCATTTACCATCTTTCAGCGGGTGGATACCAGCTCACAGTTGAGCCACCAGAACAGATTATGTAAATCCTACAGATTCAAAGCCTAATCAGACAGGTCTTCTCAAGTCACCTTCATCTCCTGTGAAGAAAAGCTGAGGGAGTTGAGTTTCTTTTGCCAGGAGGCAAGAAGGTTCCAGGGAGACCTTATTCCGCACTTTCAGTACATAAAGGCAGCCTATGAGAAACATGGAGACAGACTGTTCAGTAGGGCCTGTTCCAATAGGACAAAGACTAATGGTTTTAAATTAAAAGAGGGTCAATTTAGATTAGATATAAGAAAGAGCTCTTTTATGATGTGGTTGGTGAAGCCCTGGAACAGTTTGCCCAGAGAGGTGATGGATGCCCTGTCTCTGGAAATATTGAAGGCCAAGCTGGACAGGACTCTGAGCAACCTGATCTAGTTAAAGATGCAGCTGGTTATTGGAGTGGGAGGTTGGATGATATCATTTTTAATGGACCCTTCTAACCCAAACTAGTTTATAATTCTACTGTCTTATCTCTGGTTTAGGTTGAGCTAGATGAACTGAAGTAAGTGTGGCATGGGATATTTTTGGAAGCACAAAATAACACGACCATGACAGAATACTGTCCTGTCTTCAGGGCATCAGCTGAGAAATACAGAAAACACAAGCTTCATGAGGTCTCTGAAACCAGCTGAAGATGACCCCAGCACAATATTGCAGTGACCCAAGATGTTGATAAACAATCAGGACAGGTCACAGGACAGAGAGAAAGGATACATACTCAGTGGAACAACTTTCATTCTGAATTCCTGCCGGCCTCATTCAGATCATGAGCTGGGACCCTGCCAAAGAGTATTCTGAACCTCAGCATTGTCTTGCTGAAGTTGCAATCAATCTTGCCCAAATTGATTCAGATCCAAATGCTAAGAGTCAAGAGAGGCCATCTCTCAGAAAGTTAAAGTCCCTTTCTCCTCAGTGTTCAGTAAATATCACTGGTTGGGTGGGCACCTTCCTGAGAAACATCTACAAGGTCATGTTTGGGAACACTTCCTTTCAGAAGCTCTCCTCATATTCTGGATCTCCCCATATTTTAAGTGTAACTTGCTGTTGTGGTTATAGCTCTTCTCATGACCCACATGCCTCAGGAAAAAGGAACCTGTCATTTCTCAGCCTTACTGGGCTCCGTTGAGTCAGCAATGAGAAAAGGTTTGGCAAAACAGTTAGTTCTGTCCTCTGCTCTCTGTTCATGCAGCCCAGTGTGAAACACCATACTCTGGGCATCACATCTGCACTCCTCCATCACCAGCTTGTGGCAGGAAATGGGCACTTCCAGGGGCAGAGCCGACAACAGATCCATGTTGCCACCTACAGCAGCCTGGGACTGTGATGCCCTGACGTGTTGTGACATTAAAGCAGTGCCTTGCTTGTGACATTGTCACTTTCTAGGGTTTTCCCTGTAGTAATAACAGCCTCAGAAGCAGAAGCTAACTTTCCTACCACAGTGTAACAGGCCAGCATCCCAAACTACACCTGAGAGAAGAGAACAAATGGCATATGGGATACTCTGTACTCTGGGCTATCTCAGGGCACCAGCTGACATAAGCACTATCTGATAGGCTGTGAATAACCAACAGGAGTGCATGCCTGCCTGCACCAAACTTATATGGCCAGGTGATCCAGTAATGCATAAATCCAATCTCAGTGATCATCTGACCACAGCCTAAATGTTCAATGCTTGGCTGTATCATTAATCTCACTGTGTGATTTTAGACAAGTCATTTTCCCTTTCCTGAAAACCATTTTCCCACAGCTGGAAAATGGGACATAAGAGGTTCCTGTAAACCCATATCTCCTGGGGGCTTACTGTCCCACTGCAGGATGTAAGTAAATTCTGCTTAGCTGGAATGAGTGTTTGCAAAGAAATATTCATCATGAAATTAAAAAAAAAAAAAGTGAGAGAAGTCAGAATGGAGAACAATTGTGTTTAAAAAAGTTGGTTGAAGGCTGTCTCCAAAAATAATGGGCTTTATTTTTATCCAGAAAACAACTCTCAGAGAAATAAATTGTCTATCTGTCCATCCACTTCATGCAGTTAGTCCAAAAGAGCCGTTTACTGAGGGCTGTAATCTGGAGCACAGAAATCTGCCTCAGCATTGGCAAATTCTAATACTGAAAGAATCTTTCTGCTTCTGTAATTATTAGATTAAACTGAAAGAATATTTGCAGCTTTATCCATCTGTTCCTTTTTTTATTTTCAAATGGGTTCTTCTCTTTATTACCAGACTGAAATATTTCTGTGAAGGGTATTAGGTGATTTCATATAATGTTAACCTCTGAACCATTATAAAGCTAAAAAAGTAAATGTGCGGGAATAGTATGATGAAATTCACCTTTGTTCAGCCAAATTATTTATTTTAATATTTTTAAAAACTGAGAGAAAATGACATAATATGCATCAGAAGTCATTCTAAACCATACTTACTAGCTGTTTCAAAATTGCATCTTTTAACCTTTCAAAATAAGTTATGCTAAAGCAGTGTGCAGTGTTGAAGAAAGTATTGCATTTACTCAGACTATTTTTCTCTCACTACCAATGTCTGCCACATGCTGCCACTGTTACTATTGCCCTTAGTGATTAATGGGTTTGCCCATGTTTTGGAAGAAAAGCAGTTTTAACATTATGGGCTAGATTCAGTCACGTACCAGAACCCCTCAAATCTGTCTAAAGCCTGTTTTAAGCTCATATATACTTTTTGGCTTGTTCCTTTTTCCCTTTTAAAAATGTATATCCCTGTTGCACAAAATGCGGAGTGACTGTAAGTGAATTAGTCCCCATTTTAACAAAGCTGTTTAAGTTAAGACAGTTTAAGTATGTGAGTAATCAATAAGCTCAACTCCAGGGACATGAAATAAGTATGTGAATATAAAGCTCCCTGAATACATGCCTTAGCATGGCTGAGGAATGGGAAGTCTTCTTCCTAAAGCTGATCCCAGAGCTGCTGAACAGTGGGGGACTGCAAATTGAAGCAGCCACCCGTGTACTGAACAATCTTCTCTCTAACACAACCTCATGAGTTTAGTTGTCGTGCTTTGCCCATCACCATAATACCTGACCACATTTGGAAAGTTAAGGCAACCATTTTACAATAGATTCTAAGATTAAAAATATTTACACTTCAGTTTTGAACCGTGGAAATTTACTTACATTACTTTTTGGGCACAGAGGGGGAACATATTGCCTTACACACCCAGCCAAAAGTTGATGATTTCAAAAAACCGCAGGCCTAGGGAATGTGAAGGAAATGTATTGTTTGAATCAAGGTTAAATATATAATGCGCTTTGATCTTCTACTAAATAGTAACAAATTAAGAACATTATCTTATGCCTACCACAGATTTAAAAATACTAAAAATTGAGAAACTCCTTTTACTCATAAGGATCTAACGTCTTTTACTATTGTGCAGGATTATTCCTTAATTAATATCACATTTAGCAGCATTTTATCCAGCAAAGGTTTAAATGTCTCAAAGAAGATATTTTACAGTTGATATCATTCTTTCAGTGCTGAGATAATGGTGTTACTGGTGCTGCATAAAAATCACTAAATAAGTATTAAAAGTAAGTGGAAAGATTTCTTGCCATTTCCAATGAGAAACACTCTGCCATGTGTTCATCTATGTATCTGAATCTGAGCTGGTATTTCAGATTATGAATTTTAGTAAATCCTTCAGGTAAAATGGAGGGTAAGTGTCTGTCGAAGTACCAAGTAAAAAAAAAATTACCACCACCACACAAAACCTCCTCTTATTTCTGAATTATATTTAGGGCAGATATTTTCAGATAACAAACTTGACCCAGTGGTCAATCAAAACCCCTTCTCTGAAAGCCATATGTACCAAAGATTTTTTTATTATTATTATTTCTTATTACAATGAAATGGCAAATCTTTTTTATTCTGTTTATTTTTTCCCCTATACTTGTTTGCTTTTAAAATAATGGGTAAAATCCTGCACAGCTTAAGCCCCTGGGAGATTTGCCAAGATATCAGTCATCTAGTGCAGCTTTCACACCATAATGTAAGTATTGTAGATGTTGAATTTTAAATAAAAACATCCTCTTTGCAAATGCTTTTTAGACGCTAAAATTAAACAAAATGAAAAAATCAAAACAGTCATGCCTAAAAACCCTTTTTCCTCTAAAGACTTGACATTTTTTGCTCCTGACTCTTCCGATGTTATAATTTAAACACTTTTTCAGTTCTTACAGGCAGGCAGGCAAGACAGGACCTGAACAGTGAACATAAAATCCTTGCTTTCTTCTTGCCTCCTTTTGAAAAATGCCTATTAGACAGTCTTTATGCGCATAAAAATACATTTTAAAAAGCAAACAAATCTATTATTTTTATGGGTCACGATTAAGACTTCAATTAGTTGGCTTGCTCAGTTAATTCAACTTTTAGCTAACGTTTCATTTTTGAGCAAGAGATATTGACTCATTCACTGAAGTTCCTAACAAGCAGTTCTGCTCTATTCTTTGAAATAGAGGTTTTTCACTTTTCTTAAATCATATTTCTTTCTCTTTTCTAGGGATTTTAATGTTTGCCTATGCATATAGATCATACTGTTGATTTAGACACTGTTGATTTAGATGTCACCTACGTGCAAGCACCAAATGACACTCCCTTTTCCATCAGCTGGTCAGGCATTTCAAGAGCATTGAGGCAAGGGAAATTTAAGTTGTGACATTGTAATAGGATTTCTTGTGAAGCACAAAATGCTCAATAAATGACAAAGGTATCTCTTGAGGAACAGCTGAAAGCCATCTATACTCAGGCATTTCTATAGCATAAGGAAAGCAGAATGAGAAAAATTTATTGTTGTTATTTTTATTGATTAAACTTCATGTTAAATTTGAAGTAAGTGTATTCAATGGCAGTGTGGTCTCTGGAACCTACTGTCTAATCCAGCTAACTTGAGGATAAACTCACAGTTATACAGATGATGTGTATTCAGCAGCTGTTAGCTGTGACACAGACAGTGATACAGCAAAAGAACATTTGGGAGGGAAAGGATTCTTTATGTTGGAAAGAGGCTTGCAATTTTGCATGACAGGACATGCAAAATACTCTTCAATTAAACAAAATTAGTAATATGTGAAAGCTAGTGAAGGAATCACTGACAAATGGGCAAATGGGTAATAAATCTTATTCCATCTGCTACATGCAAGGCTTTAAGAACACAGATTCATGTCAGAAGACAGATAGATATTGTATTATTATGTTTGTGTAGAAAAAGTCTTGCAGATGAAAGGAAGATTGCAAAACACAGCATTACCTACACACAGGTATATGAGATGGATTTCAGAAAAGTTGATCACCTTTTTATTAGGAGACTTACCTAAGTCTGACAACTTCTTGTCTAAAATCACATTAATATGTGGCCATTTGCCCCTCACTTAGGCAATTTGTGTTTCTTTCCATGAGTTAAGCTAGATCAGACCCATGCCGCAGCCTTGTGTCCTCTATTAAAACACAGCTATGGACTACCAAGGCCTGACACTGTCCCTGCCAATAGAGGAACAAAAGCCTCACTTAAAGACGACAAATAGACCTGGGGCAATCTGATTTCACCTGACCTTTCCCTTGGAGCACATGAAGGATATCTTTTATTTTGCTCCAAAGAGAGAGGTTCCGGCCTTGGGGAGTAATTCTGACCTCTCTCTGTGGGTTCTTGCTCCTTACTTTCACTAGTAGAGTTCAAAAGTGGCTTCTCTGCAAATACAGCTGGTATTTTCCACTGTAAAATGTATGTGTTATTATTCCAATGTCACACTGCTTTACAATGTTCATCACAGACATGGAGTGTCATTTCATTTTTGTTGTCCTCTTATGAGTGACCCCAGGGGAAAGGCAGGCAAATCTCTTGTTGTAATTTGGCCCTCACCTCTTCAATGATGGCAGCTCTGAGGACTAGTCCAAGCTCTGAGGAAGCAGAGTATATGTCCTCCATCAGAAGTTGAATGTACACTTCTTCCAATACATCTGAAAAAGGTCATTTATAGCAATTGCTTCTAGAAAAGCTGTGTGATCTGTACAGGGCTCTTCTGAATTGGATTTGTCCCTGGCTTGAGCTGTGAATTAAGCTATTCTGACTATTCATTAGTTTATCCTTCATCTTTTAATACATCATTCTTTTCTCTCTGAACTGATGGGGAGGATGGAAAGCCTTCCTTTACAGGTCTGCGGGGTTCCCTGTATGGAAGGAAAACACCTGCAGATCCAGTAGTGGGCTTTGTGGTTCATTTTAGGCTGGTGGGCTGCAGGCTTGCCAAGCCTGAAATTCAGACTCACAGGAGGCGTTTTTTATGTTTTCTCACATCTCCTTATCTCTTCCCTGCTCCACAGAACATTTGGTTCTTACTTTAGAGCATCAGTCTCTGATATCTATATGCAATGCTTCCTGTACTCTGTTTCATTCATCAGACCATAAGTCATTTAAGTTAAGGATGTCCTTTGCAGACTAGATCTAATGAGTAAAGGACCTGAATTTCATGCAGACCAGCTGTATGATAAAATAAAAAGTTAATATTACCTACTATTTCAGCTGCCTAGTCCAAATTTATTGTGTTTAATTGAACAGTGATAAATTCAGCTACCAGTATAGCAGATGCCCTTTTCTTTCCCAAGCGTCCATGAGTCCTCCCTCAAACAATATTATATTTATGGGGATTTTAGGTATTCACCTACAGCCACCATAGAGCAAGATATAAATGGGGACAACTCCAAGAGGAAAGACAAACTGATAGATTGTTAGACAGACTGAATCAGTTTGCAGAGTTGACAATTATATTCATTAATTCAATCAGACTTCTGTTAATAGTGTGGGTTTGATTGCCATCTTGCCTACAGGTAAATCTCCATCAAAATTACAACCATCAGTTAGTCCCCGTTTTTAGAAACTATATGTGCTGGGAGAAGAAAAAAAGAAAAAGAAAAAAATAGAAAAATCTGTTGCCATATCCTTTCTTCCAGCAGCAAAAAGCTGCTCCAAAAGCAGCGGGAGGTGCGGAGCCACAGTGACCTCAGCCGGCGCTGCAGGGACCGTGCGGCACCGGCGCCCCGGCGGGGCCGCATCCACAGCTCTGCCGTGCCGCTGCACAGCTCTTGCAGCGGGAGCGTGCCCAGCATCCTCCTGCTCCCTGCTACTGCTCTTGCTCCCTGATAAAGATCCAGGTGCGGGATCTGAGATCTCGGACTGGGCTGAAATCTTCTCCTACTCCCCAACCTCAGAGCCTCTGAGAAACAGGGTTCAGGATGGCCACACCTCCAATGTCACTGGCTAAGGATGTACAGCAGTAACAAAGCAGATGTTGGCTGGTACCTGTGAGAACAGTTTATTATGGGCTAAAATTAATATGACTATTTTTTACAGGCACTTGTAGCAGACATTTTGAAAGTGTCCCCTGACATATAGTAATAAACAGCACATATCTTATGCTGATGTCAGCCTCAGATTCAAGGGCTGTGGTGACACGAAAAAAATAATTCTCTGTAAAATTCTCTATGAAGTAAATAAATTTCATAAAAACTTCTACACTTTACAAAATTATTATATCTAATATTCTTATATTGTGAATTCTCAAGTCATAGTCCATAATTATTTAGTACATCTTCATGAAAAAAACAATGCTGTTAAGAGCACTAACACACACATTCTAAGGTGAACAGTGATTATTTCTGTCCAAGCACTCATTTTCATACTTCTGCACACACTTTGTGCTAATTTTTTTAACTGACATCATTATGTTTGCAAATAACAGAATCATCATTTACACTTAAAAGCATCTTTTAGTTTCGCTCATGAAGTTTCCATCATTTAAAAATACATAATGTTACTGAAGCCATATAAATGTGAGTCAGTCTTAGTTTTGTGGATAATAGAAACATATTTTTTCTACTGATAAGGAATAAAACCAAGATACTTTATTTCTCAACACAACAAATAAACTGTGTGTAGACCCAGAATGTACAGACTGTACACTCAGCTAAGACAAATGCATCTTGTTCTATTTACACTTGTGAGCTATTGTAGATTTCCACCAATCCAAGAATCAAGCTCCCTGTGTGTTCAGGGGCAACATCTCTGTAGTCCACAATCCTCATAAAATCTAAGCCATCTTTTCCTGGCCCAGGTTCACATGCTGTTCAACAGAAAGCCTGTTGTTGGGAGCTGGAGTAAGTCAGAGCACCATGCTGTGCTATAAGAAAAGGTCACTTAGAGGGCTGAAAACTGAGGGCAGTTGAGGTTGAAAAGTGGGAAGAGCAATCTGGGAATGGGGCACAGCCAGTGTTCACAGTGAACTAGCTCACATCAACTCTGTGACAAAGTTTCCAGGGAGCCGCAGTTTCACCCTGAAGCTATTTCTCATTGCATAAAATTTTGAGAAGTGATTCTGTGTCCCTTATTCAGAGGAAATTCTCTAAGAAATTACACTGCTCTATATTGATATGACTTTTTTTTGTCTGATACAGTGTATCTGGGCACTTTAGATGTCATCGCTTGTGTCCAGAAGCTTTAAACCTGAACTGCATTTATTTTACACAACCACAAGCAAGTAGTCATTGTTTCCTTTCCCCTTTTTGAATTTAGGAATCTATACATGCCCTTGGCTTGTTGTTTTGGTTTTTCTACTTGCATCATCTGGACAAATGGAAATGATTCAGAGGTTGTCCATCTGTCAGAAAAATGTAATTTTTTAGTCAAATTCTGCCCTACTCTCAGGAGAATAGACATTTCCTTTCTAGCTGCAGCCTAAGTCAGTTTTCTTTTGTGTGCTCGAATGTGCTTCTGACCAACCAAAGGTTTTTTTGTTGTTTTTTTTTGGCAGGGTGGATGTTGGTTTATTGGTTGTGAGAGCCTGTACAATCACTGTGGTGGAAATAAAAAGCCCTGACACTAGAGCAGTAGAAATAACAATGTTGGTTTCTTCCCACTAAGTGGAAATAACATGCTTTGTTCCACCAATTTGAGGTACAGAATACCTGACATGAGATGGTGTATAACATTTTGCATTTTTTCTGGGAAAATGTCTCAGCTACACTGCACTGTGCACCAAGAATGGCCAGGTACAAAGTCAGTGATAACAGGACAGATTCTCAGGGCTGAGGTAAATTGGAAGCATGAAGTTTACAAGGACTTGTATCAATTGATAATGTGTCCCAAAACACTTATTTCACTGACTAACTAATAGTCAGCTCTTCAGTATTGGGCCCTAATACCTCTGTGTGAAATCTTTTAAAAGACTGTCTCTAGACTCCAAAAAATAAATATATAATGAGTGATAGACACTTTCAATAACTGATCACGTATAACTGACAGGAAGAAATGGTGAGCCCAGTTGAATAAATCATGCAGCTTGCTGAATTCAATAGCATCATATATTTTTAAGGTAAGCCCTCATGGATTTTGAATAAAACAGGAATCACTCAGAGAAAGGCATGTTTTTGCCTGTTCTCTATCCCACTGTATTAAGGTAATGAAAAGCCAGTAAGTTGCCAGATTCACTTATTCCTTTCACTGTCTCCTTTGCAATTCTGCATGGTCACAGATAATAAGGAACAAAATCTTTCTACTACCCACTTGTAACATAATTTTTAGTATATACTCTCTTAAAGGACTTAAAAATATCTGTAGCCGAAAAGTATTCCAAAGTATTAGAGGGACCCTAGATGTATTAAGATTAATACAAACATGAGGAAACACGGATATCTACTTCAGTGGACAGTGAATCAGGACTGACCTACTGTGGGAGAGGCTGAACAGGAAGAGAGTATTTTTAAAAAACACAAATCAGCAGCATTTCCATGAGGAAATTTTAAAACATAATTCTGGAAAAGAAAACATAAATTCTTCTTTTTAAGGTTTTTCCATTCCCTTTTCTCCACAATTTTTTATATATTTTTATAGTCTAATTTAGTGTAAATCCTACAAAACTGTTGTCCAAGACTTCTTGAACTTTCCTTCCTATTTGTTGGCAATTGAAACTGAACGCGAGTGTCACTTGGTATAACTGAATATCCACTGGGGTCAGCAGTACCTTCGTTCAGACCCTGAGACTTCGTGCCAGCTTTGTGAGCACAGATGGGGCTAAACAATGGAGGGGGATCAGCCAGGTTACTTGTCTGCCTCTCTCTCCCATGATACCCATGAGTATGAGCAGGGCACTGGGAGGCGCTGGTGGAGTCAAGGGGAGCGCCTTTGAATCATCCCAGTCTTTGGGCTGCTCTCCTGTTAATGGTGTGGCAACAGCAAATTTAAAATCAATTGTCTTTATATAACACTCTCCATTTGTCAGCTCACAAGACAGACGTTTCCACTTTTCTGTGTTGGTTAAGCTGGAGCATAAATGACTGACTTTCCAAAGATTATCAATAGCTTCTTCATTAATTAAATAGCACACAGAGACCTCGGCAGGTAGAAGTGGTCTGGGAACCGTGGCATTAGCCAGCATGAGAAAGACTCATACTCTTCTGATATGTCTTCCTGGGTAGCCTTGAGCAACCCACTTACTTACCCTGTTGTGTCCTGTTTGGCCAAACTGGACAACTAACCCTTCCTTGTTTCCTTGTTCCGTGAGAGGGTTTGGTGTAAGAATAACTATATCAAAGGTAAGAGCACACAGTCTGTGTAATGGGGTGATGTACATGTCTTATAGTGCAATTACAGTTATGACTTTTTTTTTGAACTTTGGTCTGGTCACCTTACATCTTCCCTTGAAATAAACTAGATTTTTTGCCTCATTGTAAGTCTATACAGTCTTCATAAAAATCTGATCAGAGTATTTGTTTGAAATTTTTCCCAGACTGGCCTGAAGTAAAAGAGAGAGATGTATGAGGGGAAGATGAAGCTACATATGGATGCTTTTCTGCTACAGCTCGTGGATCAATTCTCAGCTGATAGAGCTACAGGGTAATTGGATTACCATTAATGTAAATCTCTTGATTGATACCACTTAAGAATCTAGTCCCAGCTTCTAAAATCAGACTTTTTTTGCAGAGGACTGTGATTCCCATAATGTTTTTTTCTGTCTGTTTATTAAAAGATGTAATGAGAAAATAGAACAAGCTTTAACAGTGAACTTCTGGGCTTTTCTGAATTTCAGTTTACTCTTAGTGTAATAACTTTTTTTATGTCACAACTAGACTGCAGATAGAAAGGCTGACTGTGTCGAGGGAATTTGGTGTTTTACATTTAGAAGGAACATTTAATGAATTATGCTGCCCCCAGATAACCCCTATTTCATTTGTATATAATGCTCAGGGCTAAGGATTATCTTCCTGATCCTTCTCAGATGTTAGGCAATACAATTCAAGAGTGGTCAAATTACTGCTCACATCCTTACTTCAATTCTGCAAGTGCTGAGTGCCTTAACTTCCACTGAGGACATAAAATGCCTTCAATACAATAATAATCTTAAATTTATCAAAGGCATAAAGTTCAGAGTGAAATCAAATACTTAACTTTTTTTCTTTGTGTGGTTAGAGTGCAAAACATACATAAACCTGACCTTTTAGTAGTGTACTACTTGGTTCATTTTATGTTAGTAACTAATTGTTACATTTTTTTCTTTATGAAAAGTACTCTAAAACATTAAATTGCTTTAAAATATTCTGCCCCCTTAATCTCTGGAGGTATTACTGACTCAGCTCCCACTAACTGGACTTGTCAGTTAGCAATTCCACATCTTCAGGAGAGGAATAACAGGTATTTAAGTTGATGTCAGAAAAACTAAGATGAATACATCAAATGGTATATTGGTAAATGAAATAGTATTGGTCTTAGGAATAAACTATTTTATTACTTAACAGACTTTCAGTAAAAAAAACTGAAAAACTAACCAGACATCAGGCTTCGGGATAGAAGTTTGTTGTCTGTCAGGGTCAGTGAAAAGATTTCTCCCCCTTCCCCTCTGTCAAGAACTGATATAATTGGCTCCATGCATTATGGAAAGCAGCAGCTCTCCCTGTGGCAGGAGGCAATTGTCAGCAGCCTCTGGAAACTGGGCCTCACCCCCAATGTGCTTATGTGTTTCACATCCTATGTCTCCATTTCATGTTTGCTTCTATTGTGTTTGTTTTTAAAATATGCTAATTATTTGCAGCTATAAACACATGAGCATATTTGTACCTATGTGAGAGATCAGACCAGGTGAAAAGTTTCTGCCTCTCATCTGTGAGGTTAAGCAGGTGAGTGACAGCCAGCATGACTCAGGTGTGGCTGCAAAGACCAAGCAGCTGCACTTGCAACCCCTCCAAGTGACTGGACCCTCACAACAACAACAAAATTTAACTACTACAAGCAGTGTCCAGCTGCAGTTACACATCTCTGTAAAATTAGCCTGTGAGAAATGAACTAAAGTCAGTCTGAAAATAATTTACATTTTTTAATACAAAATGTAACACTTCTGAAGTGTTGCCCAAAGACTGCATTTGCCCTCTGATTTCTACCCCACCCAGGTATACAGAGAGAGCAGCAGCCTATGGAACAATGATATGCTCAAACACTGTCAGCCCGAGCCTTGGACAGGAAGAATTGGGGCAACTTCAGTGAATACAGTATACATCACTGGCTACAGTGGAACTGGGCTAATTTAATTACCCAAGGATCTGCCCAGTGCTTCCTCAGAGCTCTAAGTACTTCCTTTCTGTTTTAGTGTGGTTTCATTATCACATGAATCAACAAAGGATCAGTGGCTGCAGAAGGCTTACCCAAGCACTCTCATTTGAACTGGTGGCAAAACTCCCCTTGTAGAGAGCGGAAGTCCATTTGGGCCTGGAATGGCGTGTTTTCATTGGATTCCCCTCTCCTTAGGATTCTGAATGAATGACTAAGCTTTTTCAGTTGATATGGCAGTTTCAAGAAGGAAACTCAAGTCCAAGTATTGGAATAGGACAGGAACCTTTCTGAGTAGCACTGATAATTTTCTTCTACCTGTTTTCCACTTGCATTCCCACTTCAGCAGAGCCACAAAATAAGAGCCTTTTGACCAGCAGCGCTTGTTGTTCCAGGGCAGAGAGCATAGGACAGAACCAACACGTGCTCCATTGCCCATACAGAATCCAGAGGTTATAAAGTGCAGCAGGACCAAGACAAACTGTGAAATAAAACAGAGTGAAATAGAGCAGAGCTGGGTACCTCTATTACAGCAAAGTAACTGTACATGCCAAGTAGCGAACACCTGCTCTTCGGTGGGAGCAATGGTGCATGGAAGAGCTGCAGGTCTCCAAGTTGCTCCTCCTTATCATCAGTATTGACTCATCTGCCTTTCATAGTGTCCATAAAACCATTTGTACGAGGACATGGTATTTTTTTATCATAATGAAATCTGTAGCAAAAGATCTGCCTGAACTTCCTGAACTCTTCTCCCTTGACTAGACCCAGCCAAGTGCAGATGAAACTTTGTCAGGAAAGTTTCAGTGCTGGTGTGACTGCTACAGCAGACCACCTCAGTATTTGTTCCATGGTATATTGTTAGATTGTACTGTGTGAATTGTTCCTGCTACTGGGTATGTTCATTTACACATAGCAAAAGATTGGATACAGAAGAGAAAGATGTGTTACAGCCAGAATACCACAGAATATTCTGAGCTGGAAAAAAACACAGAAGAATCAAGTCCAGCTCTTAACTGATTGGGCTATACAAAGATAGAATCCACAACCTTAGCATTATCAGCACCATGTTCCAACCAACTGAGCTAAATCATGTGGCATATATATCAATCTTTTCAGTGTATAGCCCACTTATCCCAAAATTGGTCATTTTGCCAATGAGGAGAAGATAAGCTTAGTTTGCAAGCATGAAGTGGTATTCACAATATTTTTAATGATCATTCATCCATAGATATTTCTGATGGGTAGTAAAGATTGGTCATTTCTAGCTCATAAGATGATAAGGCTGTGAGCCCAAACTGCAGTAGCTTGACACTTAACTGTGTTTTCTGCATACTTTTAAGATACCTGAATTCCTTCAAAAATGCAAAGCAATTAAAGATATTCTTTTAGTTCTCGGCTGAGTGTTCAAGGAACTATTACACACTGACAACTGATCTCCAAGTTGAATAGACTCTAAGATTGCATCTCAGCCTCTTTGCTCTCATTACTTAAACACTGCATCTCTGTAGAAAGCTGATACAGCCCAGTCCCAAGGCCTAGGATATTAAGAGTCATACAACACATCAAAATCTCAAGAAAAACTGATTTGCAGTGTACGCAGTAGACATATAAGGAAATGCTCAGCAAGATCTGAACAGGTTTTGTCATTCCAATTAGGGATAATTGGATAGTTTCTGCATTGTAGCTGCACTTCCTTACTCAGGCAAAGTTCTACTCTGTTTAATGTCATCCAGCATAGGAGGACTGACAAATTCTGGTGAAATAACTAAATAATATGGTCTTGCTCTGCTCCAAAAGAAACAGGTTTACCATGTCTTTGAATAACTGAAATTTGCAGAGTTATGTTTTGATATGCCCAAGAAGTTAGTGCAAGACCATAATCTGAAAACATACAAGTCACCAGCTATTTATTCTGCCTTTTAATCATTAAATACATGATATCTACATTCACAAAGGGTTGCTCTTAAAACTTTTATGTTATTATGGCACACGTCCCATGCTTCTGAGAGCAGTTCTCTTCTGTTACCAGGGGCAGCAAACCCAAGCATGGTTCAGTTCTTCAGCTTCCATCAACAGCAGCTCAGCTCACAAACACCAATCAGTCTCCATGGCTAATTTCAATGAACACAGCAGGCTTTGAGAGGACAGTGGAAGGGTGGCCATGAGCTTCTTTCTTTCCTTCTCCACTGGAATAAGGGCCATAACCTCCAGCAAAAGGACAAAGCAGACACCCAGGGACAGTGACCCCTTAAACTACCTCAGCAAGCACTGGCAGGGGCCATCTGAGCACCCCCTGAGGGCTCACCACTCTCCCTGTGAAGAATGAGTGCAGACAGCTTCTATACCCTCAGTTTTCATCTTACCTTACCCCATGCTGATTTCTCCACACAAACAGGCCTTTTGCTGCCCTTTAGAGTCTGCTTGCTCCACAGATATTTGTTAATCAACTTTAAAACTGTGAGGAGTAAGAATCGGCATCAAAGATGCCCCTGTCATTTAAAGACTGCTTCTGGACCCTGACTATATTACAAAGCTAAACAGAAAATCTTGCTGACATCTGGGAACCAAAATTTTTTGGGTCAAGCTGATTCGTGTTCACTGCAACCTACTTATGATATATTTAATTAGTCCATACTTCAGGGCTGCTGTCAATCAATTTCCTCTGTCAATTGGACACAGATGGAGCCACGTTGCTGGAGGAGGTAGTGGATATTCCTGGCCCTACCTAGGAAGATCAGCATGTCTTTTTCACACTCGCACCGTTAAACCCATCACCAGATTCAATAGTAACAAGCTAATGGTTTGGTAACAACACATTTCAGGGCAGAATTTTACTTCAGGAAATCACCTGGGAATATCCTTCCTCCTCTGGAGATTAGGTCAAGGCCCACAGTCCTGTATCTTCCTGGGAAGATCTGGAAATGCCACCTAAGAAATTGCTACTTCACCCAAAATATTGGCAATGCCTTTTATTTCATCTCTTCCTTACCTGTAGCAACATTTTTTAGGTTTAGAGCCATTATAACAATTGTAAGGTCTCTCACTCAGAGGTCTTAGTGTTTCATAAATTTGGGTTAGTCTGTTTTAAAGGACTGTCTACAGATATAAGACACTGATTTCATGATGCAGTTGGTCGCTTTATATTCCTCCTTTCCTAAATGAACAAGAGCTCAAAGACAAACCTGGGAGGCACTTCATCTTTCCCAAAATGAAAGGAGCTTAATTTCTAGATTTAGAGTGCGTCAGGCAAACAATGCATCTAATTTTATTTCCCATGGCAAATGGACAGTTGATGATTTTATTCTCCCGGTCTTTTCCACTGAAAGATCTCAAAGAAGCAGACTGCATTATAAATGGTAGAGAAAAATGATAATCCCAACGCTGTCTCCTGCTCCTAAATGATGATGTGCAAGGCACATACATAACTTCTTGGCAAGGATCCATTTGTCAAAATAAGAGAAGCCAACTGCATAAGGGAAAGAGATGATAGATCTTGACAAACTTGTAGATGCTAGCAAAAATGGAAACAAGAAGTTGCTGTGACTGATGTATTAATGTAACACTGCCAGAGTACTAGCTTCAAAAATTAACAGCTGTTGATGCTTTTGTGCCTAGTCAAAAGAGCAAGTGTCATGATTTCTGCTATGTTTGACATTTTCTATAGTTTCTACTCAATTTTAATCTCTGTGTAATACTCAATGCTCAGCTTTCTACAAGAAAGACAGAATAAGTAAGATTCCCACAAATGGGATAATATGTTTGAAGACAGCTGACCTTAGAAAAGAGATAGCAGAGATGAAAATTTCTTGACATTTTTATGAACTCATCATTTTTGCCATTTAATATATAAAAAGAAAAACCTATTTCCACTGATTGATTACTTTAATGAATAAATGTACTCAATGATTTGCTGGCTTGAGTGGATTAAATTTCCCTTGCTGGCAGGAACTGGCCTTGGATGAAAGTGTTTTGAGGGTTTATTCCTTTTTGCCACACCAAAATAAAACCAAAACAATCTCTGTGTACATTTTGTAAACCACTGTCTGAACCTCTGTGAGCTCCCAAGAAGTAAAATTACAGGAACCCAGACTATAGGCTCAAATAATTCTAAACCAGATATTTCAAAACATCATTGATGTGTTGAACAACACCTAGCAGCTTATAACCATAACCTGCTTCCTTTGCATTATACTTCCTTGCTGTAATCAGTTCAAATACTCATCATCACAAAATCCTCGCTCTTCACCTCCACGAAATGCTTTCCAAAACAGCAGTAAATAAACACTTGATTTAAAAAAATGTCTGTCTCACCACATATGGTTTTGACAAGTTCTGGATGGAGAGTAGAAGCAAGACTGAAGATTACTGCAGGGAGGAACAGGGAAAAGGAGGAGAGATCAGTACAAAAATCGAAATTTAAAAAATAAGACCAAACCAAAACAAAAAACCATCCTAACACCTAGGAAAAGGAGGAATTGTGTGATTTTGCAGAGGTGCTGGAAAACAAGATAATCTTCTATTTGTGACCCTGTCTTCTTCTGGTAGGCCCATTATCAAACTCATGGGTTACGGTCAACATCACCTGAAATTATTAAACTCATAAGGTTTTTGTGTCATTCCTTCCTTCAATCCTGGGTAAAGTGCCATGAATCACAGTAGCAGAGCATCATCTGACATCTCCATACTAATAGAGATTTCCCTTTAGGAGATGCATGTGCTAATGTCAAACTAACACACTTACCAAAAGCTAAACGTAAATTTCCTCTCACAAAGGCAGCCACCCACAGACAGAGTTGGTGCTGGCCTGGGTCTCTAAATTATATTCCAAACACATTTTACCTTTAAAAAGTTGCTTTCCTGGAAAAATAAGCATTAAAAAGTTATATAATGTACTGCCTAATTCAAATTCTATATTTCTATATTTTAATTTATTTTACTTTGTAGATCTGTGTCTCCAGCAATTAAAAGTTAAAAGAGACCAAGCAAAGAGAAGCAAAGAGCAAATGCAGGAACCTTAATTTTTACTTCACATTTACTTTCACTATCAGCAATATCAGTTTCAGGGGGCTTTGCTGCAAATAAACCCTGTGACTGCATGTATATGAAAGAGATCTCAAACTAGGATCAGTCATCAGCTCCATATTTTCATTTGTCTGGTTGTGACCTGATGTTTTCTCTGGCTGTCTTCGTGCAGCTTGTCTCAAACCACACCGGCAGGAGGAAGGGTTTCTTAGCTTTCCTTTGGGGCTGGCTGCTGCTGAGGGAAGGAGCCTCTTGGTGTTCATGTCTGGATAAACACACCTACCTACTCACTCTGCCAAGTCTCTATTGTTCTTTGCTCATTTTCCTGTTCTGAAATGTTCCCTAGTTTTAGTGAGTGGCTCCTCAGTGACTCAAAAGAAGAAAAGACAAATGTGTTTGTATGTAGTATTTGCTCTTTCCTGTTCTATTAGAGGAAATGCACAGGTACTTTACTCTAGGAAGTGTCAGATTAGGATTAGGAACTATTTAAAACTGATTCCCTTTTTTTTTGGGGGGGGGGATTTGGGTTTGTTGTTGTTGTTACTGTATTAACTACTGCATTCTCTAAATACTAAAATATACAGGTTTATTCAAAGTCAGATTTTCCCACTGCTACTCTCAAGAGCCCCAGCTATTTCACTACTCAGTAAGGCAACTGAAACTACACAAGTATTTGCTTTTTTCAGAATTCTCAACTGATAAGAGTCACAAGTAGCAGGAGTGTAGAAAAAAGAGGAGTGTAGAAAAAACCACCATGCATTCCACCATTTGTTATCCAGAGATGTGCTGACTAGGTTTAGATGAACTGGCAATAAAAACTGCCTTGCTTCTATGGAATACTTGAGCTCTGAAACAGATACAAGAAACTACCTAAGATTCTCAGCAGACACTTGTTTTATCTGTACCAAAAAGTATATTAGACCAAGTCTGTCTGTAGAGTAGCTGTGTCCTTAAAATCAGAATACTTGATCATTAAAATCAGAAGAGGTGCACCAGTTCAGAAATTCTCACACCAGAGCAGGAATCCGAAATGCATCTGACTACAACTCAACCCGAGGAAACTTTTTGTCTGAGACCGGAAAAGCAATTGATGGCCACTCATGGCTTTCCTGCAACTACCACTAATGGAAAAACACAGAACTACAGGAAAGACTATTTTAAAATGTGGTTCATTCTTAGAACCCTGTGAGACTCACCTATGACATTAGCATAATCTGATAGTGACATGACATCTCCTTTCAAATCCACCCTTTCCTCAAGGACATCAGGAGAGGTGAAAGCTGACAGCTTTCTGATACAGTGACAGAGCTGTGGGTCAAGCGAGCACCACAACTTTACATGAGGGCTGAATTTGACCTTGTGTCATGACAGCTCCCAAAGGATCCTCCAGTAAGCAATAATGTATTCAAGGTTGTACATACTGGCATTGCAATGAGATCACCACTTTAAGGGCAACGTTGAGGGCATCTTTCATCCTGGGGCATCACAGAGCATTGGAAAGATGTTCTGCTACAAAAAATTTGCGACAAGCTGCCATCGTCTCCTGCAGGGCAAATACAGGAGTCTACTGTTGAAGACAAGCCATCAGAGCCTGCCTCAGGTGCTGACAGCACTTCTTTAACACATCTACTTCTCTAACACAAGCCTTATTCTCAACAACAGCTGCTACTGATCGAGCTGTTACTGATCGGGCATCTTCTCCTTGTCGGCTAAAAGGCAAAAGTGAATCTGTCAGAAACAACATGGCCTAGCATCCTGTGGGCAGAAGGCTACATCAGCTTCTAGTCTGCTGACTGCATACTCATATCTAGTACAGCCAGCCAAATGTGCTTTGTACAGGCCTGGGGAAGACCAATTGATCTTTTCGAGGCAGGAGAGAGGCTGTTTGATGAATGGGCAAGGCTCACTTCCAGCCCCCTGACCTGCCTGCCATCTAGTGTATATTCAGGACATATTTCCAGCTCAGCACAGCCATAGCTGGAGAACAAAGAACAGAATTAGTCTGGACAAACGTGGCACGTTACTGATAGGGTACACTGAAATAGCTTAAGCTTTTCATCCCAGGACTCTGCATTATATAATTAGGGCAAACCCCCCTAAAAACAGCTTCTTGACAGCAGCAATTCACTTACAATGATCATGCTCTCAAAAACACAACAGACTAAACCCAGCACTTACTTATCTGTAAAAGAAGCTGCAAATTATATTTCACCAACCACATGTACCACATTTACACATGATAAACCAGGCGCAGTTTTCTAGGTATAGCACTTTTAAAATCTGTCATCTGCTTCGTCTATTTAGCTGTCAGGGACAGAACTGCTTCTGCCAGATACACACAACTGCTGAAAGAAACAGTGGTCCCATGCTGAACCAAACCTTAGCATTCAGGTTTGTATGTCAGACACCAGTTTGTTCTCCTCTGTGCCATTTTTTGTAAGCCTGAATTTCCATACACCGAGAAATAATGGTTGCTTTTCTTTAACAATGTCTTCAAATTTGGAAGGTAACTGAGAAATAAAGGATAGTAAATTTGACTTAAAAGGATGAAGCTGAGAGCAGAATATGTCTCTACAGAACTCTCAGTAAATTTTTTGGTGTAGGTCCATATTTCCTTGTCTCAGGGAAATAAACCTCATAACAATCAGTACTTAAGAGCTGACTCTTTCCTTATTGAAGAATAAAGTTTCCTGGGCTTTCTGTTAAAAAATACTCAAAAAGAACATCAGTTAGACGATTTTTATAGATTAATATATGTATTTATGAATACATACATACTCTGTTGATTGGTCTCCAAATCCATGGAAAACAGTCAAAGTTATTTTGGAATTATCAACCCTAGACTGTCACCTGTGTTCAACAGTTGTTTAATTTCAAAATTGAGTCACAAGGTTTTTGAGACCCAAATGTAGATATGCCTATAAGAGACAAAGTTCACGGAACTCTGAGCTATGTACAAGTGTGTCATGTCTGGGAACATTTTAGGCATGGCGGTGTGGAGCTAATTTCCTCTTACCTGAGTTGACTAGCTTTTATGCAGCAGTGCAATAATGCAGCTATCCTGCCTGTGGATCTGGCCCTGACTTGTAGCTAAGATGATGACCTTAACTCACTGCAGTGCCCGGGCAGCACCATGACTTGCAATTGTCTTCCACAGAACAGAAATGAAAAAGAAATCAGTCAATTTTATAATGGTGAGAGATGAATCCTGTTATTGCTCTGACTGAAATGAATATGAACATATGCATCTCCTGCGAAATTAGGTATACATGTGCATGAGGTCAGTATTCTCAGAAGTATGACAAGTGTCCCTTTCCCTGCTCTTGGTAGTGCACTACCACAGCAGTAATCACACAGCAATGTTCCCTTCCCTGTTTCCTTCAATATGCACTTAGGCTAAAATCAGTTGCTGGGACAATAACCTCTCTGAGTGCTTGCCTGCAGAAAAGCTTCTAAGTAGCAGTCCTTTTGTCAGTGTAACCTAGTGGAAATGAGACAAAAAGAAAAAAATTGTTGTGCCTCTTAGGTTTAAAATATTGTTTTGGAGTTGTTTTATGCCTGACACATATAAGAATGGCTACATTTTAGCACAGAGCTAGGGCTTATGTTTTTCTTATAGAGCATGGGGTTGAGCAGGAAGAAAGAAGCTGAAGCAGAGGAGAGTTAGCTGTTACAAACACCATTCTTTTCATGTGTTCGATTTTCCAAGAGCACTTGGAAAAAAAAAAGTAAATTTCATCTTTGCTTTATTCAGCCACTACAGGAACAGGAACAAGTCTGGATCTTTCAGTTTATCTGCACAAGTTCCCCTCATTTCAATGAGCAGCATTGTCTCAGTCTCTTTTTTTTTTTTTTTCTCTTAAGCTAAATGAATATCCTGATCACACAGGCAGTGTAAAGCATATCACTCACATTTAGCCAGTTTGTTACCCACATTTAAAAATTAATGGTGAAACCTTGCTGCAGTACCCTGCTTGGGAAATTGTTATGAGGTTTGCATTAGGAAGGTCCTACTGGTCCTGTTAGTGGGAAATAACATGATATACTGACATTTTTATCTCAACAACTGTGTAAAAGTGTCCATTGGGCAAACCTGCCTCCTCCAATTCCCGGGGTGTACCTGTGAATAAACAAGCCTTAAGGTGAGCGTAGTTCATTGTGCAAAGCAAGGACACAAAACACAAAATGTGAAAAAGACCTCTTTGCTTCTGGTTTGGGGCAATGGGAGGAGGCCGGGCAAATGGGATCTCCATGCCCCAGGGAAGTGGCTGAGTAAGGAGTGGTACTCAATTATAACCTTGGCCTCCCTGTGGAAGAGGATGGCAGGGCTACAACCACTATTGCTGAAGTTAAGAAGATGGAAGGAAAACTGGATTCAAACTGGAACTGCAGTGGGTTCAAGGCACAGGGCAGAAAACATTCTCGATTTGTATAAAATGTAGATTTGTATGTAAATATTCAACAATAGCTTCTGTAGTAATGAATAAGAAATAAATTGCTTATTTGATGTATGATAAAATCACTATTCTGCACAGATGATGCAGATGACACTTGATTTATATTGTCTTGCAAAAGCTTCAGACAATTAAGGAGAAAACTGTTCTGAGACCTATTGCATCGACAAAATTCTGGTACAGCTAACAGCAATATGATTCACACAGGGATCGTCTGGCATGTGAAGCTTGTTTTAACAGATACCAATGTGACATACATAAAGCTGTCAGGCTTTCTCCAAAGGACAGTCATCCACTTCATGTTTCAAGTGGCAAATTAATTATATTTGACATTTAATTTATAACCTAAGGTATTTTAGACTTGGAACTTGACTATGACAACAGCAGATTAGAGCAGGGCCCTGTTTGACAGAATCGATTTTTCAATTTATTTTCCTTGTATGTGAGGGTCTTGATTCAGATTTTTGTGTCTCGAGCTTGCGTACAGGACAACGATACCTCTAAGCAAAGAAGGCTTCGTTCACCTCCTCCCCCAGCCATTTCGTGGTGAATTATTTTGCACTCAGAAGCAAGTTTCTTCTGCAGCCCTAATCACAAAGCTCCACCTAATGGAATGAAGGGAGAACTGTGCCCAGGAAAAGAGAGTGACTTTGCTAAACACTACTATCAAGGGAAAACTACTACACAACCGTGAGCAGTTAATCTCCTCCCTCTAATTTATAAAGTCGCCTTTTCCAAGGTCTTTAAAACTTTGAGGTTTCAGGGTAGAAAGTCATAACAAACAAAACAAAACAAAACAAAACAAAACAAAACAAAACAAAAAAAAAAACCAAAAAAAAAAGTAAGCAACCACCCAACAACCCCCGGGTTTCATCTGACTGAAATTGTGACCTTTTTGATAGATACTTCAACACATCAATACTAACATTTTACACTGGTAGATTGCATCTTCTAGGTTCCAAAGCATCTACAAATTATAAATATATAAAATAATCCGTAAGTGTAGGCATATATTTGATGATAGATGGTTCATTAACAAAAGTAAAATTGCTCAATAATGAAACTATCAACTAGCTTTCAAAAAGGGGAGAAATCATTTCTGTAAATTTTTCCACCGAAAAGGAAGCCTTCTGTACAATTTTACATCATTCATTCATATCACAGAGCTGGAACACTACTGGAACAATATCATTTCAAAATATTGCTTGAAGAAAGGAGCTGATTAATTTTAAAAAGCTCTGCAAAGAGCAAGGCCATTTTCAAGGCTTTTTTTTTAATTAAGTGCTGAGCAGATGTTAATATAAATGATCCTACAGAGCTTAAAAATCCACTCATAATTTCATATTTGCTCCCCAGCAAGAAGAAGGCTCAGTGTCCACTTTCAGACTTTTTCTATAACAGAAGGTACAAATCTAAATGTCACCTTATATCAAGATAAAGTGTTTCACTGGAGAAACAGGACATTTGTCAGGATCATCTTATCTGAGATGACTAATGCAGTGATAGCCCTGAGTCTGTATTGTGAAAATGTCAGTAGTAGGACAAGACAAGCTCATTCTTTCTAGTAAAAGAAAATGTTAATTTGGTGTTTGGTAGTCTTCTATCAAGAATTGTGCTTTAATACGCTGCACAAATAAACCTGAAAGTCTAAAACTGTTTTAATTCATAACATTTATGATCAGATGTAAAAGTATTACATCTGCAGCAGAGTATCTTGCATTAGAAAGGTGATTAAATCATGTCTTCATCAAATCTCAAATACACTAAAGTGCAGTTAAATGAGGCTATTTCATGTCCAGCTGAGATTTTGTGAGGTTTATCTCTTAACTCCAGTACTACTATTAACAGTGGTGGTTAGCATGATTTTCTTAACCCCACTTTTATCTCTCCTCCTCCTCCTTTGATGCCCTTGGGTAGCACCTTGGTTCTAGCTGATCTTTTCACAAGATCCCTAGTGATGTAGCTATACACAAAACTTAGCTCCCCTACTAAATTTGGCTGCACTTGGGCAATGAGTTCAACATTTGCCAAATGGAGGAAGGCAGGACAGGCAAATGGATGGATAGAAGCAGCGCCTGAGAATGGTTCTTGAGAAGCCGAGGAGAAGGGAGGGATGGTCTGTGTGGAGAACCAGAGGGCATCCCCCAGGGACACATCAGGGCAGCCCCTTGCGTAGCACTGAGCCATCCATGGAACCGAGCAGCAAGGGGCCGGCAGGCTGGGACACCGGGGGTGTGGGGACCCAGGGACAGAGCTGGAGCTGTCCAGAGAAGGGCAGCGAAGCTGGGGAAGGGTCTGCAGCACAGGTCCTACAGGGAGCAGCTGTGGGAGCTGGGGAGGTTGAGCCTGGACAAGAGGAGGCTCATGGGGGACCTGATCACTCTCTAGAGCTGCCTGAAAGGAGGCTGTAGCCAGGCGGCCTCTTCTCCCAGGCAACCAGCAACAGAGCAAGAGGAAATGGCCTAAAGCAGCACCAGGGGATGTTCAGACTGCACATCAGGAAGGATTTTTCCACAGAAAAGGTGGAATTTGGCATTTGGAATTACATTGGAATTTGGCATTGGAATGGGCTGCCCGGGGAGGTGGTGGAGTCACCATCTCAGGAGGTGTTGAAGGACAGACTGGGCGTGGCAGTCAGTGCTATGGTCCAACTGATACGGTGGTGCTGGGTCATAGATGGCACTCCACGATCGCTAAGGTCTTTTCCGACCAAACTGGTCCACTGAAACCCCAGCACCGCAACACCTCCCGGGACACCGCCCGCACCACCCCGCCCC
>NW_005054376.1:1973790-1993319 GCF_000277835.1 Geospiza fortis | reverse complement strand
CTGCTGGGGCTGCCGGGGCTGCCGGGCGGGAACAAGTACGGCGTCCAGGGGGAGCGGAAGGTGAAGGGAGCGAGGAGGAGCCTGGAGCGGGTGGCAGTGGCGACGCGCGTGGGAGGGCGGGCGTCCTCTGGTCTCTTTTCCCCAGTGACTGCTTCCCTCTGAGCTTCCCCCTCCCCGGCAATTCCCCTCAGACACCGATGTGAACGTGGCTGCGGCTCCCCGCATACCGGCCCAGCCGACGTCTCCTTGAGTGAGGTCTCACCTGTGCTCTCTCCAGCCATTCCCTCGCCATATGTTGTCGATGCTGTAGGGCCTCGCTGCCTGCGAGCCTGTAGGTTCTGGAAACTCCTTCCCTCTGCTTGTGGGAAGGATCATCGTGTGTCATGGAAGGGATTTCGATTTGGTTTATACTTGTTCTTTCAGCGCTTTCCTTTCCCTGTGCCTGTGCTATCTTGATTGAATTACGTGGGAAGAAAATTGTGGTATTTTATTAATAGGAAGATGTCTGTATTGAGGACGTGTTTAATATTTTATTCTTTAGAGTACTCCTACCTGATACGAAGTTGTAATGGGGTGAGAGTTGATCTGTCTACTGTGCCTGCAGTGAGAGGGCCAGAGAAAATGGCCTAAACTGAGAAAGGGGAGATTCAGATTAGATATTAGGAAATGTTTTTTCCTCCTGTGGTGCTCAGGCATTGGAGCAGGTTGCCCAGGGAAGTGGTGGAGTCACCATCCCTGGAGATGTTTGAGAACTGTCTGGATGTGGCACTGAGTGGTGATTCAGTGATTTAGGGTTTCAGTGGCAGTGCTGGGTGGATGCTTTACTGTATGATCTTAAAGGTCCTTTCCACCTTTGATAATCCTATGGTTCTAGATGTCTTGGTGTTTCAAAGTTGGTATGGAAGCATTAGGTTGCATTGTTTAAGAGGCATCTGAGGCATGGAAAATGCAATTTAGAGCTGGGAGTGTCATAAATTTGTGAGCCCTTTGTTTGATCCTCCCTCCTGGAGAAGATTGGCTGAGAAATGAAGCTCTGCAGTTGTCTTGTGTTTTGGGGATTTTGAATTGACTGTTTAAGATTTGAGTCCTGAATATCTATGTGTGTTCTTCAGTTGCAAAAACTGCCTTAATTATTTTCCAGCCCAGCTGGTGTTTTAGTGCTATTACCATAAAGCATAATGCAGAAAAATTCAAGTAACTATGTCTGTGTGTAGTTTTTCTGGCTGGATGCTCACTGGAAAAAAAAAACTTAATAGTAGTGGAAGACTCTTGATACAAGTACAAAAATAATATTATGCGTTCAACTTGCAGCTTAGATTAAATAAATCTGGACATAAACAGACTCCTCTGTGTGGTCAAATACTTTAAAAGAAAGAGTGTTGCAGTTTTTTCAGTTTCTTTCATTTTATGTCATAAATGCCTGAGTGGGCTTCAGCCCATTGCAGTGAGTTCCAGCTCCCTCATTCATTTCTTGAGGTGATGATCCAGTTTCCCTTCCCACGGTTGAACACAAAGACATCATGGCTAGGGCTGGAGGTGTGCTGTGTTGTCCTGCTGGTACCAGTGAGCTCCTGAGTGCTGTTCAGGGCCTTTTGGAATAGTGCAGTGTGTAGGAATAAGCTTTTCAGGAGGTGTGGTTACTGCAGCTTGCCTGCTCAGAGAGAAGTTGGATGCTACTGACTTCACAGTCTGAAGTCAGAGTCCTGAATTGGGAAATGAGTTAGAAGTCAATAAGATTTCTGACAGTGTTAGAACAAGCAATGCTATTTTTGCCTGATATTGGCAGAATCGGTTTAATTGGAGCTAAGGGTGTCCTGGTTTGTTCATGTTCTTCTGTAAAAATTGAAAATAAAACACCCCAAAGAGCAAAAAGAGGACAGCACAGACTTGGTTTTGATGGCATCACCTTTACCATGAATGCTTCTAAGTTCTGAGGGAGCATAAAAAGCCAATAGTCATTCATATGGAGACTGCTTTCTTCAATTATTTGTTTAGTCCTCCGCTTGTGTTTCCACTTCCAGATTCCTGTTCTGCAAACCAACAATGGCCCTGGGCTGAGGGGGTTGATGACCATCGCTGCCCACCTGGTCAGGCAGGCCAGGAAGGACCAACTGCTGGGGAGCACTGCTGAGGAGAAGGCTGTGGTGCAGCAGTGGCTGGAATACAGAGTGACCCGGGTCAATGGAGGCTCCAGCAAGGAGGATACCAGAACAATTCTGAAGGTGAGGAGTGCTTAGTTCCCTTGGCACTGAATTTTGGAATGACTAGACCTTGAAGAAAATTACAGTGCTAATGTGTATATGAGCATCCAATTAATAAAATTTAACAAATGCTAAGGGCTTGACAGTATGACTAAGTACTGGCTTTTATTCCTCTTGCTGCTTTTCACTTTTATTGACAAAAATACCCCAGCAACCTGAAACGGGAGAACAGCTAAAACTGTAACATAAATGAAGCAGAGCTCTTGCAGTGCTCAATGGCTGTAAATTGTGAAGGGTGTTCCCCACAGTTTAGAGGCTGTTCAGCTGCCTGTGTGAGGCACCAGTTTGTTACTATCTTCATAAACCCTTGGTTATAAGAAAGTTGGTGTTGAATTCCAGGATAACACTCCTCTGTTTGTTTTAAGAGCTATTCTTAATGATGTGGCAGTTATGGGATACAGGCCATACGTGATGCTATGGTAATTATTATTGATGCTAAAAGGAGGTACTGGACAGAATTGCATGTGAAAACTGAAATCATAAAGGAACCTCTACAGAAGTGTCCTTAACAGTGAGTGACTTTGTGTGGAGTCCTTGGTCTGCTGTTATTAAACATTTATTGTAGGCTGAAGCTTACTTCCTCTTATACAGGTGGAGGAAGGAAAGAGCATCTCGAGGGTCCCCCTTGTTGTTTGAGCAGGCAGATGACAAGGAGCAGATAGTAAAACTTACTCTATATTCCTTACTCCTTGCGACTGGTAATAAGTATTTTTGCAGTCTTGTGGGAACAACTTGAAGAGAAAATTTGCTTTACACTGTTAAGCACTGTTTACAAAGTATGTATAAAAGAGCAGTGAAATTCAATCACTTTTTAAAGTGTTTATTTTTTCTAGTTTTAAAAGTATCTTTTAGCTGGATGGTATGTTTTAAATGTTCCGTTGGTCAGTGCTGCCAGTGAGTCTGAGTTTAGAAATTTGTGAGCTGCAAGGTTGACTCTACTTGAACCTGGCAGAGGCCTAATAACTTCTGACTCTGACAAGGTGTGCAGAAACCAAAGATTATCTGAAGCAGTATTAACACTGTTACTTAAAATAAAGGAAAAATTAAAGTGTTACAAAACAACTCTTTGTTACTCTTTGAGCTGATAGCCCTCTTGATCTTGAGGCTGATGGTGCCTGCATTACCTACCAACTTGGTGAAAACCCTGACAAACCGTTTCTCTCACTTGAACGCCATATAATCTGTGTTATCTTGGATTCATTGTATCTGGGGAATACCTTCCTTTGGTTAACCCTGAGTTTGTTTACATTGCTTCTCTATTTGTAACATATCTGCTCTTACTTTCTATGTGCAAATGCTATCAAAACCTTCACAGTCATGCTTACTCTACAGATACAGCATGAAAACTGTCTACCCTTTAGGATTTTTAGAACCTGATTGAAGGAGGCACTGACTAATCAGGATTTAACTTCAGGTTTAGCTGCGGTATGATGAGGTGGCCCATGGAGGTCCTTGTTGTCTAAACTTTTATGACAAGTGTCACAGAGTTTCAGTCATTCTTTGAACAAACTTGAAACTTGTGATGCTTTCTGTTCTCCCAAACTGTAAGAAAACCACATGAGAATAAATAACTAACTTCCATTTGCCTCTCTTGCCTTTCGTAAAAACCAAAAGCAAGTTTTCTGTCTTGTTATAACAAAATTTATCTGCTCAGGATGGTTTCAGGGACAATATCTGCAGTGTCAGCATATGCAAGAGTATTTGCAGAACTGCAGTGGAGCATTAAAACCAGATGCAGAGATATGGCAGTTTCCTACTGGAGCGGGGATCTCTTTCCATCTTTGGCCTTAGTGACACTGGTTCTGTAGAAAAGGCAATATGCTGAAATACAAGTATGTAGATATATCAAGTGTTTCCAAGCAAAGCAAAATTTCCTTGCTGAGAAACAATCAGTGTTAGTTTAGAGAGAATCTCTGCCTTTAAGTGCATTCAGAAGTTTTTCTGTGGATTTTTTTAAAGCAAGTGTTGAATAACCAGAATTTATTTTAATACAAGGCTGCTGTGGAATTGTTTCAGCACTAATAATTTCATAGTATAGCAATTAAGAGCTTTTTTTTTGTAATTTGTTCTCTTGCCACCATGATTAATCAGAAAAGGGGCAGCCTACCATTAAAGTATACTGTGCCAAAAGGGAGTATGGGTGAAAAAAAAAGAAGAACTAAAATAGGGAGGGAAGTCTGAGGCTGTAGTTTTACAACGTGTCTGGAATACACAATGGCAGTCTTGGGACGGTTGCAGCCTAGAGCCACAATTTTATAATAAGCTGTGCGAAAAACAGTTCAGTAACTTCTGCTATAAACTTTAGGCTGCCTCTATTTAACCCTTAACTGATGTGGTTCTACAAAATGTCAGTAAATAACTGATTTCATGTTTGTTAATTTGAACGGGAAGGATTTTCTGTTTGCTTTGTGAAAATAGGTTGTTAAATTGTTCTTACTAATGTGTTGCCTAAAGCTGTTACTTGGCAGGAAAATTATGGTGAAACAGACCATCTCAACCAGGGTTTTTATATTCATCCAGAGCAAATGCCACTGTGTTCAGAATGGACCAATAAAGGGCTTGTTGAGTTTTGTCTAATTTTGATTTGTGCTTCTGTACTTCACAAAATAACTGGGAGCAGTACTTTTGCTCCAGATCTGTTCCTCAGCAGGTCCATAGGAATGATGAATGTCAATATCAGTGATAGCATAATATACAGTGCATTATATTAATTTTCTTTTCCACAGGGCGAAGGAGTATAATCTTTTGTTTCTTTGATGTTTAGTTAGTGGTAAATTAAGCTGCATAGGGAAAAAAATCTGAAAATTTCTGACTTGTTATGCAGGATAACCAGTGGTTTTTCTGTTTCTCTGTGCCATCAAATGTCTACTTAGGTGTTAGTGAATTCTGTTCAGGAAATTTTAATGTCTCTGCTTTATCAATTTTAGATATTTTAAACCTGAGGATTCTTCCCCCCTCATACACCATCTTCAGAAACTTCTGACAAATAACTGGTAGCTTGTTAAATTCATATAAAAGCATCCACATAAATGTAGAAACCTCTGTTCTATGAAGGATAATAACTAAGAGTCTTTGTGTACTACTTCCAGTGTCTCATACAGAACAATGTTCCATGATTTCAATTAGCTTTATCGCAGTCTCCTGTGCTGCCTGGCTGTAGTAATGAAATCCAAATAGAAATCTGAATAAGAGAGCTGTAATTTCTGTTTAATGTGCTTGCTTGAAAAATTACTGTTTCCGCAGGTGCAAAGCAGGCTAATCCATGCTCTGTTCATGCCATTAATCCACAGCTCTGTACAGTTTTTTTTTTTTTGCACACTTACAGGTTTAAAGATTGAATTTTTAATATTGCAACAACATTTGTTGATTATTTTTCTTCTTTTACAGGAAACTCAGTAATATAATATTCTTCCAGAACAGGTTTAGCTCATAGTTTGCCAGTTAGAGAGAAGAGTCTTGCATGAGAATTAAAAATATGTCTGTGTATCAAAAGTGTAGTTCTGCTTTTCTTGGATGTGGCTGCAGAAACCCTTTCTTGTGTTCTGCATTGTCAGGGGCTTTCCTGAAACGTTTGGGACTGCTCAGCTTTTTGTCTTTGCATGGTGTGAGAGACATAAAAGCATTTAGGGCATAAATGACCTCGGGAATCTTGCTGACTGAAAGGACAGGACATCTGTGTGTACAAGAAGCACGTACACCAGCAGGGTGTTGTGGGCAAAATATCCAGAACAAAATCCGAGTGTGATTGGGTCCATTGGAAGCTCCTGAGTTGTCCTAAGAGGCAACTGTTCCTTATCTGAGCCGCTGTCACAACTGGCAGTGACTGGCAGGGATTCAGTGGCCTGAGCAGATTAAATGGATTAGGGGCCATTGAATTGCATATTTAACAGGCAGTAGGCAAAGCTGGGCTTGCTCAGAAGTGTGCTCTGAGTGGGATGCATTGAGCTGTTGCTAGATACAGGCTGTAAATTGGATTTTTTTTCCCATAGAACAAGCAAATGGAAATACATCAGTTAGTCCATAAATAATGCAACAACTCTTTCTGTTGCTTTTCTCCCCCTCAAAATGGTGTTTGAATTGCTGCAGTTGTTCAGTGTATGTTAATGCATTGTAATGCAGCTATACCTTAACTATCTGTCTGAAATTTGAGAGTTTCCTGAGGGAATGCAACAGTAAGTTTATATAGTTACAAGCAACTTCCAGGACTATCTTGGTCTTTTAATCCTGGGTTTATATATATGCAATTCATTTAAGTAGTGGTGTTCAGTAGATGAAAGACAAATTATTCAGACGGCAGCCAGCAGACCTGAATTTCCTGCATGTGATAGAAGTTGTATAGAGTTTTGTGTTCATATTTTCATTAATCTCTCCAGGACTGGAACACTCTTTCGCTTTAATACAGTCTTCACTTGAGCAAACTTGACTTTCAGGAATTTTAGCACATTTGGCTATTAGCCAGTAATATAATCATCCATGGGAAGCACAACCCATGCGGCAAGATTAACTAAATGTGCCTAATGCACATGAAAAAATACGGTGTTTCTGAATTAGTGTGACTTGCAGAATGAAATCAAAATATCTGTCTATATTTTAGGGGAGAGAAGTACATGTTCAAAAACAGAATTGTAAACTAATGCTAATTTATACAAGACTAAACCATTTTTGTTAAATTTAATTTGCTCAGTTAACTGACTTCATAAAATTTGATGAACTAGAATAAATAATTGTTCACGCTATAATGGCTTACCTTGCCTTTAAAGTTTTAGGATTTTTTTATTGATGACTATTTTGAGTGTACATATGCCATATAAAACTCAGAATTAGCATGCTGTAATTTCTTTGATGCAGAAATCCAAAATTTTCAGCAGGTATATAACTGTGGTGATGATACCTTCGAAGATAATGAGCTTTTTCCTTTACAAAATCCTGATTCTGTAGCCTAAGCTAAGAAGAAGAGAGGAGGAGGGGGAGAAGATATAATTTCAGCTGTGTTAGTTTTCATTATAATGCGTGTGGAATTTCTGGTTAATTGAATTGAAAAATGCTGGTCAGAGAATTTGTTTCAAAACAGACAAGTTTGTGGTTTTTGGTTTTTTTTCTAGTAAAGCAGATCTTTAGTGTTGGGGTTTTTTTCTTCCTGCAAGTTTTTTCTTCTTAACACTGGATTTTCATTTGTGTTGCATTGTAGGAAATGCCACAGAACTGTAGTTACATGTTTGAGGTAATTTGAGCACCCACTAACATGAACAAAGCAGTAAACCAGTCTAAAGAAAAGAAGCTGCATAGCCAGGGGCAGTTGACCTTGCCGAATTTTAACTATGCAGGGGTTAATATGTTTCCCTGATTTGCTCTAATAAAAGAAATCAAAGCAGACATGGGGATGTTCAGATATTACAGAAGTACAGGAGTCCTGTCATGAACAGGTTATCAGAGAATAGTAAGGTGGCTTAATGGAGTCGAACTTGTCAAAAGCAAATGCAAGGTTAGATGTCTTAAAGTCTCAACATTCTACTTTTGTGTTTTGGTCTTGGTTTATTTTCTATATATGCATTATAGGAAATCCCTTTATCAGTAAAATTGTGTAACCACAAAAACATGCTAAAGGCCAAATATAATTTTTTAATTGTTCACTAAGCATTAACCCCTTTCTCCTTGCCAAAGACTTGTTTTTTCAATAAAATGTCTGAAAATGGAATTTGCTGTAATTGAGACTGAAAAATTAAAATTTTTTAAAATCTTAGTTACATTTAAGCTGCTTACCTCTGTTTCTAGGTCAGGGGAAGGGAGAGGCTTAAGCAGATGTTATGTGCATCTTTTTTTTCCTTCAGATGAGGGGAATTTCCAAATCCAAGGGAAAGCTGGGAAACTGTTTTTGTGGATGTCTGAAAATAATGTTGTAAAACCAAAGCTGGCTTATGCAGGTTAAAGTAGATAATTTTATTGTTACAGTTCTTTAGAGAAAAGGGTGGGGGGGCAAAAGGTGTATAAATTGGATGACAAGTAGGTAAGATTTGGAGAAGAGGAAGGACAGGCAAAAGAGGTGGAGCTGCTGTGTGGTGCCTGTGTCCTCAGAATGATAAACTCGAGCAACAGTGAGCCTGTCAGCCTCTTGGTTTTTGGCAGAGAATGGCTGCATACAAAAAGCCATGAAAATGTGTCTTTCTGTTAATAGGCATTTGAAATAATTATTTACTGAACCTGAACAGAAACCACCTACTACCCCCCCGATAGCTTCTGATCTGGAACAGTTGAGAGATGGTCTTAAAATGCTGAAATTCTCTCAGAGACTTGGACAGCAGCAGAATTAACAATATTAGTCACAAAGAATTGCTAGCAGTAATTTCAGCATTAATAAAAGCAGGTGTCAAGTGATAGCAGCTGATGGGTATCAAGTTACCAGCATCAAGGTTGAAACACCTTGTCTCCCACCCCACTATTCCTGTGTGCTTCCCTGGTTCTTAGACGTTTGGTGCTCCAGAGCCTTGCTGACCAGCTGCATGGAGTCCTGGAGGACAGGCATTGCTGCTGCTGGGAGAACAGTATGCTGTCCTTTTGTCATAGGACTGCATTTTCTATTAATCAGATTTTAAACATTTGAATATACACTCATAATAAATACACAACTCTCCTAATTTTTGAATTGCAGTAATTTGAAGCCAAGAAAAGACAGACTTGAAAGTATTTCAGTCGAGTCAGCTTAAGATCAATTGCATTTGCATTTACAAAAATTTCACTATGTATAAACTACTTTGTTTAGAGACCAGCATTTAAATTTTACCTAATTCTCACTGTTAAAGATTGATATTTTATTTTATTAACTTATCACTTACTTTCTAGACTTTTTTCTTTTATTATTTGTTTTGTTTGCTGAGTTAGGATAACTTAAAAATTATGTTTATTTTATATGCATGGTCTCCAGAGGAAATTTCTATTCTTTTTAACAGCTGCCTTAATATATCATTTCATAAAGTAAATACTACAGCAGTGTAATGGCTTTTTCCTTTTTAGGATCTTAACATGCACCTTGAAGATAAAGTCTACCTTGCAGGAAACATTTTTACCTTAGCAGACATTTTGATGTACTATGGATTGCATCATATCATGGTAAGCATTACTTGCATCATTTTTATATGTGCAACTATCATAGTTGTTATTTATCTAAGGGGCATTTTATTGTTGTAGAGGTTAACTAACAGAATAGAGGAAGATAAAATTTGTTTTCAGGTTTTTCATTTTATCCTTTAATATTTAGCTGGTATCGAAATACCTGTAGTGTCAGAACGCTTTAGTTTCCTCTGCAAAATATAGCAAGGATGATACCTATCCCTGTGTTTCTATAATTAAGGACTCTTGCCTTTTCAAGTCTAAAACATTGCTGAACTGCAGTTACAGAAGTACATGGGCAAATAGATAAATGAAGCTGAAAGGATGTGCCAGAACTGAAACTATTAACTTTGTTAGTATTAGAGAAGTACAAATGCATGTAAATTAAGCTCTTTAATGCATATAAAAAAGTTTGAGACATAACAATTGTCATTTGTGTTTCCAGACTAAAGGGATAAGACTTGATAAGGTACATAATATGAAAATAACATGGGGAGCTGGTGCTTAGGAGGAAAATGAAAAAAAAAACCCATGCCAACAATAAATTTGTTCTAAGTGGGGAAGATGTTGAGATTATTTGTAGTCCACTCAGACTACTGTGAAGTGCTTAAAAATTGGTGCACCTTCAGTTCTGATCCCCAAGTGCTAATTTAAAGATAAAGCAGTAGAAGCTATTTGCATTTTGGTAGCTGGAATGTGTTTGTAAATGAGCCATTGTCATTCTCTGAGTGGGAAGAAGTCAAAGGACTCACATAAAAAGGTCTTCTTAATTCTTAGGAAAAGATGAAATCAGTCAGTTTTACATTAGAAAATTAAGGGAGGGAGTGAGGATAATTAGAAGAAGATGCCTCTGACAAATGCATGTGTGTCTGAGAATTGAATTCAATCAACTGGGTGAATGGTTACTTTTATACAATTAAAAGCAGAGCTCTGGGAGAAGTGTAGAAGAATACATTTCAAAATGGAAGCAGAGGGGAGGAGCAATCAAGTCGTGAAATTCTACCAGAAATGAAAGGAAACTTACGTATCTGTGTCTTGACTGTCCAGGAGTAAAAGTTCAAATAAGAGTCAAGTAGAGCAGAGGGAAGCTTCGTTTCAAAAGGTTTTTGAAAACCTGCTAGAGTAAGTCACATAGAACTAATTCTGTTAAATCATATTTACCTTGTAAAATATCTTAAGCAGTAAGATAGATGTGTTGATTACAGTGGCAGAATGGGTTACCTTTCACATATGATATGCTGACATAAAAAAGGCTGTAAGTATTTTCTAAAAATATGATTGTATATTCTGTTAGAGAGTACAAGTTCAAATGAGACTTTAAAAAAAAAAAACTTGGCAAGGGAAAATCCAAGCGTATTTTAAATTTAGAGTTTGCTCTAGAGTAGACCACCTAATCAAGATGAAAAGATACAAGTTATTGCTTTGGGAAATAGAACAGATGGTAAAAACAAATGACTTGGTGCTCCTGTGTGCCTGCAACCATCCAGACACTACTTGGGACAAGTTTATAGTACAGCATCTGTTTCTGAATGTTTGATTTCATCAAAGGTAATTTTCTGAATCAGAAGGGTATAAAGGGCAAGCAACGGGGTGACTGTTCTAAATAAATATGAAAATCTAGAAGCTACTAACTAGGAATTACATGTATTTTGAAGGTTTCAGAATTGATAAACATATAGAGGTAGGATCTTGAACTGTAGAATCTTGTGTTGGTTTTTTTTTTTGTCTTTTTAATTTATTTTTTTTTATAATCAGAAGAGAACCTGCTGCTCTGCCCTAAGCTTAATGGGGGAATCAGGGAAAGCTGCTGTATCTCCTCATTTGAAGTGGTTCAGAGAAGGAGTTTGTGATATCCACCACTGCTTCAGCTAAGCATTGTGCAAAAATATCAGTACATGTTTCCTATGGTGCTTTAAGAAAGGAGGTAGAAATGGGAGACATGGGGCATAGGGCAAACCCACAGATCTTGCTGTCCATCAAGTTACCCAGAAATTTGATCTAAAAACATCACTGGTAGTACCTTAAAGGTTCATATTTGCCTTTGATAGGCTAAAAACTACATGCTAACACAGACATTAGTGATAGGATACTGTAAATACTTCTGGCATACCATGGTCATCCTGAATAAGCCAAGTAAAAAAAGTTTAAAACCCTTCCTATGCACATTTCAATGGAAAAGTTTTTAAGACCAGCCACTCCTATAGCTCAGTTCTTCACCTGTGGTGTCTTGTTTCCTTGAGTATAGATCATGCATCGTTGTATTCATTCCCCCCTCCCATCTTCATTTTGCCCTTCCCATTATCCAGGAGGGTTTCTGGAGTCTGGTTCTTCACTGTCCAGGCTCATGCATTTGACCTGACACTTTGTTTACTGAACAGCAGCAACCCTTAATTCTGCAGCTGTGTGCCTTCTGTTCTCCTTGTCCCTTCTAGTTATCCTAATAAACATAATAGTGCAATGTGTTTAAAAATCCATATTGTGGGAAAAAAATATTTCAGTCAGTGAGAATCAGATTCACAGGTAGTGTTTCAGGGTTCTTGCACCCAGAATCTGGTTTGGGTCTTTTAATTAGAAATACACACTCATAGTAATAAGGCAGGAACTAAATAGTACATGCTTTTCTGCATCATAATATAGGTCACAAACAGAAAAAAAATATAATGCTTGATACTGCCTTTTCAATCAATATAATCTACATTGTCATATATAATTGATGTCTCTGTATATGTAATATTAATATTGTTGTCTTATAGACACTTTAATTCCAGAAATACATATATGGATAAATGTGGACAATAAAATTCTACTAGGTTAAAGCATAGATTGCAGCAAAAACTTGAATGTAGGAGCATTGCTTGAGGTTAGCTTAGGCAATCAGTAAGCATTAAATTCCTCCTGTGGTAATTAACTTGTTTTCTAATCTGGGGGATCTTTAAATTATTTTTTTTTAAAGTTTCCAGATGTCTTCATTCTTAAATTTTTTTGACTAGCACAAGTCCAGTTTTATTTCAAGAGAAATAATCAATATGATGATTGATCTACTTTTATACTTCAAAAATGTTGTCAGAACCAAGGAAGTGGTCTCAAATCTATATGTCTGACTTGAAAATTTCTTTAAAAAGGTCTGGAAAATTACTTATGGGTGAAGTTTATATCTGCAAATGGAAGATGCCTCAGTCAAAATTTTGGTGTCAAACCAAATATGATCAAGCACAGAACAAACTAAGCAGTTGTCCTTGAGTCAGAACCACTAATATTGAACTGTAATGAGACTGAGGGAGAAGAATTTCAAGGGGTTATAAATAACTATAATAAACTACAATAGTAGTTTATTTTGGAGTTATTTTTTCCATAAGGAACATTTCCTGTAATAAACAGACTGCCATGGCTTTTGTTAAGACTCGCTGATATGCTGCTTATTTTAGTACTGAGGTAACAGGCTTTTCTTCTAAGCAGTGATGCTAAAAATGGTTCTTCAACTGAATTGCAAAAGAAGCAGTTTTAACTTAAAAAAAAAGATGTGATTTTGAGCTTATTCATTTAACAGCAGAAAATTAGACAGAACTATATGAAAGAACATGTATGTCTTAAATATACTATCCAGATGTTGGGTTATTTTGTCTTTCTCCCCTATCTAAAGACTAAGTTTAAAAAGTCAGATAGTATCTATCCTTGTCTTGACACTGAAGAGGTTCATATGTAGGCAGGTATTTTTAGATTTTTCGTGACCTGCAGGTTGTGGGAATGGGGCTTTATGCTTGCATCCCCAATGCTACAGAAAGAAAATATAATTAAAGCTTGTGTATTTTTAGCCCTTTCAGAAACTCTTAAAGTTGCATGGTATGATAACCACCTTGGTGCCCCTCATTGAGCTTTGTGGTGGAAGAAAAAGACTTTTTTTTTTCATGACATGAAAGAAAAAAAAGTCTGTCAAATTAAGTGTCTGCTTCTTTGCTATTAAAATAATTGCTTTAATAGCAAATAATTATTTTAACAGCAGAACAGCAGCCTTTCTTAACTTGGGGGAATTATCTAATTTAATGAGGAAGAACAGAAAATACCCATCTAACAAAATGTTGTAAAAAATGCCATGGAAGTGATCTCTAAACAATTAACCTAAGAGTTATGTTCAGAGTAAAAAGTAGAGCATGCCACAAAGTGCTTTTTAATATATTTCACTGATAGAGTACATTATGTAAATAAGTAAAAATATCTCGCTTGTTGTGCCTAGAGTACAAAAAGGGGTCTTATTATTAGCATAGCTGTCTGTTTTGCCCTTCAGATGTTTTTTCACTACACTAACAGAATGGAAGAGGACTAGTTTTCCAGACTTTTATTTTTGATTTACATTGGAGAAACGTGAAGATCGAGAATTACCAGTAAAAGATTATGTGAAGGAAATACTGTATCTGCTGCAAAATATAAAATTTAGCTCAGCCTTTCCATAACCAGATGTTCATCCAGTAAAGACTTCAAAAAACGTTACTGTAAACTCAAGGAACTTAAAGTTTTAGTATTTTAGTATTTGCCCATACTTAAATACCTTTCTTCCAGTAGTTTTAGGTTGCCTTAGAGGACATACATTGTTCTTTTCACGCTCTGTGTTACTTTGTAAATGGTCCCCCAGGTTCATATCAAGCATCAGCATCCAGCCACCATTAATTACAATACACTGCAGGTGATCAAAAGCATCTTTCCCAAAATATGTGGCTGATTTTTATGGTTTTTCTGTGCATTTCTATCAGACTATACAACTGTAGGAACAATGTTTACATTTCCATGCCAGCCGCAAGAAGAGCAGATTTTCTCATATGCCTGAACTGGGGTTCATAACAGTACGAAATTGCAGAAGGAAATACATCTGTAGTGCTGTGCTTGTATTCTGGCAGGTACATTCCTTAGGAAGAGCAGCTACTTGGGTTTAGGAGCAGCTGCAAGATCCCTGCCTTTTGGTTACTGCCACAGTTACTATGCTCCTAACTCCCCATTAATTGAGCTTTAATGCTATGTTCCATTGGTTTAGAATTCCCTTCTGCAACTCCTTGAAATTCTTCTCCCTCACTCAGTATTTTTCCACTGGTTCATCTTCTAGTATATATCCTTACAGTCTTTTTGCTGCTACATGTTTAAAGCTTCCCAGTTCTAAGCCAAGTGCTGGGCTGTGTAAGAGAACAGCAAGGAGAAGCAGCAAATAAGATAGGAAACTCCTGAAATCAAAAGGGCAGCATGTCACAAGGTGAAAGACGAGGGTTTAAAGAGCAGCTTTTTACTCATACGCCTGAATATCTGTAAATGAGTATGTTTAGCTCTTTCTGTGAGCCAAAGTTTGTTGAAACAGGTTTTTTTCCAGCTGTCTTGTGCCCAAAACCAAATTTTGAGTGAACCTGCAGCATCCATAAAATCTAGTGTTTGTAGAACAAAGTGTAAAGAATACACCATCTGTTTAGCTTTTGAGGAGATTAACCTTGATTAGCATTAGAAATCTAAACATGAAAAATATTGGACATGTCTAGATCATTATTTTTCTGGTAAAACTGTCCTGTGCAGATGTGCCCTTTTTTGTTGACTACCAACATTGTTAAGATTTAAGTTAAGCTTGATGGTTAATTGGCTAACTGAAAATGAAGTGAGGTGAATCCTGCACTGATTGGTTTCAGTATTGGTGAGATAGGATAGGGGAGCTGATGTGAGCATCACATTTTGTTTCTGAGGGAGGTTTTATAGTCTGTTTTGAGAACTGCCCCGTTTGTAGTTCAGTTGTAGTATGTTAATGTGAGAAAAGAGATTATGGTCTAAACTGATAAGCCAACTTGATTACAGAGAAATAAGAAGACATAAAATTGCTAATCAAGAATAGTAGTACAGGTGATACAAGATGGGAATAGTTCTACAGCTGGCTTGAAAGACTCCAAAGCAATAACAGACTTTGTAGTAAAGCTTTGAGGGTGCTGCTGACCTAAATTTGAAAGACTTTTAAAGGTAGAATTTGGATTTGTAACTGTAGATAACTTTGCCTAAGCCAGTCTTCTGATTAAGTATAGGCTTGAAGCTCTGCATTAATCTTAGCCACATATTCAGTGACAAGGAGCTGTTGCAATAGCGTGATAGAGACTTCTTCCTGATTGATCTTGAAGCTGTTCTGTGTGATAGTACTTTGAATATTTTTATGGGCAGGTTTCCAGTTTGTTTTACTGTTGTAATTTGAGTAATGCCATTGCTATCTTAATAATGAAAGCTAGCAGATCTGAGCAGTTAAGTTATGCTGATTCTTAGTAACTATTCCATTTTGAGCAATAGTAGTACAAAACAATTTCTAATAATCCTATCCAGTTTGAAATTGCCTGGAAAAAGCTTACTCCTGTACTTAAAATAAACCTTGAAACATGAAGTAGTCACTTTGCCTGTGAGACAAGACTGTGTCTGCTAAATGAACATGAAAGGGTTGTGCATGTTGTGGAACTCTTCCCTTCACTGTCCTGTACTGTATCCTGACCACATGAATAGAGAGATGCATTAAATTCATGCAAGCTTTTCCTACCTCTCTGTCATGCAACTTATATTCCACCTCCAGTCTCTTCCTTTGAGTAGATTTAATTTCCATACATATTATGGATTTGAGTTTTACTGTGTGAAATTAGGATAGAACACTGCTGGACTGTAACAAGTTAGTTGAGTTTAAATAATTTGTAAAACAATCCACTTTTATTTCACCTTATCACATGTTATTACTCTAATGATGCAGTGCCTAGTGTTACTGGTGCCTTGTATTTATTCCCCATGCAGGTGGACCTCACAGTGCAAGAAAAGGAGAAATACCTTAATGTGTCTCGTTGGTTCAACCACATCCAGCATTACCCAGGTGTCCGACAGCATCTGTCCGATGTCGTCTTTGTCAAGAACAGATTATACACTAATGCTCATTAAGGCACATCTTAATGTCGTGCTGGAATGAGGTGTGGGAGTTCAGAAGTTGTGCTGTCCAAAGCCACTAACCTGCAAATACTGTTTTGTAACCTTCTGTATGTGAACCGAAACTATCAATGCCTCAAGTAATACAACTGCATTGAATTGCTGTTGTTCATTCAAGAATTTGAACTAAAGAATTGTTGTGTATCTGATTAAATGCAAAAATTGTAGAAAGATGGAAAAATGGAGTTTTAATTCACTATTTTTTAAAAAATTTAAGGTTCTTTTAATTAAACATTCAAGTGAAATTACATTATCTTTACCATCAATTATTCACTCCTTTTGCTATTTATTGAATGTTTATGTATGTCAACCGGCTTTCCTTTCCTTTTCCATGGATGTTTACACTAGTTTTGTACAAGTTAAGAGCTATATTGTGTGCCAAGGATGTGAAAAAGGGAACATGCAAATGTTACAAAGTATTTATGTGACCGAATAAATTATTTTAAAACTGAAGTCTTAATTTGGCTGTGAAACTTTCTAGTTTTTCTTCAGTAAAGAAGATTTCAAAAGGTTAGTTCACTTCCTGCTTCATTTTGTGGTGTACTGTTTTGACTGTGGAAGCATTTCCTTTCAAACTGGGTAGCAAAATTAATATCCTTAAAAATTTTGTATGTGCCTCGCTTCATTTTTTACACAAGTGCAGATGCACTTTTCCCGCCCTGAAACAAAACCAACCAAAACCCTCAATTTAAGATAATTTGCTGTTCTATCAAGTTCATTACTGATGTTTAAAATGGGCTTTAAAACCAACTACACTGTTGTTGAGTCACACATTGGGTCATTTTACTGTAGAACATGGTCCTCTGATTTTTATTTGTAACAAGTATAAAAGTGCTAACTTGGATTGGTTAATTACCTTCTGCACAATTCAGATAACAATTCTTTTAAGATACTAAAGAAATACAAAAATAGACGAACTTCTATGTTGGTTTCTTCAGCAGTGCTTAGCAGACAGCTTTACTCATACATTCTTTTGTTTTATGTGCTACTTAGAATCCTCTCACCCAGTAAGCATAAAAAAGCTATCTTGGATAGATGTTTGAGCATTTTGAATATTAAAAGGCCTTAAAAAAAAAAGTAGTAGATAATGAGATGAGGTAATTGAAATATATCCTGACCCATAAATGGATAGAAGAAACTTGGAAGAATAAGCATAGCCTGGACAATTCCAGGCTCTAATAGGTGTTTTCTGTAGATATACATCATTTTATTCTTAATTATTTTACTGAGAGTTTACAGGCGCACCAAGTTACTTTAAGGGCAAAACTTTCAGCAGTTTCTCACCATTTCCTGGGGACTTAATTCTCCAATTCTAGCTACTCTTGTTCCTTGCTATTTAGAATCTCAGCTTAGGTACTTACAAAGACCTCTCTGAAATCTTCTCATCTGTTCAAGAGTTGTGGAGTGGGCTTTAGTACAAATGTACATTAGAAACTTCTTTCTCAAAGCTTTTCATATTCAACTGCCTGAGCGCTTCAGGTGTTTACTGTTATTACTTGTACACTTAATATCCAATTTATTCAAACATTTATTACCTAATACCATGTATTCAAGTGAGTTTGCTTTTTCCCTCGTGTGTGGGAGCAAGTGATGGTAATACTTATAAAAATACCTGCATTTCTACTAAGTTTTGCTATAATGAACCATTTTCTGTTTCAGAAGGGGAGCATGGGTGTGAATCATCAGTGCATTTAGTCAGGGTTTAGAGAAGTTTCACGTTCATCTTACGGATTGTTTTTATCGATGCTTTTGCAAGCGAGAATTATTTAAGTTCTTTAAAGTGAATGTGCAAGCCTTCATCCATGAAAATAGCTTACATTATAGCTGAGAATGCTGAAATTGAGCCAGAGCTAAATGTTGCTGGGAACAATACTGTCATCTTTTCAGTTAGGTTGTTGTAGAGATGATGCTACAAAATGTCGTATTTTTTTAAATCCCAAACAGCTGCTGTTTGCAAGTATTGGGATTTCTCAGGCTGGCTACATGCTACTGCTGCAGTATCCCCTAGCCTCTTGTGCCAGTTTTATTTTCTCTGGTGTAGAACAAAAGCATTACTTGCTGCTGAAATGTTAAAAAAAAAAGTTCACCTAGTAGAAAGATGAAATGTTTAGAAGTGGATTAGTAATATTTAACTCTCTACTATCTAAAAGGCATTTGTTCATTATGATATAGTAACTGGAGCATAATTCAATTTTCTTTCCCCTGCTTGGAGAAACTTTAGGGGATAGAGGGTTAAAAGCAAAGAAGGATGAATTGAGACTTTGCCTTTAGAGGGATGACTGGGAAAACCAGATGGTATTGATTTTTGTCGCCTCTCCCCTTTCTATCTAATGCCTTTTGATCAAGGACAAATAAATCTGTAAGAAAACTTCTGAGAAATCACACAATTCTATCTGAGTTGGTCTGAGACTGTATGCGGTACATATTTTACAACTGTGCTTCATAATTTTAAAAGAGATGTGTAGTGGGAGCTCTCAATTTAACACTGATGGTCTGTGTAAAGGGTTTGCATGGGTAGATGTTTAGCTGCTTTTAAAGTTACTTCCTCTTTCTGTAATATTTTATAATACTTTCACTGAACATTAGTAAAAGAGACTTTGCTCCCTTGCAACCCCTTTCTCCATTCTTAAAACTCCAGTTGCTGAAGGGCACTGTGATGTTTTACTTTTGTTGCTTTGCATTTTGATGATGATGATGACCGCAGTGATGTGTGGAATTTATTTTCACAGCATTTCATGAACAGCACCACTTTCATTTGTTAATGTATCTCATCATTGCAGTATTATTATTTTGCATAATTGTTCTAATTTATTCAAGGGGCCTGACATGTTATGGTCTTATAAGTATGTGCCCCTGGGAATTGAGTGTGTTGCCATATGGTGAGATAGTGCTGCATGACAACCTTTCAGCAACAGAAGAATTCAACAGTGAAATAAATATGATAATTGTAAGTATTCAGTGAAATCCTACATTTAGCACTTTTGTCTTTTTCCCCTTGATGCCAAGATGACTGCTTGTAGACCAACCAGGTTGAAACAGGTATTCAAGTATTGCGTGAGATACATTAGAAATGTGCTGATAATTTTTAGTTGTCTTTGTGTGTGTAACTTCACTTTTAAGTGAGGGTTCAGTTTGACTTCTGCAGTCTCTAGGGGTGTTTCTTGCTCTAAGACTTGTATCTGGGCAACAGTGATT
>NW_005054376.1:1968128-1973751 GCF_000277835.1 Geospiza fortis | reverse complement strand
TACACTTAAAAAAAAAAGTTCCAGTTTAGACCTGGGAACTAAGAAGATCTGACCATTCAAATGGAACCAAAGTGAAAGCTTTTGAGCAGCAAAACTGAAGAAATTATTTATGATAGCTTAAATGTAAAATGCTTTCTGTCCTGTTCCTGGTCATGAGTGTTTTACCTTCCAGGCTGGTATCCCAGTGTTTCACACAGGAAATGAGTTATAAGATATCGCTTCTGGTTCACACTTGAAAGAATTCAATCCAGCCACTTCTGTTACCTTTCTTCCCCCACTCACAGTAAGTACTTGCTGTGAATAGGTTTGCACCTATTGAATTTCCCAAGATTCTTTTTGCCTGCAAGAGGTGATACTTTCACATATTTTTAATCTTTTCTGTCTTGTATTCCTTCTCTATTGTCTATCCAACTCTCTTCAAAACATTTGTAAACTAAAGTAGATCTCTCAGGAATTTCATCTACCGGCTGAATTTTCAGAAGCACGTAGGCCTTGAAATGGGGAGCTGATTTTTAAGGTGAGGTGCACCTTAGACTTCCCAATAGGTGTTACAGCTTTGGAGTATCTTGATAAAATAATTCTATAACTTCACTTTGTTTTACTCTCACACACATACACACACATTAATTTCAATTATAGTTTATGGAAGATTAATCTGGACCCTTCAGTGTGGGTGTGGATCCTGGGTTACTCGCAGGGAGCTGAGACTCTTTAAGTAAGGTTTAATGTAGATGTACTTTGCAATCCAAATAAGACATTCATTTATATTCATTATTTTATATGAAAATGTGTCTTAGAAGTGGTTTTGTCTGTGAAATATACCCAAGTAACATTACAGATGAAAGAGCAGTAGAACTTGGCTATTGTTTATTTTCTGCTTCATTAAAAAAACAATAGATGATCAAAAGACAGATGTTGATTTGGAAGAGGACAAAGTACTTTAAAAGCTATTAGCTGAGAGAGGTGAAAATAAAGGAATAGATAGAACTATAAAATCATTATTAAGAAATCCAGTGTAAGCTTTTCTATTCAGAAGTCTGGTCCATATTCTTTCTGATCTGCTAGCATCTTGTTTGCATCTCTGCAGGTGATTTATGGTTTGTCTGCTACATGAATGTTGAAGCTGGGAATAGATTTTTCAAGTAGATTTGCTTGGTATGGCCACAAATTGATTTTACAATTGTATGCATATACAGAACCTAGCCTTGTTTTTAATTTTTTTTTCCTTTTTTGATTTTTTTTTTTTTTTGGCTAGAAAGAGGGATCAGTAGGCCTATTTGATTTTTTTCCCCTTTTGGTTTTTAATCTTATCACCTCTTTTAATCTTTGGTGTGTTTCACAGTCTTTAACTTCAAAGTGTAATTGCAATGATGCAGCTGCTTAATGGATTGCTACATTTAATATTTTCCCCCTAAGAGCAGTATTTCTTCTTTGCATCTATAATTGGATCATGCTACTGCTGTCCCTGATGGAAATGCCAGGTTTCATATTCACCATACACCTGAGCACATGCTTACTCACTTGGTAATCTTAATTTTTTTTTTCTATTTATTTATCAAAATTGACTTTGATTACACACATTTTCTTTGTGCTGGAATTTTATTGCAAAGGAAATAAAAGGAGAAATGCCACTGTGCACCTCTTGCTTTGCCGAGTTTTCAGATTCAGACTGGGCCTTTGTATCCCACCGCTGCATGTCTTGAATGCGAGATGTATCGTACCTCAGAGCCCAGCTCCAGGGCAACATAAAGATATCACAGATTTGGAAAGGGGGATCGATTTTGTAGCAAGCATAACTTGTTGCTGCTCTGTGCCCATTCCTGCAGGTGTGGCCTTTATTTTCCATGCTGATAGTGACTACAGCCAGCGTGGCTGCCACAGAACACGGCGCATCCCATCTCTCACTCTGCAGGCAGGCGGGAGGTGATTAATTTTTCATTGTTGCTGCATCTGAAGGATTCCCCTTTCCCCTCTCACACTACCTTGGCCCCTTTAGGAAGATTTTCATCCATTAAACTTTCCTTTCTCTGTTGGAAGAACTAAATCTCTTTCAGCATTTTCAGGCTGGTGATCTAATTTGACAGCTTGTAGGTGATGTCTATTCCTCTTCAAAGAGGCAGCTAGCCCCGGGCTAGCCAGCTGCATTGTGGATTCTGCAGATTTGGCTTGCTGTTCCTGCTGGGTGTCATCTGTCTTCTCAGTCTTGCGCTGGATAATTTTTGTCCTCCCCAGCATCATCTGCCTGAGCAGTTTCTGCCTGGCAGGCCTGTCTGTCCAGGTTGAGCATCAAACGCAGTGGCCGCCCAGCTAATGTGACAAGGCACTGCTCCAAAGAGCGCAGCCTGGGGCCTGCTTTGGCCAGTATCGGCATCGCAGCCCGCAAACTTCCAGCCATCACCATCGTAGTCTTGCTCTCCCATCACGGGTGCAGCCCATGGACTTATTCTGCTGGCACAAAGTATGTCCCCCGCCTCGCCCTCTTAAGGGCCGTCGCTCCGATTCCTCCCATCTGGGCAGATGTCTGCCTCAACAGGTTTGGTTTTTCCTGCCTGTTGCCGGCATTTGACTCGGACACCGCCACTTGGATGAAATAATCCTTTCGTGGATTATCATCGCCAGACAGCCTGTGGGGGAAATGACAGGACTCGGCACGTTCAGCTGAAGATTCTGCAATTCAGAGTGCTGCTAATGCTAATGGGAAGTGGCAGGGTGATCCCTAAAAGAGAAAGCGGGTTCCATTGCATGGCAAAAATGACAGAGGTTGTTTAGCCTATCTTCCAAAAAAATACATGATGACTACATATGTTGATTTTCATGCTGCAAGCCATAGCTATTTCCATATTTTTGTGATTTGATCACTACTTTCTACAAACTGACAGGTTAGGGGTTCCACAAGTATTGTCTTTTTATAGCCATCACCTCTTTAAGTCCTCCTTAATTTCTTTAAAATATGTTTTGAAAATAAGCTTGACTGGACAATGAGAGTAAACAGGGGAACAAAAAACAAAACCAGGCATAAATACAACAAATAGCATATTCTTAAAAAAAAAGAAAAGAAAAAAATGAGCAAAAAACAACATTATTCAAACAAAGGAGTAATGGTTTCAGAACAGTAGTCCTAGTAAACCAATGGAACTATCTGTCACAGGATTTGCCCTTGTTGCAGTCCCATAACTCTGAACCTGACATTAGTCATGATGTAAAACCTCTTTCCTAGAAATGCAGTAGTTACAAAGCTGCTTAACTACAGGATTTCCTTTTTGACAAATAAAAAGCTGGATCATAGGGCTTAGAGGGGCAAATAACTTGTCTGAGAGGCTATGAAAGGAAAGCTGGAAAGGGTAAAATTAAGATTTGAACATTTCTAGCCCAAATTAGTAGTGATGATTAAGCCAGCTGGAATATCCTGCAGATATTATTAATATATGAGCATGACTGTAATTTACTGGTGATTATCAAATACTTAAATGTTTGTGATCAAGTAGAAAAACATAAATACTAATTTACAGGTTGCAATAGCTGTACTTTCAGGAAATAGATAATGTAGAAGGGAACTATTTTTAAAGTAATTATTATATCTACTAATTGCCTAATTAATGTATTACTTACAGACTATGTAACAGTGAGGGAGTGAAAAACTATTTTACATTATATAATTATGCTAAATTTAATAATAATGTTAGTTGAAGTATTGAACACATCCCAACGTAAAACCATTTTATTGATTAGACAGATTCCAGCTATATTTGGCCTGATTTTGGGGGAGATTGTTTCAACAAAACCAATTAACTCATTTTTAATCCTGAGTTTAGAAGATTATAGACATTGTCAAAATAACCCCATATAGTAATTTCCATGAGCAGTTTTCAAGCCTTTATTATGTGGCACAGGATTAAATAATAGAATCGGTTTTGGTGTCAGTTCAAATAGCTTTTAAAAAGTCCCCCTTTTCCTGAGCCACACAATTGCTCCCATCTATAAAAGCTATGCAGAGTAGAACATGGGCAGAACTAATTTCTAACAAAGAATACATACTACTCCTGTTTTCTGCTAATAAACTAGTAATTGTTCCAGCTAAACTGGCACCTTTCTGGTATTCCAGGTAGGAAGGAAGCCTTCAGGACACTGAAGGCTGCAGTAGCTGTAGCAGAATTTGTGGTCCAGTTTATTCTTTATTGACCATACAGTGACACTGAGAAGTGTGGTATGTATTGCAGATTAAAAAAAGAAAAAGTGTAAAAGAAGAAACAAACTTAGATGCAATGGCCTAAATAGAATCAACCTGTTCTAGAAATTATTGAGTTGCAGGAAGAAAAAATAGACAAACAGAAGTTAATATACTGTAATTTATAAGTGGCCAAGAGGGAGGGGAAGTATACTGAAAATATCCTAATGCTCTCATAGAATCACAGGATAGGTCAGGTTGGAAGGGACCACAGTGGCTCATCTGGTGCAACCTCCTTGCTCAAGCAGGGTCATCCCAGAGCACTTGGTACAGGATTGCATCCAGAAGGTACTTAAGTATCTCCAGGGAGGGAGACTCCACAGCCTCTCTGGACAATCTCTTCCAGTGCTCAGTCACCCGCACAGTAAAGAACTTCTTCCTCATATTCAGGTGGAATTTCCTGTGCATCAGTTTCTGCCCATTGTCTCTTGTTCTATTGCTTGGAAATCGGCACCAAGAAGAGCCTGGCTCCATCCTCTTGTTACCCTCCCTTCAGATGCTGATAGACATTGAAAAGGTTCCCTCTCAGATGTTTCTTTTCAGGGCTGAACAAGCCCAGTTCCCTCAGCCTTTCATTGTAAGAAATGTTCCAGTCCCCTAATCAGTTTTTTAGCTCTCCACTGGAGAGCTCCAAGTTTTTCTCATACTGAGAGCCTCTCTTGTACTCTGAAAATATTTTAAAAGAAATGTACTGGGATTTTACGTCATTTCTTGCTTTTTCTAATAGCTGTAAAAAGAGACTGCTGCTCTTTTTTATTTCTTTATTTGGTTTTTGTTTATTTGTAGCCTGTGTGTCCAGCAGTTGCTATTCATGTCTGCTGCACCTAGAAGCAAACTGGGTTAATGTATGTCTCTTACTATAATTACTGAATCAGAGAATCAATCAGATTGCAAAAAAACTCTGAGATCATCGAATCCTACCTATGACTAAACACCACCATGCCAAGCAGACCAAGTGCCTCGTCCAATCTTTCCTTAAACACCTCCAGGAATGGTGACTCCACCACCTCCCCGGCAACCTATTGCAGTGTCTAGTCTAATCACCCTTTCTGTGGGGAAATTCCTCCTGATGTCCAACCCGAACATCCCCAGACACACCTTAAGCCGTGTCCTCCTGTCCTGTCACTGATTACCCGGGAGAAGCGACCGACCCCACCTGGCTATATCCTCCTTTCAGGCGTTTGTGGAGAGCAGTAAGGTCTCTCTGAGCCTCCTCTGCCTCACGCTGAACACCCGCAGCTCCCTCAAGCCCTCCTCAGGCCATGCCCTCCAGCCCCTCTCCGGACCCGTGCGGGGCTCTCCCTCCCCACAGGAGCCTCCCGCAGGTTCGGGAGCGCTCGGGGCTCCTTGGGGGCGGTTCCGCCGCCGCGGCCGGCGCGCCGCGATGAGCTCACGGCG
>NW_005054376.1:1940544-1967823 GCF_000277835.1 Geospiza fortis | reverse complement strand
GCTGGGGTTTAAAGCTGGACACCTGGCAGGCTTAGCTGGCTCTTGTCTCTCCGAACTGGAAACCTGGGTGTCTCTGTGGCTTTTTTTCGGGGAGCCGAGTCGGCCACCGAGGCGCTTGCCATGGGCATGGAGTTTCCTGGGAAGTTCTTTCTTTAGGTCTTGTTCACCCAGGTATTGTCGTGGTTAGTCCGCGCTCAGAACCGCTTGGACTGGGTAGTGGCTCAGCCCATGCATTATTGACTGCAGTCATAACTTTCCCAAATCCCTAAATAATCGTTCTGCACCGTTTTGAACGTGCTGGGATTCAGGGTGTTGAACAAACACAGGTGGATACAGTAGCGCCACAGGACAGGCCCATCAGATGGGGCAGGAGGACGCGTCCTTTAGATGTCTAAGATGTCTTCCTGTCTTAAAGTTTTTTTGGGACTACATTGTATATTTATTGAAACAGTATTTGCTATGCTCTCACAGTGCTTTTGAATTTAGCAGGCTTTTTCTTTGTGACAGGCGAACCTGTTTCTCCACATATATTTAAATAGTAAATACTCTTTTCCAAGACTCAATTTCAAGTCTGGCCCTAGAATACAAGAAAATGCTGACATTTTTCCTTTGTATTGAGGAAGGAGACTGCAGAAGACTCCCACACTTACTCCGTGGATCTCTGTTAAGCTGCAGTGTTTAGCTCTGGTCTTTTACCAGTGCTAAGAATCTGATGTGGAAGCTGTACTGAGGAGTAAGAGGATTGAGACAAAGGGTGCTGAGCTGCAGAGGAGAGCGTTCACCTTCACAGAAAGGTGTCTTTGGCATCTGGAATAGTGGAAAGGTGTCTTTGGAATCTGGTTTGTTGTGTTTTATCTAAGCTGGTGGTTTGCTGGACACATAGGTTACCCTGAAAATTCTGTTCTTTTGGTGTTCTTTTGGTTTTGTATGTACTTGGTGAGCAATAGTCCTTCCTTACACTGAGGTATAATGTGCTGCCTGCGTTGTTTCACCTGGTGTGACAGTGAGAGAAAAACTAAAATTCTGTCTTTCATTAATCTTCTAGATGTTGGGGAAGTTTATTCAAGGCTGCTGGATCACCGACCAGTAATTCAGGGAGAAATACGTTACTTTGTTAAAGAATTTGAAGTAAGTATTTGTATCTTATTGGATGCTGGCAGGGTCTGAAACTTTGAACAGCTTTAGCATCTTTTTAGATATCATAGTAGGTACATAACTTTGTTCAAAAGGGCTTGACATGGATTTTTTTTTTCCAAAAATGACACACCTGTAGTATATGTCTGCATCTTTAGCAAACAAGGCAGTAATTTAGGTCTTTTTCTTTTAAAACTTTTGAAAAGAAGATGTGTTTTTTTGGTTTATTTTTTTTTTCCTGCGCAAGACTGGCAAGAATATTGATGTTGGAGAATAATGTAGTCCTAACATCTTAGAGAAATCCAGTTGGTTCAAGGAAAGTATTGTTGGCTAGTGTGGGTTTACATCTCTTTGAGAAGCTACTTAAAGCCTCAGCTGGATTCAGCTAGCACAGTTTTTTGTTTGCTTGTTTTTATTTTCATTACACAAGAGGAACTTATACTACTGGAAGAGAAGAGGAACACTTTTTGCAAAGTAATAAAATTATTAAAATTTGAATAACTGTTATTTCATTGGCTGCAAATAAGGCTAAAGTACTGAATGTGTATAAGTGTTTATGTACACCTTTGCCTGGAAAGTATAATTTGTTTTCCACAAGATGGCAGCAAAAGTTTAAAAAATTTGGATCCTCTGCCAGCAAAAGGCTGTTTCTGTATAGATTTTCTTTCTTACAGAATGTGGAATTTAAAAATGTAACTGAAAATGCAGCTACACCTCAAAATCCCAGTATGCAGACCTGATTTGAATGACATTAAAATGTCTTTCTCCCTCACCCCCCACAACCTGGATTGTAGCTTATATTTCAAGCAGGTCTGTTTTGTCTGTGCTGGTTTAGCAAAATGTGGATATGAAATAAACTCTCATCAGATCTGTATCATATGGGCTTGAGAGTCATAAGTTATTTCTTTTCTCTGCTTTCCCTAACTAAGCTATAGGATACAGTAAGTAGTTTTAAATGTCATTCCATAGGAAAGAAAATATTAGACTCGTGGACAAAATTAGAACATGTGTCTTTAGGTTGATAATTAATGTATTTGTCTTGTTTCACCTGAAGTCTTGTTCTGTTTCTTAGACAAATTTAATATACTCTTAGATCTTTTTTTGAAATTTAGTTACTGGTTTATACTTTTATGGGGGGGAAATAGCAAAGCAGAGGATTATTTAAGTTTTTGCAATTCAGAATTTCTTTTAAGTGGGGTTAGGACCACTGGCACCCAAAAATTCCACTTGTGTCTAACTTTGAAATAAGTGCTTATTTTTTCAATGATTAGCACCTAGTGTGCAAGGAATGGAGATTTGCATTCAGGAAATCTAGAGCCTCTTTAATTAAGGAGTTTTGCTTGCTTGTGCTCTCTTCCTGAAATTTTAAGACAGGTGTGGTGATCCCTGTCCCACTTCATGTGATAGAGTATTTTTTATTTATGTAGAGTTTTAATATAAAGTAAAATGCTGGTGAAATTCAGAGTGGGAATAGTGCTGTGGCTTCAGAAAAATAGATTAGTTTTTAAATTTAGACAATAAAGCAAGATCTAGCTGTACTTGTAATTAATAATGATGAGTAGCAATCTAGAAGAGCTGCCTCTTTAGTCACCTGTGTTATATTATTTTTTAGTCAACTTCATTCCTTTACTTCAGTTAAAACAATTTTACTTGCTTTGTCTTCACCTCCTACCATACTAAATATGGAAGGTCAGACATCAAGCAAGCAGAATCACTACTATGTTATTTCTCAGTAACCAACCAAGTTATAAAAATGAAATGCTTTCAAGCTCTGTTGCTCTCTGTTGTTTTAGAGATGCTGTAAATTATCTATACAAAACAGGACATTTTCCCCACAGTGTGTAAATAGTTAATACTGTCTTTTCTCACAAGGGCCAGAGGACTCATTCAGAGGATTTTTGTATTTTAATGTGAAGAATGGAACATTGCTCTCTTTTTTTGGCAATTTTATCTATGTTGTTAAATAAGTAGAGTAACTCTTCCGTAGACAATGGTCTAGTCTTTGAGATAAAGCTATTGGTTTATCAACTGAGAAATCATGTCTAATTTGTGAAATGGAATTCCTTGCTAGTTACTCACTTTCTTTCATTTTTGTGACAGGAAAAACGTGGCCTCCGAGAGCTGCGAGTACTTGAAAACCTCAAAAATACGATCTTTGAAGCAAATGAACGTGTTCTTCCAAAGTGTGAGCAGGCAATGCAAGACAATTTAAGTGAAACCTTCAAGAGATGTAAGCAGGTTGTTTCTTATTGCTCTTGATGCATCATTTTGAGGAGTAATTTAAGTAGTTTGGATTCAAAATATGATCTGTTAAAAAATTACCACTCTTGTGTAATTTTCTATTCTTTATTTGCTTTGTTCTCACTTTTGTGCAGCTTTGAAAAGGAAACAACAGGGATGTTTTTTGATATGTAGTAGTCCAGCCAATCAGCTCTTGTTAAGGTTACTTTAGAGTTTTTTGTTGATTTAAGTAGAAGCTATTTCAGCTCATTCTTTTCCTATTCACTTGGAAACAGTGTTCCACATTGACTAGAGCCGTGGACAAAATTTCAGTTTCCTGGTTTGTTGCAACCATGCTGTGTGTGAACTTCAAGTTTCTGAATTTTCCCACAGGAGTGCATAATAGTGTCTCCCTTAAAACTTTCTGCTGTATAGCTATGAAATTTATTATTATTATTATTCAGTCACAAATTGGGAAGTAATAGTAATTGCATGCTAATTTTAGTTTCATCCTTACTAATATATTTCTTTACTGCTCAGATTTTAGAAGAATGTTTGAAATTTGTACTCATTTTTAAATGTGCTTTTTTTCCCTTACTCATCTAGCAGGATGGCTTCTTCAAAAGAGATTCTAAGAGAGTGTGGGTACACAGCTTTAGCTGCCGAATTTATGCAGTTGAAACATGCCACTGTGGGTTTTGTTACAATTTGTGTGGCATGATGTATAAGCATTTAATTTCCTATAACTTATTTATATGGCATCTGGCATATGCAGAATAGCATATGGTTGGTTAATGATGGTGCTTTCCACACCAAAAGGATTGAAGGAAAGCATTGAAACTTAAAATTTAGTCATGCAAACAAAGCATCCTAATACCATCTAACTGGCATGAACCTTTGATGCTGCTCCCTGACTTTCTCATGGCCAGCTGTGTAGCACATCTTCAGTAATGGAGTCTCAGAATGGTTGTAGTTGCCAGGGAACCTCTGGAGCAGCAGCAGCCTAGAGTATGTATATATATTGTGTATATATATAAATATATATATAGTGTATATAGTATATATATATATTGTGTGTATATATAAATAACAGGGCTGCATCCAGTTGCTGCTTGGGAAATTAGTGTATTTAATTCTGTGTTAAATAAGTTGGGGGGGGGGAAATGAATAGGAATGCAGTTCCTATTTCCATTGACAAGTTTTCCCAGGGTTAGTCTCTGGGAAAGAAGAGATGGACTCATAAAGATGTTAAAGAGCATAAAGATGTATATGTGGAGTCTATACACAGCTGATGGGGAAAAAATTTTAAAAAAAACCTCAACTAACTCAAGAGTTAGAATTTGATCGCCTGTTTCTACTTGCTGACTTGAGAGTGGTTTTTGATGTCTTCTGAGGTGCTGAGTAGTGCACTCCAGCTCATCAGCAACACTAAGAGTGTGGGCACAAGAGGACCTCACTGCCTTCCTGCTTTTGGCTTCTAGAACACACAAAGGTTGAGCTCTGCAATAAGCCTGCTTACTTTTATAAGTGTTCAAGTTGTAACTGTGAAGCATTTTTTGCAAGTACAGGTGACTCTTGGCAGAGTTACGTGACACAGTGGAATATAATCTTCACTTTGCAACAGCTTTGCATCTTCTAAATCCCTTTCAGGCAAGTTTCTTTGATTTCCAACAGCAGACTGATCTACTGCATTTTCTTGTTTCAGTGCAAGCTGCCAATGCTATGATCCATAGACTCCAAGAAAGGGAGTGTGAAGTGAGAAAGGTAAAGGATAGATGGATGGATTTTTATTTTGTGACCTAAAAGTTTTGTGCTTCACAGGAAGTTTGTCCGCCTTCAGTATAACAAAACTTAAAAACATATTTTTCTCTACCTTATATACTGGCAGCAAAACGTCTCTTGGGGTGATTTCTGCACTTATAAAATGCTCACTGTAAAGTTAATGATCTAGCTAACTCTTTCTACAATCTCTTGATATATGGAAACTAATTTTTTATTTCCTTTGCTTTATTTTTCCTCCTAGCTCAGACTATAACATTTGTCACATACAGGGAAAGCTTAAATATAAAAAAAGCTTATTTTCTGTGGAACAAAAAACATCTACTAACTTACCAGAATGGAAATGTAAATCTTTCCTAGTTAGCTGAGAACATTGACCATATTATATATATTGCTTGTTGAAAAGGAAGTGTTTTTTTCACTTGTGGATGGGTTATTTAATGAAGAGGTATATTATAGGAACATGCGAATCATTGGAACATTTTCAGTTGGCTACACTTTGCTTATTTGAAATACATGTGCTCTGAATCTAAAACCTGGAAAATTATACATTAAATTAGTTTCATGTATTCCCAATCCTACTTCTTTATTGTATTCCTGTGTTATCTCTTTACTTGCAAAATGCTGTTGATTATAATTTAGTTCAGGAAAAACCAAAGACATTTCCATGGCTATCAAGCAAAACAGGCTGTGCATTCATGGATGTAAGCTGATAGTCATGTTTGTCTTTCCTTTTTTGCAACTGATGAAGATGGGCAGTGCAGTTGCAATTGAACGCTGGTACTGGGCAAACAGCACACGTCTGAGCACTGACAGAGTTTGCTTGTGTCTGACACTAGAGTAGATACTCATAGAGAGTAGGAAATTCTTACAGTTCTGCTACTGTTTGTTTGAAGTAAAACTTTAATAAGAAATTTATAACTTAGAAAATGAACAGTCAGTAAGAATGGTGACTGTTCTTTTTAAAAGTATTAGCTGGATGTTTCCACTCTTTTTTTTTCTTTCAATATGTAGTGGAAGAGTAGTTATAGGTATCCAGGATTCGTAGCATTTCTTAAAGTTTGCATAGTACAACTTTCTGGCTTGAAACTTTACAAATGGGAGTAGTAATGTGTAGGTAACTTTTTAGAAAATATAGGTAAAAGTTGTCATTGTAATGCAGCCACTTGAGAAGGAATACCTTTTCCTTGCTTTTCTGAAATTATGTGTTCTGAAGAAATAATGAGATTTTGGCAGAAAGTAGGGTTAGGTTTGGGTAGGTGATGTATAAATGTGTCAAAAAGTTTCAAATGTTTCAAAAGTTCAATGTTTCAAAACCTGTTGAATACAAAGTAATGTACCTGTCAAACTGTTAGTGTGCAGTTGTGTATCTTGTCAGGAGATGTTACTGTATTGACGGCAAACAAAATATATCTTGACATAATGTTGTTAAAGTGTATCAAAAGCTGCACTGAAAAAAGTCTCGTATTTAGCCCCTGCTGTGTGATCTTGAAGAACAGCAGAGATATAAAAATACATAAATGGGTTTAAGAATACATAAATGGGTTCCCAGTGCCTTTAGTTGACAAAAATGCCACACATAAGAAACAGTTATTGCTGATACACTGAAAAGGAGAGAGGCTGAAAAAAGGATTAATCCCCTGTTTTGCTGGGACATGGAGCAAATGGAAGAACAACTGCCTAGGTTTATTTTGGCTTCTGCGCTTGTAATATAAGGGGGCCAGACCGTCAATACAGCTCCCAAGCAATCCACAGAATTACATGGTGTTTTGTCATGTGCTTTGGATGTGTCTGTGATCTCTTTTTCTAGATATCTAGACTTTTTTTACAGGATAAGATAATGAATGGAATTAAACTTAGCAGAAGCCAAGCAGTAGGAAAATATGAGGGGAAAAATAACTTATTTATAAAGGAAGACATTAATCACAGTGAGAGCTAGCTGGCTAAAGCAGAAACACTAGCTGCCAGTTTCAAAACATTTAGTATCTCTGTTGTCATATTTTATAGAAATAGCATCATTGCTAATACAATCACATTAATAGTATTGCAGACATTTTACCACTTGTTTTGGATTGCCTGTACAAAAATAAATGTTTTCTTTTTAGTTTCTCCTTTCCATATGTTTTCATGTTAGTTTCCAGATAGTTTAACATTGTGTAGCTCTCATTAACCACCCTGTTTTACTATGGAAATGATGGTTAAAAGCTTCCTATTTTCCTCCCGTCAGCTCCAGGCAGACAAGATGATGGCTCGTGAGGAGAAGTGCATTGCTCACTGGGAGGAGTTCATGAGAGAACAGCAGAACAAACGTGCAGAGGTGGATGAAGAGCACAGAAAGGCGATGGAGCGCCTCAAAGAGCAGTATTCTGAGATGGAGAAGGAACTGGCCAAATACGCTTCTTTTTAAGACCTTTTTCAATAATGCTGGATTTGTGCCATGCTCAGTTGCTTCTGACTTAAATTGAGGTTCTTTTGGAAAGCTGAAACTGATAGAAAAAAGGAGGATTTCCTCTACAGGCTTGGTACGGCAAGAAAAGGTTTGCATACTTTCAACTTAAGTGCCTATCTATGCTTTTTTGGTTCAGGGCAGATGGAATGCCAGTATTTCTTTGTTTGTTGGAAGCTGGAGCTGAAAATTGTGTGACAATTGTGTGACATCAAGCTCAGGGAGTTGCAAACTGGAGTTCTCTCCCATCGGCAGAGTATCGTATCATTTGGGAAAACAGAGACTAATGTAATATCAACTATCCTGGTGTGCAGCCACAGCCCTTTCCCAAAAAGTAGGTTAATAGATTCCAGCCATAGTTAGCTGAGAAGTCACTGGGAAAACTCTATATTCTGCTTGTAGATTTCAAGAAAATAAACTTGTCTTATGGAGTATTTTACTTTGAAGATTAACCAGTGAAAGATCTCAACAGCGTTTTAAATCCAATTGTAATTTAAACTTTTGGGTTGAGTGTTCAGTATTATGAAGGAGAGTTGCAATTTGAATGGTTTTTGTTAACAAAAAAATTGTAAGGTAAGCTTGGTCAACAATTCCTTCTTTTTTCTCCCTGTAAATGTCTCAGGCATCTCTTTTATTGTTCTAAGCAAAGCCAAAACAAGCTAAAAAAGTGATCATGAGAAGCATATCAGTCTTTGTATTAGCTTTGTAGCTAGTACAGTTTTACCTTAAATATTTGGCATGCTGTTGGTTTACTTAGGATAAGCTTGTCAGAACTTTATGAAGCAATTGAGGGAAGATTTTTGTTTCTTTATCAGCATAGCAAATGAGCAGATTAGTGGTTAAATGCCTGTAGTACTGATCTTCTTTCTTACCAACTTTTACAGCATGTGTGAAATACTCTCCTGCACTTCTTTCCTTTATCCCAAACTTGCAGTTACCAGCAGTGTAACTGAAGAAGTTAACTCAATCAGTTCATTAACCAAGGAAAATGAGACGTAGTACCTTAATGAAATTTGCTGCAAGCTAACCGTTAGTGCAGGAAATATCTTTCCATAATTTAGCTGGTGTCCAATGTAGAATGGAAACAGGTAAAAATAAACAGAATTTACACTTTACCTGTATTGCAGCAGTAATATACCAACAAGGGTTGCTTGTGTAGGTTTATGGCTTGGTTTCAAGGCTCCATTCCTGGCAGCATGTTGATAGTGTGATTAAAGTTAGTAGAGGAGATGGAATAAGTATTTGAGATTTCTTTCAATAACACTGAATTCCTGCCAAGCTGCTCTGCCTGCTACCGTGGGCCCAACAGCTTCATCAATCATCATTGTGTATCAGGACTGAAAAGAGGATTTGCCAACACTGGGGCACACTGGAATGTTGTTAATTCTCTGTTCTGAATGGAAAAAACATAGATGTCTCAAAAGGATCCCACACATGAAAAATAGGAAAGCCTCTTTTTTGAACAACTCCTATCTGAATAGAGAGCGACTTGTGTAATATTTCTCAGCTTGTGTACCCATGATGAATGTTGTAACTAAGCTCACACTTTTCATTTAAAAAGAAAAAATTAGTCCTTGCCTGTCTTTAGAGTTGGGTGTGGAATAGTTTTGTTTGGAGCAGACTGGAAGTGGCTTCTCTTACCAGATTATTTGATGTATATATGCTCAAAGCCCAAATATCTTTGTAACAAAATGCATATAATTGCAAACTGAATTAATTTTTATTTTTGCACTGATAATTTTTATTAAGATTTAGATATCTAATTAACTGTGCACTGGAGCTGTAGGTTTTAGTATTTCATAAATTTGATGGTTCATAAACAATGATGCAAGTGCTACATTTGGATATTCACTGGAAAATAAAGTGGTATTTCCAAAACCTGAGATATGTGCTCCTGATGTTTTTGAAAGCTTAGTAAGTACTAACACTGAAAATATGTTGTTCTTTCAGAATGTTTTATGCTGAAGAAGCTTTTATGCTGGAGATCATTTGAAAACACGCTTCTTGAAAATCTGTCTGTCTCTTGGTTAATGTTATTCATTGTGGGGACTAAATGAAAAATACCTGTTCTGAAGTAATTTCATTTAGTAACTTTCACCTTTTTTTTGCATGATACGCTGTAGGTGCTTGGAAAACCTTAATCATCTTTGAAGCAGCTTGTCCACATTTGTAGGAAAACCTTTTTTTCTGTTCAAATGCTTAAAAAAATCTCAACCAATACCTGATGTGTCCAATACTATCTCAGTATGTCTGACTGATAAAGATTTCTGTCTTCAGAATTTTTTTATCTAAGTGGGACTGTGGTCTGTCTGAACACAATAGTTCTCCACAGTGCAACTTTCTTTGCAAAATTCCAGATTTTGTTATTCACAATCTCGTCTATTTGGGAGATAGAAAAATCAAATGTTTAATAGTTAGTTTTATGCCATTGGTGCATGAAGGAAGTGTTTCACCTTATACTTGCAATTTTACCTGACTGAATTCCACAGCTTTAAAAATCTTGACGATTTATTTAATTCTTCTTAAACCTGATCGAAGTTTGCATTGGATTTCAATGAAGGAGTTGAAAAAGGTCCTCAATATTAACTTAACTTCCAGTATGAGAGGTGAGTTTTGCAATCCTTTTCATACCAGACTATGTGTATAACTTTTTGTTTAACTATTAGTGCTGCTTATTTTGCTGAAATGTTCTTTGGAACTGAAAGTGAGGTGGGGTGTCATGTAACCACTGGAAAATTTTCTTAGTCTTTCTGTTCTAATGCACACATAGCAAGAAGCTGGTGTCTTCCTTGGAACTGCTGTATAAAATCTGCCCCTGCTTAGGAGCAATAACAAATTGAGGAAATGAAGAGGTATTTAAGGGTTTGGGGGTTTTTCAAACTGCCTTATGTTAACAACAAACCTAAGTACTGTTCTTCTTGAAGTGTTTTATGTCTAAGGCCTACCACATTGTTTTATCCCTAGGAATGAGGGAGGGTGCTGATTCATATGTTCCTCCTCTGCTTCTTTCCATGGTGACACTAGGTAATGCATTTTAAACAAAAGGTAGATCGTTACAACTGGAACATCACATCTTCTCTGATAATTTATGGCTTGTTAGACCTTTCCTCAAAAATTGTGGTGGTTTTTTTTCAGAAGCCAAACTATACAGCAGATACAGGCATAATCAGGCAGTAAATCAAATCAGTTCACTGCCAAGTTGAAAAATGCTGATTATAGTCTCAAGGGTGTGGATTCTGAGGTTGACAGAAGTTCCCCAGCAGGTGTCAGTGTAGTCTGGAGAAGGAGCACGAGGAAGCCTGGTTTATACGAGGTGTGAAACACAAATGCTTCACAATGTTCCGTTGTAACACAGGAGCTAACACGGTGTTCTGTGTAAGTAAAAGACATTTGATGGATGAAGCCACATACTTTATAATATAAAGTGACACCACTTACCAGTGACATTTGCCGCATTAGAACAGGAGACTCTTAAAGTTATGTGACATGTGCTACTGATGTGAACAATGTTGTCTGCAGTTCTTTTGCATTCTAATTAAAGTGTATTATAATCTCAGACTCAAATGTTGGAAATTAAAACTTTGAAGAGCTGCATTCCAACACTACTGATGGTTTAAGTGGATCAGGTTTTCTGAAGATTTGATGCAAAAAATTAAGCTTATTGAAGGAGGTTGTGCCATAAAAAGGAAATGGGATCTTCTGCAAATAAAATTTTTGAACCAAATTACTGTTCCACACATTTTCAAAACATATTAATTATTTTAATTGCTTATAATGAAATGGACTTCTCAAACTATTAAAGATGCAGTGTGCCCAGTGCTCTTGACACACAAACTTCTGGTCTGTGTGTCAAGGTGCAGCAGAATTTGCAGGAAGATGGAGTTGCAGCAGCTGTAGTAGGATATTAATGATTACCACAACTTTCATAAATAGTTTAATAGTCAAAGATTGTTCAAAAAATCCAGATAATGTAGACACTTAGAAGAGAAGGTGGAAGTCAAAAGCATCAGAGTCTATTTTGAAGCAATTAACAAAGGGAGTTTTCTAGGGGTCAAAAGAAATCCTGTAAAAATACATTGCTCCATATCCATGTTCCTTCCAGTTCTGCAGAGTGTACAGTTTTGCATGCAGTACCTTGGTGCTTTCCTATATAAGCAATGAGCAAAGTAGGAACAAATTTACTCAAGACAATTGTGAGCATTAGAAAGAAGAAAACCTTGCAGAGGTCCTGCTAGGGTGTAAAGCTGTAGTTTTGAAAATCTTCTCTCAAGCTTATACTTCCTAACTAGAAGTCATGTAAAGCTATCCAGCTAAGTTTCAGTCTGCCACCTTCTATGCTTAGTCTGGGCCAAATCAGAGCATAGGTGGTTCAGATTTTTGTTTAACATCATTTCTTAGATGGTGAAGAAAAAGACAATCCTTTCAAGATGAGCTTTCAAGACAACTGTACTGAAGGGTGGACAATACTGTGTGCTAAAACTGTAATTTAAAATAAAACCTTGAGTTTCCTCAGTCTTCCCCACTAATGACTCACTGGGTGGATACAAGGAGACCTGCAATTGAGTATACATATATATATATTTAAATTATTATTATCAGTTTTGTTTTTTATCAGACATTGCATTAGATGTGATGTAATGGAATTTAGTGGGAACAAAAGCACTATTTATGGCTTTTGCTTGGAACTCATTACTAACATTTTGAGATAGACATATTCTATAAATTTATCCAGCATTTCGTGACATATGGTCCCAATATTCTTTAAAATGAAAAAAAACCCAAACCTTTGTCCTTGCTGCAGAACATGTTGCAGGAACTGGATAAGCATTTTTACTTGTCTTTAAATTAATTGTGAAATAAATTTGCCATCTTGATTTGGAAGGCTTTTGGGGTGGTCCCTAGTCAGTGCTTTCCCAAATTAGGATATGCAAAAACGCTTCTTGCTACGACGTGTTCTAGAATATGCACAGCACTTTTCAGTAGCTTTAGCCCTGGGAAATTTAGTTCAGGATTGCTTGAGGTCATAGGAAGTCCTTTATGAGTGGACACAAGTTTGTCCTTTCCAGATGTTTTTAGCCCTCATTAAATAAATTCCGGTTCCTGAAAATCCCCTCACCAGATGGCTCTAAATATGTTCCAATATTTACTATGTCAACTAGAAACCTTCTAAGCTGAATTACATAAATAGGAAATACTGTGCATCCTTCCAACGCACTGATTTGAAAGAAAATTGAGCATTGTTTATTTACTAAACAATGAATGTTCAACATTGTAAAGTAGAATTACAGCAGTAGGCCTAGGTAGCAGCTTAGTTTCAAATGACAAATTAGCTTCTGGAATCATAAGGAGGAGTCAAGTATCAACCTCTCAAAGTCCTAAGGATTCAATTTTGTTTTAGAATAAGCAGCCTGCAATACATTGCCAGAGTGGAAAAATATTCTGGAATCACAAAGTACTTGAAGCTAACGGGATTGTGATATTTGTGTCGAGCAAGTTTAAAGATGCTCATTTTATCAGCCAATGTGATGAATTTGTTGTCAGGGGCACCTTGTACAGAATACAAATACTGCACAGATACCTAGTGTAGGACGGCACCTTTCTCCCATTTTATTTAACACTTTTTTGTGTACCCATGTATCCAGGACAAGTGGGCTTAATCACTGGCTACCATCTCTGGTTGTAAAAAGACACAAAAAACCAAAGCACCAAATCTGAAAATATATATACATATACTAAACAATAATAAATTTGGGGTGACCAGGATGTATTGTGTTTTGAAACTTTCTTGCAGCTGTGACTTGCAGATGGTACTGCAAATGCAACTTCCTTTAAAACATCCACAAACAAATAGAATATTATGTAATAAAACTGTCCAATTGTTGACTTCTTAGCCAGATGTTGAGGATAGGGAGGAAATGCAGCCCACTACATCAGGTTGTTATACAGTTTGTATTTGCCACTGAGGTGGTCACCATCAGCACGTGGTCACTAAATGCAAAAATCTTCCTCCAGTTTGTTTTTAGAGGATGCAAGCCCTCAAGAAATGTGTGGCGGTCAATCTAGAGCATGGAAAGCCATAGCAGAGTTCCTGCATGCTGCCCCTTAGTCCTTAAACCCCTCTCCCTTAGAAGAAATAGTACACCCTTTCTAGGCCAAATTTAACTTCAATAAAAAATTAAATTGAATTGAAAAACAGTGAAAATTTAACTATGTTACCTTTTCTTTTTCACTTTTGAAGTTTAACTGTGTTAAATTTTCACCATTATCTTTAGTCAAAATAAAAGAGGTTCAAACTGAGCCCTTGTTCTTGCAAGTTTCAGTCCTCATTATATTTTCTCTGTTGACACGTAACTGGACTAAGACCACATACCTTTGTGAGGAGGTTATCCAGCAGCCATTGTATCAGTGCTACTGTAGGTCATTGCCTCAGTGTGCTCCCTTTGAAAAGGCTGCCAGAAAGAGAAACTTTAACTGAAAACTATTTCCAAATAATTTTCACACGGTAAGGAATTATTCTTAATATATGATGTGATTTCCACGTGCACCTTCCTTCTGCTTTCAAGTTCCCAGGCTGGTTTGTCCCACAGAATCCAATAAAGAAAGTGTAATTTCTCCCTAGGGTCTTTTCTGGTCATGCTTGATATCACTTAACATAATGAGCTTTTTACTCTCACATCATAAAAGGTTTTGTTTGAAATTTCTCTCTTTTTTTGTACTTCAACAAAAAGTGTTGCTTACATCCCTTCTAAAGAATGCTCTGAGTTATGTGAAATGTGGACATGCTGTCTGGGCCAACCCCTTATCTCTGCCAGATTCAAAAAGTCTGGTTCAGTACAGTGGCTTAGACTGCAAGTTTTTATTGTGTTTTGTTTCTTTTGAAAATATGTATGTGTGTGTCTTGTTAAAAAACATTGCTGCCCCCGTCTAGGAACAATGCAACACTCACATCATTTCCTGAAAGAATAGAGCTGGAAGGCAATTATCTACTCACCAAACAGGCTAAAACAACAGTTCCTGATATTCTTCTCAAATATTTCAACTTCCCAGGAATCCGGAAAAAATAATTCCATGAGACGGTGTTGTGAATGAAGGTATGACATTTCAGTTCCCTCCACTTGGAATCAGACATCCAGAGGTAATAAATTACCATGGGCTTGGCACTGCTGGGAGGGGGGTCTGGCTGTGGCAAATTGTTTTCCTTCAGAGCAGGAACAATGAGGTGCTTTTACATCCTTCTTTGTCGAGTGACAGGCAAAGGCTTCTTTCTTAATGAGCTTTCATTAGCAGTCACATTAATTGCACATAGAAGGAACAGGAACCTGATGGCCAAGTACCTTTATCAAATCAAATTTATTTAGAGATAGGAAAGTACAATAAAGACATTGTTTTCCCATTTTACCTCTGTGAAGTAAAGCCAGTGACATGATCTCAGAAATGTGCTGTTCCAGGAAAACATATGGGGAAAAAAATGAATGGTGACAAAGCATTTTCACCTCTTTCTTATGCATCTCAGTGTAATTTTTACCAGCATTACCTTGGTCCAGTTTCTGTCACTCAGAAATGACTGCATCTGCTTTCTGTGTTCATTTTATGCCTCTTCTTTTTGTTTTGTTTTATTAATGATTTTAATAATAATAATTGTTTTTGCAGGTTAATCGTCATCTTACTCATTAATTTGTGCTTGAGTAGGTCTTAGAGGGGATTGCAATTTGGACTGTATGATAGACATTATATTGGCATATAAAAAAATGAAACACTGCTCCTGGGAAAAGGGTTGATGCTCTTGATCTTTGAAGAGGTCCTTTTACACGTTTAATAATCAAGAAAATGGAAAATACTTCTGAAAAGTGTATATTTGGATCCAAAATGAAGAATCTTATCAAGGTGGCAGCACAGGGAACCTTGCACTATTAAATTTGTGAAGTGATAACAAGGAAACTGCAAGTCAATGCGCATCAAAAATCAAGTAGTATTAAACCAGAAGCCCTTAACCGAATTTACTCTCATTCTTGCATCTGGATGGATCATGAAGAACATATTCTTAAAAGGTGAAGGTATCAATTCCATTTACTTAAGAAGGGAGATATTTCTGATTTAATGAAAATGTATAGATATCATATAACCTTCCTTAGAGTTGTTTTTATTTTCTTATTTCTTTGAGAGGACTTGACAGAGCTCTACCAGCTCCAGGGCTGTGTGAGATCACTATTGTAGCATGGCAGCAGAGGCTGCAGAGTCTGTCTGAACTCAGCATCTGGAAGCACATTCAGCATTTACAAGGGATCACTTGGCCAGAAAGACCTGGACTCAGCAGAGGGCTTTGCATGTCTCCACGTTGTGTTGTGTTTGTGCCAGGGAAAACAGGACAAAATCCTGCCTGCTGAAATCTTTAGCAAAATTCGCATGAATGTCACTGCAGCTAGAATTTATCTGGGGGTTTTGTAATCAGGCATGATTCCTTGAGGACAGAAGCAAGTAGTCCCTTTTTCAAATAATGACCCTGAACTCTGGTGAGGAAATCTGATTTTTGTAATCACTATTCTCATGCCACTGAATTTTCATGCCTGTGCTATTTAGATCTTTGTCAAATTTAATCTATTGTTGTAGGTTTTCAACTTACTTATTTATTTCTGTTTTATGAAATAGTTAAGATGTGATCCTGTTTGCTGTATCAAGATTTAATTAGTTCACCACAACTCAAAACTACCTTTTTCAAGCATTTAAAGTTGGAAGGCATCTCATGAGTAATGAGGTCAAAGAACTTTAGCATGTTTCATGGGTCATGCCATGTTTTATGAATAGTAGGCTGTGAAGGGTAGGTTATAAGAGTACTTTGTCTTTTAGCCAAAATGTCACAGTGGCTTTTACATGAACCAAAGAAAAATAGAGGTTAAATTTAGTTCATTGTTAAGTAGATCTTTCTTTTCCTACTTGATAGCCCTGGATGCATAAACAGGCACATATGAAGGTGAACTTCTTATTTCCATTTTGCCTTCTCTACTCTTGCTCATAGTAAAGGTGATAAGCTGATAGTTTCCACAATTGCTTTGGTAGAGCCCTACAGGCTTCACCTCCCATCCTTTTTCACATGGCCGTGTAGCTGTGACTGCCACAGGACCTCCTGCTCTGCTTTCCACCAGTGCTGTCCTTTTGGCTTCACTTCAGCTCACTGCTGAGTTGGCAGTGTAACACAAAAGGGGTAAAAGGCAGTAAATTATTTCTGCTTCTGGAACACTGTTAGTGGCCATTAAGCCAGTAACAGATGTTTTACTGAAAGGTCAGATAATTTACAATGTGAAACATTATTTTGGTTGCCACCTTTCACAATTAGAAGTATGTACTTTACCTACCTAGTACTCAGTGTGTTTGTGGCCCTGTGCAATTAGCTAAAACCTGGGCTGAGAATCAGACCCTCACTCCATTACGGGATCATAAGGAAGAAAAAGGAGGGGAGAAAAAACAGTCCCAGAGAGTTGACTGAAGCAAGCGAAGAGCCATTATGTATTGGTATTCTATAATATCTACTCTGATATTTTGCTAAGGCCTTTGATCAGAAAAAATTGAACTGAGCAATAAACAGCTAAAGATTAGATAAGAAGACTCAAGTGTCAGCTTGCTTGGAAGCAAAGTGTATTTTAGAATATGTTGTCTAGAAACCTTAGGCAATCTATTACATTTTTTTACAAAAACATGGATTTTGTTAGAGGAGTGGAATATATTATCACTATTTTAATGTCTGTAAAAAACAGGATTGTCACCTTTTCTTAGTCTGTACATAATTGCGTCGTGAAGGCTCCAAATTTATTTTCTATGAGATTGAAAGACAAAGAAAAGGTCTCAAATTGTGTTTCTTTCTAACAGGTAACTTTACTGTGCATTCAAGCATAGTAGCAGGGGGAGTTGTAGGGCTTTTTTGGGGTTTTTTTGTGGGAGGTAGTTCCTGAATGTGCTGGTGGAATTGCTGTGTTTTGTGCTAAGTTTAATATCTTGCTCCTGGGATCTGTGTAACTTCTGTGTAACTAAAGAAAAGGAGAAAACCCAGACTTGTAGAGACAGAAATATTACATAGGTAAGGCATAGGCAGTTATGTTATTTTTATGTATTTCTTACTATTAAATGCTACAAAGAGAGAAGGGATGAAAGCTAATGCATATTCAGAACAAAACCCATTGATTTTGTGTATTAAACGGATATTCATTTAATTTTTACATTGGAGGTTGAGCCAGTGTTTCAGATAATTATTAAAAAGTGAAAATGGACTTTCTGGGGGCTGCTGTGTTGCCAGCCCGTGGCCGGATGCCCGGGCAGACTTTCCCCAATTAGCAGGTTGCATGCCCGTTCTGCTTGGCCAACTCCACAGTTTATGCATCCTACACGTTACCGCAGTCAAGACTCAAAACAGTAAACACCTCGGAACACCAAAAGTGCCAAAAGCTACCTTATTTCTGTTGTTATTTTCTGTAATTATACCTGTGAGGACTGGAGAGTTTTAGCACATTTCTCCCCTCCCTTTTTTTTTTCCTTTTTTATGACTTGGGTTTTGCCTCCCATAAACCCTTGGCGATGGGTACAACAGCTGCCTTTGGACTTGCAGGAGATGAGGTCCTCCAGGACGTGCATGTTTCAGCAATGACCAGTCCCTTCTTTGACCATGCCAGGTGTTGTTGGTCTGACCAAGAGAGTGGCCATCGTTTGTACGGCCTCCTTGAGTGGTGTAGGACTCGCCCTCAAGGGTCCCAAAGGTTCACTTCTGTGATTTCTCTCCTCTCTATTTTGTGCTTGGCTTCCTAGTGAGCAATGATGCCCTCTGAGCTGTAACTTCTATCTTTCACGCTCTTTTCTCCTCAACAAGCCTATATCAGGGATTGCATGGTTTTGGTGGTTTTTTTCCTCTTTTTTTTTTCTCTTTCTTTAACATGAAAAGGTCAGTTTGGTTTACTTTATGGTAGAAAGTATGAGGCTCTACAGCGGAAAAGGTGGATGCAAGTTGTTTTCATAGAGTTTAATTAAGTTATGTGGAGTTCCCCCAAAGTTTGTGCTGGTGCTCTCTAATGTTTGATTTGGAGGAAGGCACAAGCAGTGGGATCGTAAAATCAACATGTGCCCCAAAGAAATTACTCAGTCACATTTAGAAAGGAGGAGAAGGAAATGCGGAAAGACCTAACAAAGATCAGGCAATCTGACATGATGATGGAGCTGCTATTGCAGTGTAATGTGATCTAGAGAACAATGTTGACTATTTGTAGATACTGAGATTTAATTCACTGAAACCAACTGGGAAAAGGACACAGATGTGGCTGTGAAGAGCTGAGAGAAAGGACCTTTCCATCATGCCATGTTGGCTGAAAAACAAAAAGATATATGGGAAATGAGGTAGTATTAAGAGAAGAATAAAGAACAGTACTAAAAATAAAGCAATGTAAAACCTTGATATATAGGATGTACTTGGACTAGTAAATACAGTCTGCTCCACCTCAGAAGGAATATGACTGGAAAGGGAAAAGGACAACAAAAATCTAATGAAGTTTTGAGAGGTGTGTATGTAGGGAGAAAATTTTAGAGGCATGGTGTGGAGTCTGAAGGTTTTAATACAGTAAACAGCACAAAGTAAATTATAGATCTATTCAAATTCCTTTATTATCCAAGAGTAGAGAGAAAATGGATTAAATCTGTTTGACTGTTACAAATGATTAGAGAAATTGAGTTTTTTATATAACACAATTGATTTTATATAACAGCAACTGTTTTGTTGTCCACACTATAGGTTGTCATTGGCGAACTGCTTTGTTAGTGAACCTTCTGGAAAAATTGTCCATGCTTAATTGAAGGACGCTGCTTGGGAAACTTTCCATTGGCTTTCTTGGCCTAATTTCATTGTAACCTTTCCTAGGTCTTGAACACTATCCTTTGCACAACACTTTTTAACACAGATGAAGGCATCTCATCTGACACGTGTCTTAAGGTATGTGTTTTCTATGTATTTTAGTTCTTCAAACAATTTATTTCACAATGTATATCGTGTAACAGTTGCTATCTAACTCTTAGGGAACTCTAGGAATGAATTAACAAAAAATATCACATTTTACTGGAAGTATGATGTATCCTTTTTCCTTTAAGAGTCCCACATCCTATTGCACCTCACTGTTTTCCTGGGTAGATAAACATTCATGTCATAAAATTCTTGAAAGAGGAGAATGTACATATCTGGTCATATCTGGTTTATTTTCAGTGTCAAACTTGTCAGTGAATTTTGGGCAGGAAGAATGAGCAGTGCAGTTGGTTGGGAATACCTTGTTGGAGATGGGATGACATTGGATCCTGCATGGCTTTGATAGGTCCCCTGGGAGGAAACTAAATGGCACATTGACTGGGGGAAAGAGAGGAATTCCTTCTGCTAGGAAAATACAAATAATCCCTTTTTTTTTTCCTGTAAAGCAAATACATCCATGCCATTAGAATTACTTTCTGGGCTTTCAAATAAATTTAACCCTGCAAAGGTGTTGAAAGGCAAGGTGGATGCAGTCTGTGCCAAACTTCTAATATTTTGTTGCTCTTCTGTATTAAGAGTTTGCTGTAAATAAGCTTTCTATCTGTGTGTCCATATTTGCTTTGTGTGGAATTAATAATCCAGCAGCATGTTTGCCTACAGCTCCTTTTGCTTCCAGCTTTTCTGAAGTGTAACATAACTATCTTGCTTTGTTTTAATATCCGGGGAATAGTTGTGCGCTTCAGTGGGGACTGACCCCAGTGTCTGCTGGAGAGCAAGACTGGCTTCTGAAGGTGAGAGAAGGGCATCTTGCAGATGAGGAAACTGTGAGGTTTTCCCAGGGCTGGCACAAGGAAAGTGGGGTTGCTGTCCTTAACGGTGGCATAAGGAGCATCAAGAAAGCTGAGCAGGCTTTCTTTTTACACTAAAATGATGCTGCTGGACAAAAACTAAGGCCCCATCCAAATGAAAATTTTCCTGGTCAACAGTGAGCTATAGACAAGGAGAAAATCCAAATATCCTCTCCTTGGAAAAAAATAAGCTAGCATGAAGTAAACTCCATCAACCCTATCCACCAAAAAGGTGCAATCCGCCATCCTCCAAGTCCCATGTTCCTGAATCTGATCACATACTTCTGCTTCAGCAAAGAAGAGAATTCCGTGAGAACTTAATATTTCAGTTCTGAGATTCCCACAGAGCAGCTGGCTTGGGTTCCTTCACAAAGATAGGGCAAGCAGTAGGTGATGGAAGGTTTTACAGTTAGCACTGGCATATTCCACAAATCAGGGAAGGTATAGAAACAGATATAAATTAATAATTAAAAATAACCCACTTTCACCAATAACAACAGAGAAAATACTTTCCATGCTATGTAAGTAATACATCAACATTTAAGCTGATTAAAATTTGATAAACTACTAACTTCCCCATTTTCTGATAGGAAGGCTGGGGCCCAAGATAAAGCAGTGTCATGCTGGGGAGGACAAATACCTTAGCATCCAAACTTTCAAAGCATTTATTTTGTTAAGACTGATCCCTGCTTCCTTTGTAACTTTTTGTTTATTAATGAGTTGACTCATCCAAAGTCCAGCAGCTTGTTTCCACACCAGAGAGATGGATTTGCACCTCTGCCAAGTGGAGTCAGAGGCAGAGATAACAGCCAGCAACAACAAAAGTCTTCCCTGGTCCCTTTGCCAAGAACAATTGGCAGAGAGGACTTGAGGAGTAACTTATCACCAGCACAGGGAGAGGCTGAAGCTCTGGAAGCAGAGGGGCTGCTGCTTGCCTGCCACAGATAAACAGCAGACTGCAGCCCAGAGCCAACACGCATTGCAGGCTTTACCTGGTGGAGGAGGAGGCAGAGGCATCCAGCAGTTGCTGGAACACTCTGGGAGAGCCAGCCAGTTATTTTAAATGGTCTACTATTAGTACCAGCCTAATGCAGCAGGCTTTTCTTCAGGTGCCAAAGCCACACTGACAAAACCCTGAGGATAATTAGGTCCTGAGTTAAGTGTTGTCTGCAAATGCACACACATCCTTGAGATGGTTGAGGTCTTCTCAGGTGAAGTGCTGGGTTTTTTACATGTGAGCAGCAGTCAGGTCCTGTACTAAGGGTGATATGAAACGAGCTCACAGCAGTTCACATTTGACATTTCAACCTGCTTCTTTCCAGTATTATTCTACGAAATAGTGATCACCTGTTCATATCAATGCTTCTGTGTTTGATCTGGATAACTCTTTTGCTCGAGGGTAAAATTATAGCAACACCTGAGGCAAATTGTCTTACAAGAACTATATCAGAGTTTGAGCTTGTGACTGCATTACAGTTCTCTCTGAGAGGAGATCCGTCTGCTAGCTAATCAGAGAAACTCAGGCTTCACCATAATGATAACTCTAAGTTATAGCTTTGCAGCTGATATTTGCATGGCTTTTTTGACAAGACTCATCTTACCAAACAGCATGTTGAATGTAACTGGAACACTGATGGAGATAAAAGTTCTGTTACACAAATCTCATAATGATTAATGAAATATGACTCAATATGTTTAATTTAACAAAAGAATATAGAAAATCCAGGGGTTTAGAGTGGGTAGAAGTGGGAAATGTTGTGGATTGTCCACTACAGCTGGCCTTCATACTGCTAAAACCATTTCAGATTAAGGAGAAACTGGAGCATGCAATTTTTTTTCTGCATCTCTTTCATATACCTTAAATCAAATTTACTTCTTGATGTGACTCAATGTCAGAAACCGTCTTTCCAATCTGGTTTGGTAGAGATTATTTTTTGTTATTTTTCCCTCTTCGCTGTCAATACAGCTAGATTGTATTGAGATCCTTCCACTTTTTTTTTCTGAGGAGTGTTTTTTTCCACAACTTCATCCAGCTTTCTCATTTGAGCTTTTATTGTAGCATAATACAATCAAATGTTAGTCTTCAGCTTGCAACATGCTTTTTGCAAGGGTCACAGAGACACATGCTTCCCCCCCAAAACAAGTATTCAATTAATTCAGTTCAACACTTATATTTGTTTGATGATGCTACTTCTCACTTCGGATCTCAGATTTGGCTTCCATGAAGCATCGTATCTAATTTAGGACTCCAGTTCGTTCAACACAGGACAGAGAAATTGCTATCAATTTTTAAACTTTAAATTTCCTGGTATTTTGAATTCTAAAGTTAGGCTTTACTGAACTATTAACATTATTTTTGTTTCACAGCAGAAACAACAGAGGTAAAAAACATCATGAAGATGGTTTGCAATGAAATTTTTCATAACCACTAGACCAAGAGATGAGAAAGTTACTGATTTCTGAGGTATGAGTTCAGGATGGCAAAATAATGATTTCCTGTGAATCACCAATATTATTACAAAAACTGAACATCCAAAATGTACTTAGGCTGTAATCTTTGTTCATGAGCCCATCTCAACCTCCACCCTTCTCACTCCCACTTTACCCCATAAAGTCAGATTTTTAGCACCAGAGAACACGCCTTTCCCATATCTATTTTTTTAAGAGTTTATCCCATTTTTGCTTGCTCTATAAATAACTAATAACTAGTGTGGTGCCAAGGAGGGAAAGAAGAAAACATGTACATTAGATCACAAGGCAAAATAAGAAATCAACAAACATAAATATTTTCCTTTCAAAATGCAACTGCTCTTGGGAGAAATCAACAAAGCCAGTGTTATGAATGAAATTCACTTCTTCATTGTAGCACCCCTGTTCCTGACTAAAGACGCTGCCGTGCCATGCAAGGACATTTGGGACACCTAAATGACAAGGCAGAGCAGCACTGTGGGCTGGTCACTAAGAGCACCCTTGCAAGCCACTGTCAGGCAGTGGCTGCAGAGCCAAGGCCAGAGATGCTCCATGAGCTGCCAGAACTCCTGATGGGGCTCAGCAATGCTGCCAACCCTGTGGCTGTGGTGCCCTTCCCTTGTGCCAGGTGCTTGGAGCAGAATTGGTGCCCCAACGGGTTCAGTCAGGTGAAGGTGTGCACAGCTGTGCCAGCACAAGATGGAAGGGATGAGGAGGGAGAAGAAGTTGTGGGCCAGGAGCCGCTGATGTCATCATGACTTTCTAATTACATCAGCCAGGTGAGTGGGGGCTGAGTGTCTCTTTGTTCCCAGCATTACCCCAGAGCCAACAGGTCAACCATGGCTTTAAAAACCCTTTTACATTCATTCCCCTGAAGGTATATTGGGGTGTTCACCCCGTTACCTCATCTCATGTGTTTCTAAGCAATCAGCCAGACAAGAATTACCAATGCTGCAATCTGTTATTTGATGTCCTTTTTTTTGACCTACTTTTTTTTAATGAAGTTTTATTGATCCCATTTTCCTGTTGTGTTTTCACTGTTCCCCTTTCCTTCCCATCTAATATCTCCTTAAGTTTCCTTTTTGTGGCATCATCTTAACTTTGCCGAAGATTCAGTTCCGCTCTTCATTTGAATTCTGAGGGTTTTCACAAGAATTTGAGGAAGCTGGAATGCAGTTCTCCATCTTGAATGGATGTTATGTAATTCTGTAAAGTGTTGTAGATTTCTTGTCATATCAGTAGCAAAATATGGATGAGGAGCATGAGCTACACTTGATTCCCAAGAGAATGTAGGAAGAGAGGAGGCTGAACACCTTCTCATGAGATCAGAAGGGAGCATTGTGTTGGGACCCTCAGCTTTTTCTTTTAGAGTTTCTTATTCATGCACAGCAGTAACATTGGCTCAGAGGACTCTAAGCAGGCATCTTGTCCCTCTTCATGCCCTTTCTTACCACAAATGTTAACAAACTTAAAGACAACACCCAAAATGTGTAGCTGGTAGCTGCACCAGGTAGTAGTCTTCTATTTGTTGACAGACTAAAGGACTCTAGAAGCTGGGTGACACCTACAGCTGCCTCTCACATTCTACATGGGCAGACACATCTGTTTGTGGTTTTTCCCCTCCCTGGAGCGTTATTTTGTTAGCACCTGACAAATGCACCTGGTAGGGACTTCTGGGACTGAGGAACAAACAGCACCGAACACACTCACTGTGCTGGCTGAGAAGGAGAGCATGATGTTAGCCCAAAATAGCATTTGAAAGTGGCAAATAACCCTTCCTGCAGCTACAAGTCAAGGTGAGAACTATTCTAATTTAATCCAGATCTATAGATTTTGCAGAATCTGTCCCCCAAAAGGATCCAAACAGATCAGAAACCTAGAGATCTAAAAGATTGCTTAACTTTTCAACAGATACTTCTGAGCTGGACAATTCCTTCCTACTAATAATTAAATACACGCATGGAAAAGCAATTTTCTGTCTTCATTAGAGGACACCAAAGGCTTTCCCAGAGTTTGAGACATGGTGCATGCACAGCACTAGGAAAGCCCCCACCAAAAGAAAGGCATGTGTGGGGTGATAGCTTGGTTTGGAGGTTTCAGTTCAGAAGGTGGTATCTGGAAGCTGCTGGGCATTCTGTCAAAGCCTTTTTCAGAATTTTAGTTTATTTTATGAACTGATTCCTTTCCCATTTCCCTCTCTATTTCTTTGACAAAGTTAGAAAATGCAATGTCTTAAGGTACCAGGCCTGTCAAAGAGGTGCCTTGTAAGAATGGTTATAAACATGCAATGTTGCACAATATTGCCATGTGAAATTAATAGTTTACACACTAAAACCAGGTCCATTTGTTTGAGCAGGACTTCAGGCATGTCTATATGAGAAATGTGGTGTGTAAACCCCCACGTCATTCTCCACAGTTTCTCATTTTCTACAACTGCTGAAGATTTAAGCAGCTGGAGGCAGCGAGGAGCCACTGAAGATGGGAGTGAGGCAAAGCCCTGGATGTCAATGTGCCCTCCAACCTTGTGAAAGCTTGGGTATGTATCTCAAATTTATGACGGGGATTCCAACGAGCAGTAATTGTTGTAATTGTAGTCCAAGAGCAGTAGTTGCTGTGCTAGGGTACCTGAAATGGTGAAGTGTCCTTTCACTAGCAGGTGCTGAGCACACAGAGGCTTGGAGGGGTGACTCACTGCAATAAAGCCAGCGACATGCGTTGACTTACGGAGCTCTGTCAAGGAACTGCACTTCCTTCTTCTGCTGCCTGAACTTTATCTGCAAATAGAGGCCCCAAGCCAGGTGTCTCTGTGGCAAGAGATGTTAAGAGTGACAGCAGATATTACAAAGATTATTTCTTAGCATCATTTCTCATAATCACATTGTAAAATCCATGTTTTCATATTTTGCTACACAGTAGGAATGTCCAAGTGGAGTTAAGAGATGTAACCTCACCCTAATTTCAGTGACTATAAAGAACAGGAAACAACAAACTTAAAGGAAGAATGAGGCAAAAGTTAACTATATGCTAGAAGTTGTTCCTGCATTTGCTAGCTGGAGTGCTCAATAAAACTTATTTGCTATTTATATCTTCTTTCCAAAGTAATTTCCAAGTATTCATAAATCAGTCCTTACAGCATTCTTGTGGATTGAGTATAAATTTCTTTTCAACCAAGCAGAAGTGCAGACTTGTCACTGTATAGTGGCTCATTAGGAAGATGTTGAGCTTATTGTGCCACTCCAGACCTGGTAGCACTGGAGTCTTTGGTTTGGATCCTTTGGCTGATGGCCAATGAGGTAGCTTTGCACAGATAGTGCCTGTCTGCCAGGAGTGCTGGAAGCTCGAGCCAGCTGCCTGTCAGTCATATGCTGCCAATAAAAGATCAACTTTAAGAGCAGGATCTGCCATTAAAAAATAACTTCCACGTCCAAACAAGCCTTATGTACACAGCCTTATCTAGAGAACCCTAGATTGCCTCCACTCTGAGATAACAGAGAAAGAAACCTTAGCCAGGACCACATCTCAGTGGATGAAACGAGCACCTGGGGCATAGGTGCTGCCTGCTCAAGGAGGATCTGCTCTGTATCAAACAGGATCCAGAGCCTGTAAACCCCTGGATAGTTCCTGTATGCTGTGAGGCACAGCCAAAATGTCTTTCTCTTCTCATGCTATGGTCAAATGTTTTTTCCAGGCAGCATGCATGCAGGTCCATCTCATTCACACATGGAGGAAAAAGGTGGTTTCATGAATTTTTTTATGCCCCATCATTTTAAGGTGGTTAATTCAAAGTCTGAAATCCGTTGTTTTGCTCAAAGCTTTGTCAGGTCCTAGAACCAGGTAGATATTTCCAATCAAAGGAAGTCCATCACATGAATCTCTAAGTAGAAACATTCCTTGGCACATAAGCTTTAATGGTGAATGTTAAAAATTTCTTCATGGTTGTTTTCACTGCAATACCTTGAAGCAAGGGTACTCTGTAGGCAGGACACACAGCCCTGTTCTTTGCTTGAGTAATTTCAGATTTACAATGGAATTCATTTACACTTATGTAGAATGGATTCATTATATCTGAATGAAGAGTCTGTCAAGTGAACAAGTGTTTCATGTTAACCCTGGGTTTCCTCTCTTTCCTGGCCTTATCATCCAAAACATGCTTAGCCCTTGCCTGTTATTTTCCTAATGTTTGTGGAGCACAGTGCAAAACTGAGACAATGATTCAAAGTTGAGTCAATATTCCTGAAGAATTTAATATTCATTGAACTTAACTTAGTAATTTGAATTAAATATTTATCCACTGTGTAGGGTGTCTTGCTGGTGTGAGAGTAAAGGTGTTTTCCTTCCTTTCCAGTGTGAGAAGGGCACTTGGTTTGTTGTTGCCTCCTGTGCCCTGTGCCAGC
>NW_005054376.1:1930367-1940534 GCF_000277835.1 Geospiza fortis | reverse complement strand
CAGGAATGGCTGATAAATACCTACATTGTGTTGTTGACTCAGTGATATGATCTGTTTGCCATCAGGGACTCCACACAGTGCTTTGTACACATGAAAAGCAAGCAGTTATGTCTTCTTTTTTTCCTGCTGTTTGAAGAGGTTGAGAGTCCTTTAGTGTGACAGAAAATCAGACCCTGAGGCAATTGCTGGTTTTGAGTACATGAAATCATTGATCAGCATATAGAATATAAGTTCAGTAAGTGATATGTGAGGATACATTAATTTTTAACGTTGTAAAAACAGAGTGAGGTTCTCCCCTCCCTCTTTTTCAAACAGAAAGTTGAGTAGCAGAAGAAGTGGGGGGAAAGGCACTTTATTTACCTGGAAGGCTTATAGAGAATGAAACTTTAGAGAGGCTTTTCCTGGTGACCTGCTGTCATTGAGAGGAATATGATGACCTGCAACAGAGCATGAGGAAGTGGCAGTACTCCCTGGTGAAGGGTTTTCAGTTATGGTGGCTTCGCAGAAAGAGGAATTTTTGTGGGTTTATGCACTGGTTGAATGTACCCAGATTACTCTTGGTACCTCCTCGTTTCTGATCAAAGGGAATGTTGTTCTGCTTGAGATGGAGGAAAAAAATAGATTAAATTGTTCAAAGGTTGATGGTAGGATGTACTATGTCATCAGTAATTTCTGTTGCTCCAGCCTCTTTGCAAGCTACTGCTGTTTTCCCATGGGATACCACATTGGAGTCCATGTGCCTCAGTGATGACTTCAGCATTATGTGTGAATAACTGATTGTCTCTCCTTCATTTTCAGAATCTAAGTGGGAAGAGAAAGAATAGTTAACTATGCAATTTCAGAGTAGCTGCCCTTGTGTGGTTGGTTTCATAAGAGTTTTCATAAAATCTAAGTTGTTCAAAATGTATAGAGCTGAAACTGTCTAATTATAAAACTGTGTATCTGTGTAATTGTATTTTAATTTTTCTACATGCAGAGCTTTAACTAAGCATGTTTGAGCTTGCACCAAGGGAAAATACTTATTTAATGTTTTCTACCAGTAGGCACACATACAGTCTATGTGTCTTGGCAAGATAGCATTCAAGGAAGGGTTTGCTTTTTATCACATAGACTGAGCCCTCACAAAAAATACAGCATGTTTAGTTTTGTTAAACTGCTTGAGGTACCTCAGATTTTCATTGAGAACATCAGCTCAGAAAATTAATTTCTCCCTAGCTGAGTGCCTAAAACTACAGTCACTGATTTAGTTGTATTTACCCAAGGATTAGGTCAGAAATACAGACACCTAATACTTTTCTAGCAAACCAAATGTACTAGAAATATGGTCCCATTTCATGAAATGAGATAAGATTAAATTCTGTCTACAAAAAAAAGCAATTTTTTTCATTAAGAATAATGATTCCAAGTTCTGTGATAGCTAAAGCAGTTTAGAGCAAGCTGAAATGGCAGGGACACAGCCAGTGTTGCTAAAACAGAAGTCTCTGTTTAGGAACAATTTGGACACACAGGAGAATGGCAGAAAAGCTGATGAAACTGCACTGGTCACAAGGCATCTGAAAAAACTTCCTAAGATCCTACCACAGCCCCTCTTCCCATCTTGTAAAGGAGTAGTAGTAAAAAACCTGTTGAAGACACTGCTTAACCTGCATCATGTTTTGATGTTTTTCTCACCAAGCAGGAGTTGAACAGATCCCTCAGGGTGAGCTAGAAAGACCTAATTTGACTAAATCATTGTCTAGCCAAATGATTTATATCTAATCACTGCTATCTGCCAACACCTTGTGTCTTCAGAAATACAGTTATACCAATTTCCAAAGAGTTTGGGGACATCTCTCTGTGTTCAGGGCAATGTTGGCAGGTTTTTCTGCTACATTTGGCCTGCTTGATGACTTTGTCTTGTCTAAAGTTTTGTCTTTTCTTGAGTTTTGCGACATTATTATTTCCCATTTCAACACTGTTCTCCTGCCTTCTTTTTCCATGAGCACTCTCCCTTCCCTTCTTTAGTTTCTAGGGAAAGGTCCCACCATGTTCGGTCTTTGACCATCTCACTGTGTAGCCAAATGCTTCCCAAGTGCCTTGTGAAGCTCTTGCCTCCTGAACACCATCCTTTACTCCCTAGATTACGGCATGATCCCTTATTTTAAAGCACAAGACTGTCAGGACCCAGGACATCACTCTGGCTGTCCTGAGCAGCCAAGACCCCTGCCAGGGGTCTCAGAGACCCTGGCACAGAGCCCATAATGCCTGTGGTTTTGATTATGACCAGTGGAGCAAGTTACCAACCTTAGATGAAGATCTGTAAGTCACGAAAAATTAAGTAGAATGATAGTGAATTTATCACAGGGTGAAAAAGTAGATTTTGAGGTTTTCTAGAATGGAGGTTCAGGGGGCAAGATGGAGGGATCTGGGCATGTCCAGCCTTTCTCCTTCTTTTTCTTGGCCTCCATCTTCTGCTGTGATGTTTGCACTTTTAGATTGGTTTAGAGTACAAGCTCACTGACTAACATAGGTGATAGGTATTGGAAAGTAATTGTAAATATTGTACATGGAGTTTTTAGTATAAAAAGATAACACTGCCCCAGGGGCAGGCAGAATGCCTCTGGCTGTCTGGCTGAGCGGACCTCAGCAGGACAGGAGAAAAGAATTTTATAGATAAGATACAATAAACAACCTTGAGATCGAGAAATGAAGAGCTCTGACTCCTTCAAGCACCGGACTGGGAAAAGAGACTTTCAAACTTTTCTCGGGGTCGCTCTGACCAGCTAGAGACCCCGACACAAGACTTTTTATTTGGCTTTGCTAGAGTGTCCAGCTTACCAAGACATTAGCATCCTCTATAACATTTGCACCTTTGGTGACCTTTGCCTTACCTGCCATGAGTAAATCTATCAGCAAAAAGGTGTAAATATTGATGGCCCCTTCTGAGAACTCCTTCCCCTGCAGCCTGGTTGCTCCCTGATGGGTAACATTTTGCAGTGCTGAGTGTGGTGTGTGCTCTGTGGTCCCTGATTCACTCCCCAGGCTCAGGTGGGATCTGCCAGCCAGAGCAGGTTACAGCTGCTCTCATGCTCTTAAGAACAGCCAGCTTTAAAGGGAGTGAAGTGCAAACAATGAAGGCATTTGTGTTTAAATCCAAATCAGCTAGCTCCAATTTAAAAGGTTGGGTGTTAGTTTTAATTTTCTAATGTCTGTACATCCCTCTTTGCTTCTCTGAAGCTGTGAAGACTGCATTTGACATCAGCTCTTGCAGGGAAAAGAAGTTCATTAGTGCTCCAAAACTTCCAAATTAGATTATGTGACATACTGCAAGTATAAAGCAAACATTAAGTAATGGCAGCCCTGTCAGTTAGAGTTACAGTCCTTCCCAGTCCAGTCCTTACAGTTTTAGGTCTTCTTTACTAAAGAGAGGTGGTGTCAATGTTCAAATGAGAAAAACGAAGGGAAAAATGTTGCTCTTATTGGTCCCCTTAATTGCAGCTGGCTTTCAAGGGGTAACATCAGAGTCCAAATTTTCTTTGGGTGGATATTGGAGTATGCTGGTTATGAGCCACCAGAAGAGTGCAGGGCAGATCAGGGAGAAACTGCTGATTAAAAAATAATTAAAACCAGTTTTCTTGCTTTACAGCATGTGGAGCTGGCCAAAAACTATGAGTGAGTAAGTCTTGTCTACAGATGTGCTTTTTGGGTTTTCTCCTCCTAATCTTCACTCACCTTCTCAATATGTCAGAGCATTTTAAAATTCTTCTCATGCCTGCAGCCACCACTTCTTGAGCTTCAGGTTGGTTTTTTTTAGGGTATGTGGAGAAATAGCAGGGGCTCTGTAATGTGTCAAATATCACAATGGATCAGCATTTGTACTGGCAGATAAAAGCAGCTGCAGGTTACTTAAGAGGGTGTGTGCAGTGTAATGGAAGAGAATTCAACCATGGAAAAAAAATAGCCTCCAGTATTCCGTCATTAAGAGGAATACATTAAAGCAGCTGGAGAATTAATAGCAGGAAATTCCTTCTTTATGATCCATGAAATTTTCAATCTACATTATCCTATTCTTCCTAACAACTTCTAATTGCAAACGTGAATTTCTCCCTTTATTAATTTTGCCACATACTGACTTACAATTGAGACTAAATTGCCTGAAAACAAAATTCAGTTTCATTTGACTGAACCATAAAAATCAGAGGACCATGGAGTGAGTAGCATTCCCAGCAATTATATATTATTTTCCTGCAGACAATGAAGAGAGCAACCACTGAATCTGGGGTTTGTGGCCGCGGTGGTCAGAGTCCCACAGAGACAGTGGCTGGACAGCACAATGAGAATATGTTTCCTCCGGAGAGAGGAGCCCTCACTTGCCATGAGACTGCTCTTTCCTTGCTGCTGTGCCATTTGCTAGGCTGACAAACTCGTAACATTTTGTGGGTGGCAAAGTGATGTCATTTTACTCAACAGCTTGTAGTAATTTCCACTCCTAACCCTTCATGAGAGGTACAAATTACCAAAGAGAAAGGTCTATAAGCTCACAGATGGCAGTATCGCTTTTCTTTTCCATTGAGATCACAACATCCTTCTTTCTAACTGAATGACAATTGGGCTGTCACTAAAATTACATAATGCTGTGTCCCCTGAGGGACTATAGTTTGGGATTCAAAGGACAGCTGTCAAAATACAAGTTGCTCTATTTTGAGCTTTAAAAGTCTCTTAGTGGGCTGCATATAAGAGTTTATCTTTTTGTGTATGTGTGTGAGTTAGAGGCAGAGTTAACAATGGAAAGTTAATGAAAAAACTACACTTACATGGTAAGTTAAATGATACACACAAGATACAAATGACACATTAAAATAACTAGTGTTTGCTGTAAATCATTGGCTTACGCAAATGGCAGCATTATAACAACCCAGTGGCTTTTCCCTTTGCTTTATATCACATCACAGAATATGTAGTAAAATCTGCTCTGATTTTCCAGGTTTTGTCCGGTATTTTGAAGCCAGCTGTGCTCTAATAGCATTTACTGCTGTACACCAAGTGTCTGCAAATTACTGTGAACAAGCATTAAATCAAAGTTTCTCAGTACAGCCTTTGACTGTGACTGGAAGGTACAGCTTAGGTAGTTTTAGAAAACTCCAAAATTGCCCCAAACAAGAAGGGGAGAAAAAAATAAAAAGAAAAAAATATTGGAAAAAGTATCTTGGTTTGGGTAAATGTTCTGGTTTAGCTCCAGTGGGGGCCTGCCCCTAAAACAGCTTCATGACCACTCCCTGTGAGTGGGATGGGAGAGAAAATCAGAAGGCTCAGGGTGCGAAAGCTCATGGATTGAGATAAAGGCAGTTTAGTATGTGAAGCAAAAGATATGTTCCCAAGAAATGCAAAATATGGGATTCATGTACACTTTGCAATTGGCAGGAAAATATTCAGTTGTCTCTAAAAGCGTTTGGCTCCATCTTCCATAACAGTGACTTAGGAAGAAAAATTACATAATTCTGAACTTCCCTTTTTCTCCTTCTTTCTCCCAGATTTTATTGATGAGCACAACATCCTGTGGTGGGTCATGTCCCTCTGGTCAGTTGGGCTCAGCTGATTGAACCTGGCCTCCTACAGTGGGCAGGTCTATATTCCCCCAATCCCCACCTTTGCCTTCTGTGACTCAGACAGTGTGACTGGACCCCTTGCAGGTGAGGACCAAGGCAAAAATGTCTTCTGCTCCCTCAGCCTTCTCCATCTTTCTGGTAACCAGGTCTGTTGTTTCCTTCTGAAGAAATGACACATATTCCCTACTCTTCCTTTTATCACCAACATACCTTTTTTCTTTTTGTTGCCCTTGATGTCCCTGGAGAGGTTTAATTCTCTCAGAAGTTTAATTTTCCTAACCTGATCCCTGCTTGCTTGGAGAACTTCTCTGTACTTCTCCCAGAGACTACCTGCTCCTATTTCCACTCTTTGTCGGCTTTGTGTTTGTGTTTTATTTGGTCCAGGAACTCCTTGTTCATCATGCAGGCCTCCTTGAATTTTTGCCCAACTTCCTCTTTGTCGCGATGCATCATCCCTGAACTTGGAGGAGGGGATCCTTGACTGTTAACCAGCTTTCTTGGGCTCCTTGCAGAGTTTTATCTCATTATATGCTACCAAGCAGATCCCTGAAGAGGCCAAAGTCTGCTCTGCTGAAGTCCAGAGTAGTGAGCTGGCTGTACGCCCTCCTTGGTGCTCTAAGGAACCCCGCTATGCCTATTTCTGGACTCTATCAAGCAGAGCAGTCTTTTGCTGCATATTGCTTTAGCTGACAGCAAGAAAACGACATTTAAAAACCCCAAAACAAACTGAATGCATACATAATATCACCTTTTCAGGTCTGAGTCACTCAGAGGAAGTAGTTGTCTGTGACATGAAAGGAAAGGGAAACATCTGCAAAATAGTCAAACTCTCAGATTAGATGTTAGTTCCATTTCTGAAATGCATTTAACACTGGGGGTAAGATGGCTGAGATGTGCAAGTGTTAGAACACATATTTGCTGCTGAGCTGTGTGGGAATGAATGAGAGGATGAATTATTGTTTTTATTTGCCAGTCTGATTTGTGCAGGAGATTTGTGGGATGGTACTCAGGCATGAATGGAATGGCAGCTGCTGGCTTGTTTAGTAATAGCAGAACAAAAGAGAGAAAGGTCATTGCTACCTCTAAATACTGTCAGAGGGGAAAAGAGTATTTCATTGAAAAGACAATGCTGGCAGAGAAATGCCCTGGTATGAATGAGCTATAAGTAAATATAGGCTGACTATGAAAAAGTTCATAATCCTAGGCAAGGAACTAACTTTTAGAGAGTGGTAGGCAAAAAAACCTCTGACCTTTTGCTTGTTTTAAAGAAGAGCTGAGACAGTTTACAAATAGGATTGTATGATGCTATTTATCTGGCAGAATGAGGACTAAAATTATTCCACTCTGAGGTCTTTTTCAGTCCTAGGTTCCCTGGTTCTACAAAGCATTTACATCAGACCTATGCATTGCACAGCCTCCCTGAGCACATACTACCCACCAAGGGCTTTCTTTGGCCAAGCACATGTGGATAAATAATTCGTTTTTCCTGTTTGACCTCTGCAGGTCAAAGCTTCCACCAGGAATAAGGTGATGCCTCTTAGCCAGAGGGAGCTGGCTGCATGGGGACTTGAGGCAGTGGGCCAGGTTTGAGGTATCAGGATTATTTCTCTGCAAAGATTTTGAGATTGTGCTTCCAGAACTGAGATCAAGAGAACGTCGGAGGACGTTGGGAGACGGCCTATGTGCACAGGGACTGTAGGATTCACTGGGAGTCAGAATTAGCAATACTGTGACATCCAAGGATGAGCCCTCATGTTTATAAACATTGTGGGCTAATTGCTGTGTGTGGCAATTTCCTCTCCATTAGGAAGGTAGTTTAGATCAGTCTTTGCAACCATCAGCTACCATCTGTAGCTTTGTCTTTCCTAATGTTTTTTACCTCCTGATGCATGGTCTCACCCAAAATGAGTTGCTGTGAGCTGCTGGCCAGTGAGAAGCACTTGCAGCAGGCATAAGTGGTTGATATTGGTGGCTCTTCATCCTTGGGGCTATTTGCCCTAGGTCTTGCCTTCTCAGCTGTTCCATTACATTTACACTGGGACAGGCAGAGGGAGCAGGGAGCTGGAGTGAGGTGTTGGAGAAAGTAATTGAGTTTTAATCAAAATTCAAATCAGCAAGCAGGAAACACTAACTTATATAAGCAATATTAAACTTATAAGCATTTTATGGAGAGGAAAGAGGTATTCTCAGAGAAAGAATTATTCTTATTGGCAGTTCTAACCTACAGTAGTTCTGGTTAATTCACAAGAGCTTAGCTGTAATCTGTACCTATTCCTCTAGGGAATGTTATTACATATTACACATTTCTACTGAAAGTGGTGATATGTTGCTGTCCTTTTCTCTGTGGTATGTACCATAGATGGAAGCCTTAATTCCACATGTTCATTAAAAAATATTCTAAAATAGCTTTTAATTAGTCCATTTTTAATTAAGGTAAGAGGATCTGTAATTTAAATGTCTACTTTTAAGTATGGTAAATGTACAGAGAAAAAACAGATCAAAAATACACACTTGGGGAAAAGAAACAGCTCTCTTAACAACAGGAGGTACTTTCTGTGGTTAGACAACTCACCTGGTTGTATCGACATTTGTAGTCCAAAAGGTCTGAGAATTAGTCATTCTCACCCTTTCTGATACTGCTTTTTCCTTTAGGGGGTTTGTTGAGTTTTTTCATATGCTGAAGAGGGAAGTAATCTGCACTTGTCTTTTTTTTTTCTTTTTTTTTTTTTATGTGTAATTAGTCAGTGACTTAATTTGAACACCACAGAAAGAAATTTTGTTTTAAAAAGGGTTACTGCTTTGTATTTAATCTTAGTGATTTGAAATTAAATTTTGATTCAAGTGATTAGCTACTTTTCTGGAGACTCTAGGTTTGCCCTTTCTTCTAGCTTGGGAATAAGTGTAGTTTGATCCTTTTGTAGTTGTTTCATGTATACATAATAAAGAATTTTTGAAGAGTAATTTTGAGGCAGATAATAGCTTTAGAAAGCAATTAAAGATTTTCAAAGAAAAGACATCTCTAATTTTAATTTCTTTTTTTTCTGGGGGAGGGGGGGAGGGGTTAAGAAGTGATTCTTGCTGGCTCTAAGGATGGCCTTTGTAGCATAAAAGTGAGCTGAGCAGCCAGTCAGCTCAGGCTCTAAGCAAAAAACAGCCCAGGAAATGAGATGGATGTTACACAAGTATATGGGCAGCACAGCCAGGTCCTTCTTTGTGTTAGTCCTGTGGAAGAGGTGATGTTGGAGTGAAGTGTTCAGTGATGGGATGATGTGGGGAAGAAGGAGTCTGGAGACAAGATTTGAAGCGAGCTCTGCCTGTCCGGGCACTTGACTGCAAGCAGCAGCTTGTCAGCGAGCAGAGCAGTGCCAGGAGGAGCCTGTCTTGCTGGTTTGAGTCCTGACATTACACCAGCACAGACCACTGCAGGTACAAAGGTCAGATATGTGTCTGCATGCACATGTGCATGATGAATTATTTAGTTTTTCATAAAAATGTACAAGGTGAGTCCCTGATTATTACCCACTTCACTATCGCAAGCTCAAGGACTTGAAGTTCAAATCTAAACTGAAAATAATTAAAATTGAAGCACGTATAGAAATGCCCTGGGACCTCCAACACAAGAAATTTATGGACCTGTTGGAACAAGCCCACAGCAGGGCCACAAAGATCCTGAGACAGCTGGAGCACCTCTCCTATGAAGGCAGGCTGAGAGAGTTGGGGTTGTCAAGCCTGGAGAAGTGAAGGCTCTGGAGACACCTTGGAACAGCATTCCAGTACCCAAAGGGGGCCTGCAAGAGAACCTGGAGAGGGACTTTTTACAGAGGCATGGAATGATAAGACAAGGGTAATGGCTTTAACGTGAGGGAGGATAGGTTTAGATTAGATTAGATATTGGGAAGAAATTCTTTACTGTGAGAGTAGAGAGGCCTTGGAGCAGGTTGCCCGGAGAAACTGTGGATGCTCCATCCCTGGAAGTGTTCAAGGCCAGGTTGGATGGGACTTTTCTTGTCGGAGGTATCCCTGCCCATGGCAGGGGTTTGGAAGCAGATGATCTTTAAGCTCCCTTCGACTCCAAATAATTCTGTGATTCCATGAAATACAGCCCCCTTCTCCCATGTTACATCAGTTTGCAGCTATTTCATACTGGTCTCCTTGTTGTATAATTTGCTGCTACTATTATTACTGTTTACTGATTATCATTACTCTGTTGCAGCTCAAAAACCCTCAAGCAGTGGGAGCATCCATTTGTTCCCTTCCCTCAGAAGTAAGGGAACCAAGCCAAGGGAATGGAGACCCCTTTCCAGTCAGGCATGGAGCTGGGACTGAGAACCTCGGGGACCAGGCTTTCTCCCAGAGGCACAGCACCATTACTGACCAGGCTGGTGCCACCACATGTGCCTTCTCATCATTCATTTATTGCACAAAAAGCTTCATTGCAGTATGTGTGCATGTGTAAATATATATATGCAAAAATTATTATTTGAAATTTTAATATAAATCAACATCATTATAATTAATATCATTACCAATAGACATAATATAATAATTAATAATAGAAATACTATATATAGTTATATATAAT
>NW_005054376.1:1893006-1929535 GCF_000277835.1 Geospiza fortis | reverse complement strand
GGCGGCCGCCCCCGTCACGGAGCCACGGGCTCGGTGAGGTTGGAAAAGACCTCTGAGATCATCAGGTCCAACCTATCGGCGCCCGAAGCCGCCCCCGGCCGGGGCTGCGGGGGAGTCGCTCCGGCGTGCCTCAAAGAGACCGACAGCAGTCGGAGCTTGGCCGCCGTCACTTACTCACCCTGGGCCCCCCAGCCCAAGCTCGCCGATGCTTTCATTGCAGAATCTATGTTCTCTTTGCGTACACGAATTTTAAGGGTAAATTTGCTCTGTTAACCACCGTGCTGTGTCCCCGAGACCACCGGTATCCGTAGGAGAGCTGAAGAGTTGTGAGGTTTGTGAGAGACCCGCTGGGCTTTTGTCCTGGACTGGTACTTTTGGCTCGAGAATGGTTGAGACGAATGAGGGAGCAGTGCTTTACTGGATATTCCTAGTCAATAGCACAGTACTTCTCATCCCTTGGTCTTTCTCATGGTTGTTCATATTCTTCTCTCTTCTTTGCCTCTTCCCCTACCCTTTTTTATCTTACTGATATCCAGTAGATGTTATTGGGAGTCCTATTGTTAGGGTTGTTAGGTTTCTTTTTTACTTTTTTATTTTTCCTCCCAAGTTTTCTTTAATCTAGATAAAATAATGTGCAAAAGTTATGTTTTGATCCAAAGTTATCCATTGCTACATCGTGCCATTTAGGCATATGAGACTCTTTGAAATCCATAGCAGGAAAGCATTTCCTTTGAAAACTTTTTTTTTTGTTATTAACATTGACTTTTTTATGCCATGTGAAAATGTTAAGTAAAAGCTCGAAAGAGCAGATGCCTTTGTTCTCTGAAGATCACAACAGTGGATGACGCCTGGCTTGCTGGTGAAGGACTTTTGCCTGAGAGTGCAATAAGGCCTGAGAAATGCCCATGCAGAGCTGGGCATCTGTTTTCTGCTGTACTCAGGTGATGATATCTTCGTCTGTGCACACTTTGACTGACTCTTTCACAGGCATCCCTAAAACCACATGAGCTTTCTCTTATCCCAAGACACTTTTTGCAGGAGACCCTCTGCCAAAAGGGCTGTTGCAGAATTCAGGGTATGCTGCACATCCTGAGCACAGATCAAAGGGAGCGCTGGCCTTGCCCTCTTGGATCAGATCACACTGTGCCCTTGGGACAGCTGAGGATCTCTGCTCAACTTAAGTGTGAGGGAACTGTGTTATTTACCAGATTTGTTGCAGCTTCTCTGGATGTTCTCCTCATCCTTAGCAAATCTCCTCCAGATCTCTGGTTCATGGCTTCAGGGCCCTTGGTCTGGATGTCTGGCTTCTGACAGGCAGCAGTAGGGCCAGGTTTCAGGTCCAAGGGAAGAGCAGAACAAAGGGAACATCCAAATACCTGAGAGAGTTCCTTACACCACTTACACCAGTAGTTTAATTGTCAGTGGGATCAGGGTGGGCAGCCTGACAGTCCTGGAGTCTGTGTTAGAGCCTCTTGCCCTGTTCTGAGGTGATGTGCTAATCTCCCAATGCTTCCCACAGGCTGTTGTCTGTAGTTCCTAGGCAAACAGCCCAACATTCAGCTGGGATTGTCTTTCAGATCTATGTGGGTGCTGCTAATGTTGCATCATCAATGCTACCAGTTAGAGCTGGGTTAGAGCCAGCACCACCCTTCTCTTCCAGATTCTTGAAACAAATGTAGCAGAGGGCCTCAGAAACAGTGGTGGTACAGGTGGGGTTCTACATTTGTTTCAAAGATGGCAGTATACTCGAAGAGTATCCAAGTCACTTGCCATCAGATGTCATAAGATTTTTGTTCAGAAGGCTGTCCCACTTGGTCGGTACACCTGGGGACAAAACAGGTTACTCTCTTGGTGGCACAAAGTATTCTTAAGTTGTTTGCCATGCCAGTTCCATTTCTACAGAGGAGGGAGGTTCCCCTGGTTCCTTACCAGGAAATCATCTCAACTGCGTAGTTTTACTTTATTATTTTGACTCTTACAGGTCTTTTCAACATATGTTCTTACTTGGTAAATCTGGCAAGCCCACTGAGCTGCAGCAGAATTGATCACCAGAGTTTGTTGTTGTTGAATAGAACTCTGTTGGCTGGATTTCACTTCAGTTGACTCCTTCTGTGCAGAGCAAGAATGGTCCTGGGCTGCTTATACCATGTCTGTGTTTTTAACTGGATAAGGATTTGAGCTATACCTTACTGTGGAGCTGCCCTTGCTGGCTGCAGAGCTCAAGTTCCACTAGTGGCCCCCAGAAATGTCTGTGTTAGCCTCTTTTAGATCTTCATTTGTGCTTCCCACTGGAGGCTGTGCATGCTTATGACTTGCTAGATCATGTAGGGATAATAGAGCAGAACTCATCACTGACACCCAGGTCTCCATTGTCCCCAGCAGCTCCACCAGCCCCACTGATGTGTTGTAGAGTAGCAGCAGTGAAGGAGTCTGTAGGTGCATGGGGTTGAGGGAAGCCCGTGATATTGCATGGTCTTGTTCTTTGATTTTGCCCTCCTTGGTTTTATATATATTTCCTTGGAAACATCAGAAAAAGTGTTTTCAGGACCATCATGTATCTCCTTCTATATAATACTATTTTGTTGTTGGTTTTTTTTTTTTTTCAAACTGGGAATGACTAGTTGATTACTGATTCAGATAGGAACATTTTTCCTGCTTTATTCTCAATTTTAGCTTCCATAATCCAAAGGAAGGAAAGGGGTGTGTATAGCAGAGATCATAGTTTTAAATAGGGACAAGGTAGCTCTGTCGTGCTTAAAAAACAAGAGGTTAATTAATTGGTATTCCCTTACCTAGTTTTCCATGCTCTGTTCTCTAACACCAGCCAGTATTCATTTGGTGTTTTGAATCACTGCATCTGCTAGGGGAAGGGATAAGAGTATCCAAAATTCTCCTCTTAATTCAAGCTCTGTGAAGGAGTTGGCTATGGAGGGACTTCGGTCAGAAGTTAAATATTTAAGGAATACTTGATTTTAATAATAACACATTGTATCCTTTCACCAGGACAATTCAGAATAAGATCACATGGGAGATTGTATTTGGCCTGATCATGGGAGCATGTGTGACCCATTGTGCCTGACTGTTACAGGACCTTATTAACATCAGAAAAAAATCTTTATCTTAAAGTAAATCTCAGGGGTTTTTTTGTTTGGTTGGTTAGTTTTTTCTCTCAATGATCTCAGGATAGAAAGGTGTGAATCCATGCAACTTTTCTACGAGTGTACTCAAAATCATTTGTATGAGTGTAATTATTTTAGGTCCAAGCAAAGTTCTCCAAAGTCCTTGTGTGATTTAATTGTTGCTTACAAAGTAGATGTTGTGGGTAATGCCAAGCAGTAACTGCTGTCATACTGTCAGTCTGAGAATGTTTTCTGTTACTCCAGCTTTGTATTTCTTAGATGTCTTGGAGGGTTGGCAAAAGCAGCCATTAAAGAGAAATGAAAATCCATTCCTTAAAACTTTCCATCATACTTTGAAGAATAGAGTATTGCTATAATGATTTGAAAGACTAGGAAAACAGTGAGAAGAATAATAGCTATTTTTTGCTTTTGGGGAGGTGCTATTGTAGGAACTGTATGAGGCCAGTTTTCTGTGTGTATGCAGATATAAAGAGTTGATGGTGTCCTGCTGGGGCAGAGCATAGGATGGGAGCATTTTCACAGAATATTCTGAGCTGGAAGTGACCCACAAGAGTAATCAAATTTTGGGAAACTGTATCATGAAATTGGATGTGATCTTTCTTGACTTGTGTGTTACAATTCCTCTGAAGCATGGAAGTGCAAGTGGCATTTCAAAGAGGCTAGAAACTATTGTGTTCTTACCGACTGCTAAAAAAAAAGGAATTTTGAAATGTTAGAATGTAAAGAAAGCTGGGCAACCTTGCAGGATTTTTCTAGAATGCTGGAAGACTGACAGGGCTTTGATTAATAGCCTTACTAAGTTTGAGGGGTATTCATAGGATTTGTACTGTAAAAGAAGATTAGCAAGAGATTCTCAGATCTTGATGATTTTTACATGAGATGTGTTTGCAGCATGCTGCAGTTCTTAATAGCATTTGCTGTTGCTTAGTGTGCAGTGCTTGAGTATGGAGGATTTCTGATCTAGCTGATAAAAGTTTTGATTTAAAAACTTGTTTAAATTTATTGAAATCACCGCTCTGCATATGACTTTTCAATGGGCTCATTCCCCTCTAAGTGGGAGCAGCTATTAAGCAGTATCTTGTCCCTTCTGTCACAGGTGTGGACATTGTCAGCGCCTCCAGCCAACTTGGAATGATTTGGGAGATAAATACAACAACATGGAAAACCCACAGGTCTATGTTGTTAAAGTGGATTGTACTGTAGATGTTCCACTGTGTTCTGAATTTGGCGTGCGAGGATACCCTACGTAAGTATAGAAAGAAGTCTGCTCCTATTTTTCAGTTTTCCATGATCCTATGCCAATTTCTTGGAGCTAACTTCTAAGCTATATTTTTGCTGGGTTTCTTTGTAGCCCTTTGGACCTGCTATATTCATTTTAAGCCTTTTTGCAATGTTGCCAAGTATCATGTGATACATAGTACTCTTCGGCTTTTTCTTTTTTTTCTTTTTTTTTTTTCTTCTTTCAAGAAGCTGTTTTATGTCTTGGAAGGTGGCTGTGTTTAGCTGAAGTCCAGAATTTTCTTGTTCTTTTGTGTGGGAGTACCTCTTTCTGAAGCAACAGTACATTGTGCAGCTGTGATATGCATGACAGAGCTGGTTTCTACTAACAGTACTTTTGAAAGTAACTTGCCACAAGTTTTTCAGTACACTGCACCCTTCATAATTGCCTTATAGGTGGTCTCTTAGATTTTTAGTGAACTAAGTGCTCATAAAGCAATAAATGAATAGTATCACAGCATATCAGTGGTGATACTGTGTGGATTTTTTTCTAGCTACATTTGCTTATATTGGTCAAGTATTTTAAGGTTGCTGTGTTTATGCTGTTATCAAGGATGTATGTCTTACTACCTCAGCTTTGGTAGGCAGAGCATGGTCTAGAGTATCTGTTAGAGGTCAGTGCCTTTGGGTTAGATGTGTGTTCCCTTTTAAACTGACAGAAAAGGAGCAAAAGGATCTATTTTTCACTCATGTCTTCTTTAAAGCTTCTTGCAAATATGGATGGGATCCTTTTATTCATCTTAGGGGGGATAAGTGAAGATTGTATCAATGATTATCTGTAGCCCTTCCACAGCCTGTATTTTTCAGTTTACTTCCCTTTGCTCACTTTGTCTGGTGTTTTTGCCAACCCCAGCAACAGCCTGAACTTTTCATTCGCTCCTGGCTGCACCCACTTGGACGCAGATGCGTGTGACTGAGTAGAAGTTGAGAGTTATAAATAGCACAGTCCTTGTTGAGATAGGAATTGTCAGTCAGTCAGGAATTGTCAGGGCAGTGTGTGTCTTGCTTCCACTACAAATACCAAGAAAGAATGAATATTACAGTTCTGTTTTCATATCTCCAGAAGTGAGCATTGGTTGTCATTGCCTGCTTGCATAGATTATATTATGGTGCCCTTCCTCTTGAAACAGAGTGGGAGAGATTTTTGCATAGGAAACAGTCAATGGATGTGTAATTGCTGGAGGGTTTTTTCCCCTCCCTCCTCTTTAAGGTCATTGAATGTATAGGAATAGTTAGTGCTTGCTTTTATCTGTTTAAAAAGTTAAAAATAATAAGGCAGTCGTCTGCTAGGTATATAAATATAGCAATGAAGGGGAATTAATGGTAACAGTTCTCTTTCTATTTGAGTCAGGTTTGAACTAGCTTGTTTCTAAAATCCTCCAGCAAGGGAAATTTCACAGTTTCCCCAGGCAGAGGTATTGTTGCAAATCCAGGTTATGCTGATCTCTATACTGCTTTCCTAAACACCTGTCAAAGGAAAAGCTGCATCCCCTTTTTATCCCCTCAGAGAAAAAGTGGCTGAGCAGGTCCCTGCGCTTCACAGTTGTCTCAGGACTACTTGGTAGGGCAAAATAAATACTCTATCAACTGCACTAGAGAAAATTTACCCTTGTTTGCAGAAAATAAAGGTGCAGCTAGCTTTCTTTAAGATGTTACCTGAATTTGTTTTCTTACTTTTCAGTAAGTATTGCCAGGATGTGTGTTTTAGATATTCTTCTTTTTCTTTTTTTTCCCCCTTCCTTATTATTCTGACTTTCTGTCATCACAAGGAACATTCAAGAGTACCTTGAAAAGAAAAAACAGTGGGAGCTCCTATCTCTTTTGAATGTGTTTGCATTATGTGGTTTTTAAACACTTTTCATATGTTCATTTCTTCCAACTGTGGAACAAGAAGAGTGAGAAAAACATTTCAAGAAATTAAAGAAGCAGTACAAAATGACAGCTTGTCAAGGGGAAGTGAGGGCTAGGTGACAGTAGTAATTGAAAGTCTGATTTGCTTTAAAAAATAAGACTAGGTCAGAATGCAGTATCACACCTTTATTAAATAGGCTTCCAATTTTAACTTAAAATTTGCAGTAGAAGCTTTACGTAGTCTATGAAAATGTTTTGATGGCGATTAATGAATGTTGCAATCATGAAGTCTGGATGCCTACAAGAAGTCACTTATCCTCTTGTCCTATTGACTTGTCTCAATGTGTTTTTAATCAGTTTAATACCACATGACAAGCCTTACACAGGGAACAAAAGGTAAGAAAGAAATTTCTGGGAAAATAAGTGCTAGATATTTTTCCTTTGGTGATGGAGAGAGGTGAACAAAACAAAATTGATGCTCTTTGATAAACTGAAGTAGGATTAATAGAACTGAATGCTGCAATTTTTAAATTGATTTTTCTTATTGATCAAAGTAATATTACACTATGCTGATTTTTAACTTGGTATGTCTTATTTTCTCTTTTAAAAATCTCCTTAAAGCTTACATGGGAAAGAAGAAGGGTTCTAAATTCTAGCCATGACACTTTAATCGGAAAGGGGTGCCTGATGCTGACTTAATAGTCAAGAGATCTGTTACTGCAGCCTGAGATGCATTGCCATGGATTAGCAAAGCACATTATCTTTCTGAGAATGTTTCCTGTGTGGAAATTTTTGCCTCACTCTTCTCTCAATTTTGACCCTTTAGGCTAAAGTTGCTTAAACCGGGACAAGAACCTCTGAAATACCAAGGCCCTAGGGACTTCCAGGCACTGGAAAACTGGATGTTGGAGAAACTAAATGAGGAACCATCTGTAAGTGAAAAAGAAATAATCTTTTCTGCAGGCTTACTTATCTATCATTTCTCTAAGTTAGGTTTCAATTTCCAGGAGGAAATCTGCTCCAGGTTGCAGTATCAATCTGAAACAGCTTACAAGTAAGTCAGAGTAGTAATTAAAACTGTCATCCTGTGACCTGCTCTCTGTTTCCTGCTTTTAAAATTACAGTACATAATGCAGTTTTAATGCTTATACATTTGACATTTTAAGATACTGTCCTTGCTGTCAATGCATTTGACACCTGTATGCCACAATGTTTCTAGAGTAAGAAAAGCAATTTAGCTCTAATACATTATAAATTGCATTTGTGTTGGGCTTAATTACCTCTTAAAACATGGATGCCATCTTTAGCTGAGTCACCTTCTGATAATATTGTGCCTAAAGAAAGTTAAGTAAGATACGCTAATACCATCACTAGGAAAATCCTTAAGTTTAGGGGTATCATTCACATACAGGAGTCAAACCTTGCCTAAAATTAAATTTTTGATTGCTGTTTCTCATCAAAGAAAGCTTTAGTGATTGCTGAACCACAGTTAGAATGTGATTACATTTAAACAAACATGGTATTTTTAATAATTGAACATTAAATGCTAAATTATTTTAAGAAATATATGTTGAGGTTCCTAAAAAGTTCTTTTCAGCTCTAGGGTTAGAGTCTAGAAAGTATTCACTTGCTTTTGCTGAAATGCTCATGAGTTTCTTGCAAGTTACATGTATTAAGTCTTTGCTCCATTTCCATTGTTACTGTTTTCATGGAGCCACTAGGTAGACAGCATTCCTTCTGGCACTAGGGGAGCAGAAAATAGCTTTTGCACTATTTTTGAATAGCCCAGAGACCACTGAAATGGGTGTGATGGCAGTTGTGGCTGATGTGTGATGCTCTGGAGGCACTGTTATATAAATTGTGTTAATATATGGTGATGCAATGAATGCTACAGCAATTACTGTGCCCTGTGACTGTACTAGAGCACAGTGAAAGACGGGTATTCCACAGACTCTGATAACTCTCATTTATGTGGCAGTCCTTTTCACCTTTTGCTTTCATGTAGTTGTTTTTTAGGAAACATTGGGTACCTAAATCAAGCTAAATAAGGACATTGCTTTAGGAATTTAAAATTTCAGAGTCTATGGCACTATCACACAATGATGTGATACAACAAAAAAATGTTGTGTATTTGCTGTAGAAGAGAAATAAAAGTTAATTTTTCTTGTGAATAGGACCCTGAATCTGATGTGGAACCACCAAAAGCCCCTGAACCTAAGCAGGGAATGTATGAACTCTCAGCAGACAATTTCAAGATGCACATAGCAGAAGGTAACTGTTTTTTCCAAACAAGAGAAACTTGGTTACAGAGACATTAGTAGTGGGAAGTCTGAGCCAGAAATGTTCGTTTTCAAGATACCTCCTTCTCACATTTATTTTCCAGCAATACCTAGTGAAAGAAGTAACTACATGGCATACTATGTAAAAATGCACTGGTTAAATTACATATTGCAGACTATAAGAAAGTTGAAGTGCAGCACTTAGAAGGCAGTAAAATTATGGCTGCTAACCTCAGAGAAGGAGCTAGTGGGGCTTGCTCAACTAAACTGTCTCTTTTCCTGAGCTCCTTGCTCAGTCACAGCCTTGCCACTTTGTGTTTTTGCAAGTTCCATTTGCTCCTTCCCTAGGTGCTGGTTTGTTCTTCCTCCCAGGTTGTTATTCTGGATAAGTGTAATCCACCTGCTTCCTCCTTCCAGCCCCCATCCCACTCCAGTCTGGCCCTTTATTTGATATTGTTTAGCTTCCTTCCTCCAGAATTAATGTGGGCAAAGCACTTTGTCTGTTTGGCTATTTTAAAAAATATTTTGTCTGGAAGCTTTAAAATTAATGCCAGGAGGAATACCTAATAAGGGAAATTTCACCACTCACATGATGTTTTTTTAGACAATGAGCAAAATCTTAGAATACAAACTTTGGGCTGGCATGACAATAGAGAATCCTACTTTCTCCATCTGTTATCTGAAAAAGAAAGGCTGGATAAAATTAAGTGTTTGCCCATTTGAAATCACTAGGGAGGTTGAACTAGAACTTCTTAAAGTAACCATTAACTCATTAGAAATATTTTCAGCATTTTGTGCATCTAACTTAAAATTTTCCAGCATGTCTGGCTTAATGTAGAATTCAATCAAAATTCTCAATTAATTTCCTCTAAGCCATCAGGGATATGCTAAGCATTTGTCAGCTTAACTACCTTCTCAGACTGTAAAGTTCAGTGCATTGTAAATGTTTTAAGTGTTTTTATTATGTATCCATTGGCCTTCATAGAGGAGACATTCTCATGGTCATATCTGATGGTTAAACAGGTTTACAGTCATCTGTAAATGTGTTGTCCTTTCTTGACTTCAGTTACGAGACGTTCGGTGCTTAAATTTAATGTGAGCCTTAGCAGTTACACCCGCAAAGTTGACCTCTGTTCTTAAATAGCCTCCTTTCACCTTTTTGCTGCTCTGGGACAAAAATAAATTATATTGTTTTCTATTGAGGAGAGTATGTCAGAGTACATGGTAAAGAATACCTGATTTTGACTAGTGTTCTTATTAATTCATGGGAAATTTGATTTTGCAGTTTACTTAACCAGTACAGAGCATGTCAATCAGTTTGAAAGTCTTGCACATGCAGACCAGTCAAGTTAGAGTACACTATTACTGCAGTTTGTTTCCTGGTTATTTTGTATTGCCTTTCATCTGACCTTCCTTTGTGGACAAGCCTTCAAACTAGAAACTATTTCAAGTAATATCAGCCCCAAAGCAGTCTTCAAAGGATTATGAAGAATTCTGCTAAAAAGAGCTTTTCTCCAATTGCTGGTGTTTCCTGCAAATTAATTTTTTCCCCTTATTTTAATTAAGTTCATTTTTATTTCATTTAACAGAGCCTTGCCTTGATGTATGCAAAAATGTGCAGCAATTTGAATTAATTAATCTTAATTGAAAGAAATTGCATATTCTGGTACTCTGCAATCAATAATATATACTTTTAAACTAAACCTTAGTAGGAGATAGCACAGGGACTCTCCTCTGCCTAAAATGCCACAAGTGTCTACTAAAGGCAGAAATTTCTGAGTAGGTGACGTGAAAATTCAAAGATCAGGACAGAAAAAGAAAAATGGAAAACTGAACAACATTTTTCAGATAATTAATGGACTTTATAATTTATTTGGAAACACCATTGCATGAAGTTGAAATGTAACACTTCAATTTATCCTGTTATCAACATATATTCCTTGGTGGTTCTTTCTACTCTGTAACAGAGTAACTGGTAAAATTAAACACTAAGGGAAATGGTTAAGTTAAAAGTATCAGTTTTAATACCTCATTTGTTGGCTTGAGATTGTGAAGCTGTTTGAATTTTCAGGAAATTTGGCAACGCTGTGGGACTGCATACAGTATTGAAAACCTAATTGCTGAAGTATTTTGCCCTGGCTTTTGATTCACAGTGTTTCCTATCTTTAACTCAGGAAATACCATGATAAATTTGCAGCCTGAGATTAGTACCTCGGCTTTAATTGCAGCCAAGTTCATTCCAAATTAGCTAAATATTTTTTTTCTTTTTTTTTTTTAACTTAAAAGGTAATCACTTCATCAAGTTCTTTGCCCCTTGGTGTGGTCACTGCAAGGCTTTGGCCCCAACCTGGGAGCAGCTGGCTCAAGTATTTGAGCATTCCGAAACTGTCAAAATTGGTAAGGTAGGTGAAGCACTCTTAGTTTGAAAATATGGTTTGTGTCAACACATGTTTCTGCCAAGAATCATGCCTTTTGTGCTATGATTTGCAAATCACAATTGTTTTGTTTGTCACCTCTTAATTCCTTTTATAGTCACAGTTTGTGTTTTTGTTTTGAGACGGTCATGGTTTTTTTTCTCACGCATCCACAGTTAAGAGGACCTCCCCCATTTTAAGCAAAGCCTTGTTGCAAACAGAGCTGCCTCTCTGCATTTCAGAGAGCTGGGAATAAGTTTGATACTTCAGATGCAGGGAATAATATTTTGAGACTTGTTTTTTATTATTCATTTGTTTTGCAGAACTTGATAGACTTCAGTATTTATTTTGAGTGGGAAAGTGACTTCTAATTTGTTCTTTACAGCATTGAATTCCTTAGCAAGCTTTAGCCCGACTGGGTATTTATGATGAGTTATTTCTTTGTTGGTTTTGGTTTTTTCCTCTTTTTCCCCATAAAACTTTTAAAAGGTTTCAGGGGGTCTTACACTTTAAAAATTGATATCTGTTCCTGCTTTACTATTTCCCTTAGGGTTGATAACCAGGTTCTGTGGTGTATTTACCATGGGAGCTTGTTACTTGTACGTGGAGTGACTACTGTGCAGAGGTATGGAGGTGGTCTGGCAATTGCAGTTACTGGCTTTATTTGCTGACCCATACCTAAGTCCAGGTGGCTCACAATGGGAATCCCTCTGTATCTGCCAACCATGGAAACTGGATCGGGCTCAACTTCCATGCCCCTAAACATTCACAGTGGTTCCACTGACCTGAAATACTGGATGGCAGCAGTGTTGTCAGTCCTGCAGAGGGACTCTCCCTCTGCTGTCTCCCCTGCCTCTGTCCTCACAGCACTTTCAGCTGCAGTAGGAGGAATGAGCTTGACTGGTGCTTTTTAAATGCTTTTGAAAATCTGTTAATTCAGGTATGCTGTACATGTACAGCACAGGCTAGCAGAGTGGAACTTCAGAGGAGACGTACATATAGATACATATAAGCACGGTTGAACTTCAGAGAAGACACACAAATATGTATATGTTCAGACCTGGTGGTTATAAAGTTAAATTCCCTCTGGGAATGAAATGTCAGAGGCTTTTTCTCCTTTGAATCTTTCTGTACTTTTTGATACCCTTGTTTGCTGTCTGATGAAATCGTTGCTTAAGTATTTTTATGAAGTTACCGTTCTCTGGTACCCAGAGAAAAAGAAACAATAAGTTTCCAAAATTTCTGTTTTAATTAGTTGTCTGTGGTGTTTGCAGTTTGTATTACTGAGAGTTGCTGTTTAATACTTCCACTAAGATTTGTCTTGATGCCTAGACAATTTTGTGTAACTGTATAGCTTGTGAAATATATCTTGAAGCATGTCTTGGCTAAGATTTTAAGTCTGTAAGTAAACAGGAAACACAACTGTTTCTAAGAAGGTTGAACCATGACCTTCATCTAATCTGGGGGAATAGTGTCTTAACACTGTTTGATCTTTAGAATTGATCTTCAGTGAAAAGTTTATAAACAAGTAACTTTACAGACTATATTAGAATTGAATGTTGCTATGCACTTGGAGCTTCCCTTGAAATGCAGTGCTAACTGTTGACATGACTTCTGAAATCTTTCAAGAGTAGTTTTTTAAAAAATGGCTGAGCCAGTATGTCTTCACTTTAAAGCTCTCTCACATTAGTGTTTTGTGTCTCATTGTCCATGTACTGATTTTATTAGCTGAGAATACCAAGTACTTTTTAATTGAAATATTTAATTATGTCTTCATTGTTCTTTGCAACTGCTACTACTTTCTTCTAGCCATACCTCCCTCCCTGATCCCTCCTTAAAAAAAATAAATAAATCAAATACACACAGGCCCTCCCAATTATACAACCAAACCACTGTTTGGAAGGCAGACACAATCATTCAAGACAGTACTTGGTACTGAGTTTTACCAAGCCTTGTTGCTTGTTCCTATATTTTTCTGAGCTTTTAAACAAGGGAGGCTGTGATGCTTGTTGTATGTTTATTTTAGGCACTGAATAGTTTTGGATTTTATTCCCAAAATATAGGTCGACTGTACCCAGCATTATGAAGTCTGCTCTGAAGCCCAAGTTCGTGGTTATCCCACACTCCTCTGGTTTAGGAATGGTGAAAAGGTGAGTCTGCAAGTTCAGCAAAAAATCACCATTTTTCTCTGAATAATATTTGGACTGTGCTTACATTCTGAAAAAAAAAAATCTGCTTGTGAGAGAAAAGATGTCAGATGTTAATTTGGGTACTGGAAGAGGTAGACTTTGTCCACAGATAAAGGTTTTTGTTCTCTGTTTTGCAAACAACTGATATAATGTTCATAAATCTGCAAGCAGGATCTCCAGTTATGCTGCTGTGTGAGAGAATTCTGGGTTTACTTTATCATAGTATTTTACTTCATATGGAACACAATAATATAACTGAAATAGAAATAATAATAAAGTATGTAATTTTCACAACGTGTATCAGAAGGTTCTCATCTCTAAGTGGTGCCCATCTGCTCAGTGATGTCTGGAGATGCAAATTTTCTTTTTTATATAAACCCAAACATTTCACATGACACTGTGAGTGAGAATCTTGTGGGCCCAGTTGATATTTTTCCTTGCAGCAATTCAGAGAACTAAAATATTCTGAAATTATGAAGAGGTAAAATATTTATAAATACCATGTACCTGAATAGCATATTATAAATTGTGGCATTATTTATACTATATCTCACAATTTCAAGACTAGTGAAATATATTCAGTGGATATTCAAAACAGACCTGCAAGAAAACCCAGGACTACACTTGTAGCTCTTATGTGCTAAGTTCTTGGCAGAGGGAAGGATGAGGGGGTTTTCTCCCATTCATCTTGCATTCCTTTTTGAACATTTACAGTACAACGTTAAGTTTTGTTACTTGAAATGGTTTAGTGGCCACTGCTTGTGGCCATTTTCTGGCACTCTGAAGAGAAACTGGCTGCAAGTACATAGCATATGAGGTTTGGTATAAGCACCCCTACAAGATCAGACACTAGGGAATTTAAGTGAAGCAGCCCCTGTGTTTTTAATCCAAACCAGATTCACATAAGTGTGCAATAAGTGTGCAGCTTTGTGACCTCAAGCAGCACAACTGGAAGCTGAGGGAGTGCTCAAATCAAGCATGGAGGCATGTCCAAGGCTAGAAGTTTTTTAGTTAATTAAACTTTAGTTTAAACATTGTAATAACTGCAGTTCCTTGGAGTTATTTCAATCAAGAGTGCAGTGAAAGAAAAAAAATCACTGCTGTTGTATTTGGTAGAGCTGAACCTCGGCCATTAATCTGAACAGTGTATTTCAGTTGAGATCAAACTGTCTTTCCCCACTGGCAGTGTGGCATTCCTTGGTGGAATACTGCCTCCAAAATCACATGTTCCTCCATGGGCTGTTACAATATATTTGAAAAAACACAGAACAACCTCAACAATTTTCCAATAATCTGGCCCAGAAATTCTGAAACTCTCTCTGGCAGCCATAATACTGGTCAGTAAGGGGAAGGAGGAGAACTGATTCAGTCATCCAGCCTTGTCTGTAATACCTTCATCCCCTTTGCCATAACTGAAGTCTGGCATCTGTTGCCTCCGCTTGGGGCGTGGCAACCTGGATCGGGAACAGCACGGCGGCAATCCTCTTGCCACTGGGTCCAAGTACTGGCATGCACCAATGTGGTGGACGGTAAATGGCGTTTATTAACGGTTGGACAGGGTCATTTGTAACAGGGGTTAACGGCTAACAACATGCGGGGCTAAGTAACGGTAAAGGGGACGGGTTCTGTCTGCCCGTAACATCGAGATATCCTGCGGCCGGTCCCTGATCTCCCACAGGCATCACACCACTGCTGGTGGTGAGATGCAGCAGATACTATGGGAGGAGCCCTGACCCTGCCCTGCTGACATGGGTACAAACAAACAGGTACAGGCTTCTTGCTCCTTAGGGATTGACTGACACCCAGTGCCAGAAAAGGGGCAGTAGTTACAGGAAACATTATCAATTACAAAAGAAGGAAAATGTGTAGAAAGAGTTCCAATGATAAAGGAAAGTTGAAGAGATATCTGTTCTTCCTTCTAATGTATGGAAGATTGTATGTTGTTTCTTAAAGAGTCTTCCTTGTCTGCAAGAGGAAATCTTGCAGCCCACACCACATAGGACCGCATCTCTAGATGAATTCTATTTGAATTCTATTTGAATTCTACTCAAATTGGATATGTAATGCCTCAAAGATATGATGTCTCTTCTGAACAGGAAAATTAATACTAATTTTCACAGACAGCCCTGAGGGCAATCATGCAAGAACCAAATTGGAGAGGGCCGACAGTAGGTTTGAGACTAAAAGCTGCTCACAAGTGCTCTGATTTCCTGTTCTGACAATCTCTTGATTGTTTGTTTTCTGGATTTGGAAAGTACCTGAAATATGGGGAAGCATCCAAGGTAAACTGTGGCCTCCCAAAGATCTGGCTGGCTGACTGCTTCATGTGCAGGTTAAAAAATAGGATTAGACTTTTGGGAGAGTGGTGCCATTAGAAATGTCTGCCCTGCAGCAGACAGCTGTTGTCTCTTGCTCCCAGGTGAACCTAGGTGCCCAGAGTGCAATGCCTTACTATTTGGGTTTTCCAACGACTTGAGGCAAGTGTGTAGGCCAGAGGAATGACTGTGTAGTCCAGAGACAGGCAAGTTAAAGTTTTCAGCCCTGTCAAGCACTGCGTAGAGCTCACAGGGTAACAGAGACCACACCCAAACCACAGTGGGTATTTTATTGTTCCTTGTAGTAGAGTTAGATTAAAAAAAAAATATATAAAAAGCTGACTAGGGTGAGACCAAAAGGTCAAAGTGGAAATGTTTCAAAAATTTGCTTCTGTGTTTCTAAAATATCTTTCATTTCAAGGGAATGTTAGATTGTTCCCTTTGGGTGCTAAAGAATCTGTTGCAAAAGCTGAAGACATGGCGTGAATGGAATGTCATAGAGAAGTTAAAGAACTAGATAATCATATTTATTATTTATTTGCTTACACTTGGCAATCTTATGTTTTACTAGTAATTATTTATTTGCTTTGTCAACTGCATATAGAAGGTTGCACAAACTATTTGCTAATTGTAGGGTGACCAGTACAAAGGGAAGAGGGATTTTGATTCCTTGAAAGAATATGTGGATTCTCAACTGCAGAGCTCTGGGAAAGAGCCACCAGCAGATAAACCTGTTAAAGCCCCACAGCCACCTGCAGAGCCCACCCCTGTTGAGGTAAGTGCTCTTGCACTCTGCAGCAATGTAAGGTGTTGAGACTGTTTTAGCTGCCTGTCTAAGTCTTCCATGCATTTCTCTCTCTCTCTCTGATAGCTTGACAATTTCTGGATGTAAACTATACCAAATACTGCCCTGGATATTTTTTTTAGTAACTAATGAGTGGAATCAGATCACAAATCCTAGAGATACTTTTACTAACCTGATGAATTGGAGAAGGAAAAAAAATCTGATTTCTATTTTATGGCTGCAATAAGTTATTTAGATACAGGCATAAATGTGGTCTTTTTGGCCAGTGAAACTGCTGGCACCTGAGTCTGTATGACAGTATATTTCACCACTCTAGAGATGAACATTTCTTGCAAGATTAACACTTGAATCCAGGAGAATGGTGCAGACTGCTAAGCCCCTAAAAAAAGCCAGGGTTCTATACTTAGAAATCTGTTTATCTGCAGAAGCAACGAACAAAGACTATGAAGACCAGTACCAATATGGTAAGGTAATGTGCCCTGTGACAAGAAAACTCCTTGGTGTTTGGAGACTTATTTTTATCTTGGTTGTTGGAACTACAGGCTTATGTTGTGAAGAAATTATCAGAAATAACCTTTGTACAATTGTAGTTCATGTCACATAATTTTCTGTCTTTTCTAATCCGTTTGGCATTTCATCTGTCATTTTTCTTGGAGATGAATGAAAAATTGGTGAGGCTGAGAAATTAGGGATGGATATCAAACGTAATTTTTCATGAAATGTGCAGAACATACTTTCTGCCTACAAAATAAGGGACAGGGATTTACACCCCCTTGTGCTGTAGAATTTACTTAAATAATTAGGCAACAATATTACTAATATAAATACAGTTTCTATGCAGCTTCTTACAGGAAAATATTACCTTTCCCAGCTGACTTTTCCAGCAGCATTACCCATCTTGCATAAAGTGGCTTACCGAACATTACAGACCACATAGATTTGCAATTGTCATGCTCTTCAATTTTTATTTTCTTAATTGACCTCATGTTTGGAAGATCTCAATGAGCTGGTGTTAGTACAATGCTAAAAGTAATTAGTTGTCTTTCTATTTTTATAGAAATAACATAAACCACATGTGACACAAATTCCCACTTCTGCTTTGCATTCACCAGCACACACACAAGGAAGAAAGGATTGTTGGGGGATTTTTTTTGCCAAATAATAGTAGACATAGTGTAGGACTCAGCTTATCCTTACAACTTTTATCTTCAGACCCCCTGACTCTTTGTTTTCAGGAATTTTGAAACAAGGGGCCAGCCCCTGTAGCCAGCAAACACTGCATTTGCCATCAGTTGACCACAGGCAGCAAAGGCAATGAGTTCCCACTCCAAATTTGTGTCCCAGTGTTGAGCCCCTACTTGGATTCCCCCATGTTTTATATAGCCCAAGTACTTGCAGCCCTTTTACAGAAGCTGTACTTTTACATCCATGAGACTTCTCTACTGCCAGACATGGCTAAAATCATACAAAAAATGATCCCAGTGGATTAAGGCAGTGTGACAAGCAGATGCTCAGATTATGGGATTGTCTTTTTTTGAGACACAAAGCTAAAATTAAGATATCTGATATTAAATTTATTTTTGTGGTTATATAGTTCACATTGCTATTCTGATAGTAATCTACAGATCTTTAAAATTCATTTTACTGTGCAAATCATGGGAAAGTTGTTACTCATCAGGTTTTCAATTTTGTATCTTAGATTGTATATTATGTTTGGAACATCAGTTTTAGATAGCCATTTAGGAATAGCAGAGTAGAAGCATAGTGCTTGCTTTTTGTTTCATTTAATTATTTCTGATTATTTAATAATTAGAAAGTATACAAATATAATTTCTAATTTCTAAATAATTATTTAGAGGTAATAGCACTTCAGCATAGTGAAATAAGTCCATGAACTAACAGTTATTTACAGAAATGTTTAAAGATACTGGATAATTTGGATTTTCAAATTTATTTTTGGCTTCACAAAACTTACTGGGATTAAAATAGAATTGATAATACTGTCAGCTGTGATCTTGTTTTTCTTCTGCTTTCATTTGATTTTGAAGCTTTTATAGGCATGAGGTACATTTATTTGTTTTTAATCCCTCCCACCCTTAAAGGTCTCATGCAAAAAATGAAGTTTCAGCTCCATGTTGTCGTGTGAGACTATAAGCAATGTGCTTTCCTCCCATCATTCCCTTGCTCCTGATATTATCAGGAGTAGAAACATTTCCTGGCACCCATGCAAGTGTGGTGTTGTGATGTCCTCTTGACAGGCAAATTTGTGTTTCTGGTAACAGTTTTTTTGTGAATGCAATGCAGGGGAAGAAAGAAGAGAGCAGCTCTTGAGACATCACTTATATGCCTTGAATACCTCATTAAAACCGCAGATGTCCATTACCTGCTTGAAGCCAGCTCCTGTAAGGGTTGTTCCTTGAAACATAGTGCATTAAAATTAAGGTGATTTTTTACAATTACTGGAAATCTGGATACAGGCAAATCCTTTGAAAATAGGAAAGCTTTGTTTCTCCAATTATGGATGAGATTCAGTGTAAAACGCTCTTTTCTCTACATCTCTCTAGGGAAGGAAAGTTGCTGAGAAGTAAAAGGCAGGTCTGCTGCTGCTACTCTTGTTTATATTACCAACAATATTATCTTTTCCAATTCCAGTTTCCCTTTTAGGAATGTAAAAGCTCAGTAGACTGATGTTGTATATACAAAATGTTTTGACTTTTTTTCTCCTTTTCTTTTTTTCAGAGGCAGGCTGCAGTGCTCTCTCTCTCTGAAAAAGACTTTGATGCAACCATTGCTAGGGGGATCACCTTTATTAAATTCTACGCTCCATGGTAAGAAGTTTGCAGCTGTTGCTGTTCAGGATTATTGCTGGCTAAGATGTGAGTGCAATGATTACTGTAGTACTGGATTTGTTGTCTTGATCTAAACCGTGAATTAGCTGAAAAAATGTGTGTGTTGGTAAGAGTCACAGCAAAAAAAAGCTCAGTCTTGTTTAGCTCCCTTGAGCTGCTTCTCTGTGGAAAGGCTGACACAGAAGCTTTACCATGTCAGCCTCCAGGTACTGCTGGGGTAACAGGGAGAGTGAAGCTCTCTTTGCAGGTGCAGCATGCTCCTATCTCTGGGTTAGGGTAAGATGAGGGGAGTATATCACCATATCTCAGTACTGAGAAAGGAGAGGATGCTTGCCTTAGGGCACTCTCCAGCCTCATTAGAAGCCTCATTGGAGCACCTGAGTTTTGATACAGATTATTAAGCTATGGATAATTAACTCTCCAAATAACTGTCCAAAAACTAATTTGCACAAGTGACAATTTTAAGATGTTCTTAAGAGTGTATGCTCATGCAGAATGTTCTTAGAGGGACCCAGAGCAGATGGTGTAGGTGTAGATACCCAGTGGAACGCATTGGAGGGCGAAATAAAAGTCATGTCTGGCATCTGCCATTTCTGCTATATCCAGCAGAGGCTGGGGCCCCAGATGGGTTAAGACCTCAGTATTACAAACTTGTAGAAGAAGTATTTCCCGCTTTTTCTAACTATTCCCTTTCTGAGACAAAAGGAAAGTTTCACGCTTCTCTCTCTGTTTTATAGAATTCATCTTATTTGTGCCTCTACAGAATTTAATGAAACCTGCATGCCATCTTGCTCATCCATTGCTGGTCTTTTAGCCAACAGAAGGAAGCCTAGTGTAGGGGGAGAGATTAAGATTAAGCTGTATTCCACTGTGTGAAAGATAACACATCTCTGATTTAATCACTAGCATTCCATTAACACAGTGTATAAAATATAAAAAGATCTTTTGTTTAGGTTACAAAAGGCCCCATTACAAAGCAACACAAGCAAATGCCACCCATATTTAGAATGCTCAGGCATCTCAAAAATACTGCCATTTAACTTCAACAGTAGGCATGAATGTGTTTCTTAGTGTAGGCAAGAATAACCTGGGAGCATTTCATTTCACTTAAGCTCAGTGCTGGAGGCTTTTCCAGTGTTGTCACCCTTTGCTGCTTGAGAACCACTGCTATGCTCTCTTCCATCTGTAAGATATGCTTTTGGATTTGAGCAAGTATCTGCCACCACTGGGTTAGGAAATGTCCTGCCCATAACGTGCACATCCCTCATCTTTTACTGCTCTTTCCCCACTGCCTTTATCCCCTCTACTCTGGGAGGGACTTAGATTGAGTCTGTGCCTGTGCTGCTTCTGCCTCACCTGCAGAACTGGCTGGGAAATTCAGTTAACACCTGTGCTCAAGAGTGGCTTCCAGTCTGATTTCTGAAGCAAGGGCTTGTTGGCATATCTACTAGTTCATTACCTGGAGCAACTTTTTCTGGGAGAGTTTGAGATCAAGAAATTCTCTCCTTTTGATTATCTCTTATTAACAATACCATGTCTTCATCCCATGAGACTATCGTGGGATGCTGCTGGATCTCACAGATAGGATCAGTGCTGGATGGCAGGCTGAGAAACAGTGGTTTCAGGATGTAGAGTCACCAGTGTGTGCTGCCTGGCTGCAATGCTCAGAAAGCCACCATTTAGGAAAATACTTCCTATATTTATGTAACTCGTATCCTAGTTTTGGCTCTGAAAGTCAGGCTTATGACTGCCTGTAGTGCTCTGCATATAAATGACCATATTCTCTTCCAAGTGGATTAACTTATGTAGGGCTCAGCAAACACTATTATGTTGCTTTCTAGTTCTGCCCTTCAGTTAGTTTTGGATAAATATTAATGTTAACTTGCATTGTAAGCACAAAATCGTTCTGTTCTAGTAGTTTTTGTGCGTGGTCAGAAATGCTTTTATACTGTCACTGTGTATTAACAAGGTAGATTAAATATACACTGGCTTGCATTAAGAAAACTTCTACTGAGACATCTTTCATTATTTTTGTAAATGCCCTGATTCAGCCTCAAGGCAATTATGGGTCTGTTTTAATAACCCAATTAAGGTGCAGCTGGGTTAGAATAGTATAAGCAATGCAGATTTAAAGGCTAAAGTGCTTTGGGAATTCTTCTTAAAGGCAGTAAGAAATTCACATTAGGAACTTGACTAAGCCAAGTTCAAAATATAAACAAAATTAATGCTAATGGTCGAACTGGAAGAAATTAGGAACTGGAAGAAATTTAATAGGGAAATTAACATCTCATTTAACTAATTAAAACTTGGGCTATGTAGCTTTAGCATGACTGGCATATTCTACCTGAAAAATTAATTCTACAGACATTCTGTGTCTTCCTAAAAGCATTTTTGTTTCCAAGAGATCTTTTTTTTTCCATTCAAATATTCTCTGTGCTTGTCTTTATTTGGCTTCATATTCCTCTGTGGGGTAAAATGTTAATGTACCGAGATCTAGAATACCATTCTAGGCAAGACCAACAAAGGCCAGAAAGTACTTCAGTGCTTAACTTAAATAAAATCACTTCTTTTCTTAGCTCATTTACTGACATAATAATGCAACGGAGTTGGAGGGCCAAATCATTAGGGGATAGGAAAGGCTGCTAGTTAAACTTACAGCAATTGCAGCAAGACAGTAGAGATAAAGTAGAAAGTGTATCTGTTAAACAAATCTCCCTCCTTTGTTTCTAGGTGTGGTCACTGTAAGAACTTGGCTCCAACCTGGGAGAACCTTGCCAAAGAGCAATTTCCAGGTTTGACTGATGTCAAAATAGCAGAAGTGGACTGCACTGTGGAACGTAACATCTGCAACAGATTTTCTGTAAGCGTGAAAGTTCTGAAATGAAGGGGACAGTATTGTGTACCAGATGTTGGAGGCTCCAGTGTGCAGCCCAACTGGCTGCTGCACTCCAGGTGCCTGCTGACAGTACAGCTGTGGTCTCTGTTAGCCAAAAAGAGGCACCTGGTGACATAATTTTGTTCCTGAACTGTTTGTTCGGGCTTGGTTATTTCCATTATTGGACAAAGCTGAAGAAGTCCCTACTTCAGGAAACCTCTCTGAAACCACTAAAGCTGTCTTGCGGTATCCAATTCCGAATTCTCTTCCTAGAAAAAAAATGTCTTTCAGAGCTGTTAGGCAGACAATTGAAGAAAGAAGGCTGTCATTCCAAGAGCCTAGAGGAACATGTATTACCCCATTCTCTTAAAAATGTTCAGAAATTGCAGGTTGGCATTGAAAGTTCTGCTGTGGGTTTGTTTTTTTTTTTTTAATTAAAATGGCTTACTGTTTTAGAGGGATTTGATGGCTTTTCACAATCAGGTAAATATGAGTGATGGATGCAAGTTTGAACATTAATAGCAAGTTTCTTTTTTTGTGTGTGTCTTTTGAAGGTCCGTGGTTATCCTACACTTCTGCTTTTCCGAGGTGGAAAGAAAATCAGTGAACACAATGGAACGAGAGACCTCAAATCACTGCATAACTTTGTCTTGCGTCAGGCAAGGGATGAACTGTAATAAAAGTCTGGATGCTCTGTCCCTGGCTGTCTCTGTACAGTAGCTGAGGGATTTCTATCTTTGCTAATTTTCAAATAGTGTATTTGGGGGGTGGGGCTTTTTTTGTTTCTTTGTTTCTAGGAAATTGAATGTACTAAACTTTGGTATCTTCCCCTTGTGTGTGTGTTAGAGACATGTCTCTGTGTGTGTGAAGGAAAGCTAACAAGTAGTTACTGTGCAAATCAAGAGTATTTTCAGCATTGGTAGTTGCACTGCATTTCTGCATTCCTGCAATGAAGTGTAAATGGTTTCCTTTGAGACCAAAATACGTTAAGAAAACCAACTGAAGGGCAGCAGTAGAATATTTTCGTCTTCAGGTTAGATCTGGTTAAAAAGTAATCCTTACAAACTGCTTACCATTACTAGAAAGGCAAAAGCTACAGCTGTGTTGAGTCACTTTTGCCTCTAGAATTGTACTTAATCCTTATTTGTCTTAATATAGCTGCTGAAAGGTCAAAAACACACACACCTTTGGAAGATACCAGGCCACCATGAGCTGGTTGTTTCCTGTTAATCCTCTCAGCATGGGAGGTCTAGCCATAATGAAAGTGATGGTACTGTAACATGTGCCTGAACGTTACTGATGCCAACAGTGTACATGTGTCAGGTGCATTTCCATAGGCTGCTGCCATCCAGCTCCAGAGGCACAACGATGCTCTACTTCTCTAGAGCCAGAGTGAAAAATAGGTGCTGTTATAACTGCCCCCGTTAATGGTAAATGACCAGTCAGACTCCAGAGCTAAGGACGTGTTTCCTACCCCGGCCTCAATCCAGACATTGTGCTGACCTGCTCCTTAGTCAGAGTACCCAGAGAACAACAAGTAATACGATGTTTAAGATTTTTTTTCCATTCAGCTCTTGTGCAGTAGTGTAAAATAGTTCCCCCCCACCTCTTCTCGAGCCTTAACGTTTTTCCAAGCTGTAAGCATTGATAAATTTGAATGCTAGGGCCACACACTTTGTGGTGTCTTGGATTATAATATGAATCTATTCTTTGGTGCATAAGATGTTCCATGTTAGACTTAACTGAAAGCCAAAGAATTTACATTGTAGAACTGTCATGATACAAAGGCAACAGCAAACCAAGGACTGAATTCTGCTGTCTCACGTGCACAGAAACTCATGAGGAATGAGGATTGCTACAGGCTAATTTGACTAATCTGTCAAGATGCTGGGTTTTGTCCATCATATGGAATAAGTTGGGTTGCTTTTCTTTTTTATTAAAAAAACAAAAAGGCAAAACATCAATGAACTTTTAAACCAGTGAATTTCTTCTGGTTCTTCACTTCACTGTCTGTCCAGAACTTTTGATTCTGTTCAGTCTGAAAATGTGTGAAGGTGAAAAAGCCACAGTGAAAGCTAAGTGTTGTACTGGCAGATGTATTGAATCAAGGTGTGTACTTCTGCCTTTCAGGAAGCCTTTATTATGTTTTTAACAACTTTCTAGTGAAGCACAATCTCATGAGTTTCTTGTATAAAATCAAAGTGGTACAATTGTTTACACTGAGATTTTTTTCTAAATAAAAACTTTTTAAAAAAGCAGTCTTTCTATAAATGATACAGCACGATGAATATACAGTGACAAGTGCAATAAATTATAGCTTGTATTTACAAGAAGCCTTTTAAATGCAAGTAGAGGTAAGTGCATTTAATACAGGTTTAATATTGATCAAAACAATTTGCTATTAGCTTCTGCTAGACAAACCATGGCTCTACGCTGCATTTCCTTTATACCAGTTTGTTAGTTGCATGAGTTGAAAGGGAAAGATTGCGAATGTTGTTGACATTCTGTCTTCCTGTAAACAAACTGTCCAGCTAGAGAATGAATGGCCCCTAAGCTTTTACGTCTGAATTACAGCTGAAGAAGTGTCCTGACTTCCTTCCTGGGCAAGTGGTAGTAGATGAGGCAGCTCTACGTGGGGAGTGGAAGGAAGTTGCATAAGAGCAAGTGTATAAATTTGTATTGCTCAGTCAGATGGTGAACTGGGAAGACCAGCCAGGGTCTGAGTTCATGGTAGTGTTTCTAACACAGGGTGCAGCCATGCCATCTTACACTTGCAAGATCAGAGTTAAACAGTGCTGCGGAGAACTGAAACATCTGCTTTGGCACAATTTTAGATGCTTACTGTCATGACAGATGTTAGGAGAAGACTTAACAGTCTAGGTGCAGTAACTGGTCCTTCTGGCCAAAAGGATCTTGCACAAGATGTACACTCTATGTCTGAAGTACTAACACCACTTTCTTGAGCTTCTCTGCCTCTCCCCCTCATTTTCCCTCCCTGCCCCCAAAGAAAGACCTCACTTGTTTTGGGTGTTGGTGCTTATCTGGTAAAATTGTAGCACATATCCAAGCACCTGCTACAGGTCAAGCTTCTCTGTGAGATTAAGACCATCCCAGCCAAATATAGTGTGTGGACATTTTGCTGCTGCTGAGCTGGATGAGCAGCCACCATGGTGTAGGGTCAGTCTGTAAGAAGTCCAGCAGTTTGCTCCCACCCTGGGGGGTGGTCCCTACACCCCTTCCTCCCACAAGGCACATACATGGTGTTCTGAAGGGTGGTTCATCACGTGGTTTTTTCCCCCCCAAGGTCGTGAAAACAGGGAGGGGTGTATCCAAGTTCATGGCAGCATCACAGAGTCCGTGTGAAGACTGTTCATCAGTGACATCCACAAGCTCTTACTACCATATTCCTGTATTTCTTCAAGATTACATTAGAATTATCATCGAAGTAAAGGACAGATATGGCATTTAGTTTGGTAGGTGCACAGCATGGTTTGGGAACATAATCAGGATTCATTAGATGAACCTGTTGCCAAGAAAGAAAACACAACTGAGACACTGGTATATTGTTTACAAATTCACCTGGTGCTTTGGCACTGATCTGCCTGGAGACTTACCAGAGTTTGTACAATGGCATGATTGGTTGCGTTCATATGGGCGTTGAGTGGGAACGAGCACTCCCCATCACAGTAGTTGGCTGCATAGCCTTTTGGAGCAATTATCCAGTCCTTTTTAGGGAAACAAACACAACGTGGTTCAACAGACAACTGCACACAATTAAGAGCAGCTGAAAATTTTCCACTAACTTCTTCCTTGAGGGTGAAAATGTGTTTTCACTGAAACTGCTCGGGTTTTAGTTGGGTTTTTTAAATTTCTTTTTGTGTGCCACTTTTTGTGCGTCACTTTTCCATGGACACACTGATTTTAATGTCCAAAGAATGATGCACATATATGTACAGCTCAACTACCATTACCTAAGAGGGCTTTACCCCTAAAACTCTCATTGGGTTGCATTGTGGGGATTGTGGTTTGGAGGCTTTTATATCCAATACTTCCTGCAGGCCCTCTGGCTGAAATACCTTTCCTAGGTTGAGTCACAGGCACAGCTGGTGTCCCTCAGAGAGGGCCTAGCTTATACACTCTTATAGAGGGATACTACTCTGCTAAAGACACTGTGGGAAATCTTGGCTGCTTAACAGGTTCTCCACATCTGCCAGACTCCTAAAGGAGGGGCAGGACAGCCAGCCTGAGCTGTATGAACAAGCAGGTGGCCCCAGTGGCAATCTGAGTGCCGTGCTAGGCAAAAAGGGGACTCTTCACCAAAGGAAGCTTGTCCACTGCTGACACAAAAGAGCCAAAGGGAAATTAAAAGCAGCACCACGGAACAGGAGACACTTGGCCTCCCTTGGTGTTGGGCTCTGCAGGTCACCCTGCAGAAGGACATACCAGCAGGTTTCATGAGCATGTATCTCTTAGGCAGTTTCCACTCTACCTGACAACCACCTGAGTTTGCCTGAATTTTGCTACAGCAGGGCTGAGCAGCACACATTGTTGCAGTAGCTTTGCTAACCAAGTTTGTTCTGAAGGAAATAGCAGTGCCCAGCAACTGCAGGGGGGCTCTACCTTGCCTTGATAATTTTCCTACAAAAAGTAGGACCTGGATTCCAGCTCTTAAAGTGAGCCCTGCTGGCCTGTGGCCTTCCTCTGGCCACATCTTATCTTTCTGCAACTAGAATGGTGAAGGCAGTACCTTCAAGATCATGAACTTCCCAACTGGAATCCACTTCCTGCCCAAAAGTAGGGCAAGTAAGATTAAGGAAGAGGTGGAATGTCTCTGCTCAAGTGAAAAATCACCCATAAGTAATGGGGAATGGAGTCAGCACACAACCACAGTTGCAGCTACTGGGCTGAAGTTGACACATGAGCTACAAAAAATGCTGCTATCCCAGTAGCTGAGAGAGGACTTGCATGTGTTGAGTATTACAGAAGCAGCAGGGACAGCCCTGGCATCCTGAATTATAACCTGGTAAAAACATTACCTGATTGAAATGGAACCTCCCTCACAAGTGCTGAATGAAGGAATTTAAAATAAATAAAATAAAAAGAGAAAGTGAGGGCATTCTTTGAAATATGATGTTTGTTTGCACTATAGCCTGGTCTTAAATAATTTACTCTAAATGACTTTCTGGCCTCATGATGTTGCAACTAAACTCAGTCTTCAGTCTACCTACCGCAGGCAGTGCTAATTCTGGGGCAGGGATTGCGGAGGATTTCAAACAACGGCCAAGGTTAAAATCAGGGTGATCACTAGAAAAAAATTTAGTTAAAATCACTGCTTAACATCAGATTGTTTTCCTTATCATTAGAGGTACACAGATATAAGCCCTTGCCCGTACCGTGACTCCCATGAGTGACAGAGAATGACTGTATACTTGAATCCCATAAAGTATCAAGCTTTCTCTGGGTCTTATCAAATGTCACAACTATCAATATTTATTTGCCCTTCTCTGTGACTGGTTTTAGTGAGGAGGCACAAGGGACATTTTAAAGCATAATGGCAGACTCGAGTGGAATTACCGTGACACTGTTTAGATAACATTTCATAACAAAATGTCTGGTTTACCCAGAGAGAAACATCACACACCTGCCATCCCAAGTCTTGAAAGCTAACGTAAAGCTCATGCTTTCTGCACGCTGTTTTTAAGTCACTGCTGTTGTAATCTGTTAAAAGAAAAAGAACAAAACAAGAATTTAGAAAGTAAAACAGGCTGAGCATTGCTGGAGGGCACATCTGGCCAGATGTGTGCATGCTGTGGGCTCAGCAGCGAGAAGTGACGAGCTCCCTCAGCAGCTAAAAGGATAAGGGTGTTGAGGGACATCCAAAGCAGGGCTGAAGCTTTTAAGATGCCTGTGGGAATGGAGGAACCCAAGTAACAGTGACTCAGTTATAGTAACTCAGCTGTCTTTAAAGTGCTTGGAAAACATCTCCAGTAAAACGACTTCTTAAAAATAAATCTACTTCAACCCCGCATAGGCTGCATCCCCACCGAGTGCTCACACTCACCCCACTTCCTCAACTCCCATTTCTGGCATGTGCAGCCCCAGGTGGGGAGCTCAAGCTGCACACACTCACTGAGAGAGAGAACTGCAGCCCCAGGAAGGTTAATTATCACCTTGTGCCCCTGCACTAGTCTGCAGAAGTCCTCTAACAGCTAAGGTGTCCCATAGGCAGGGAAGTCATGTCCTTGTTCCTCTCTGTACCTTACCCCAGCTTGCCCCACACATCTCATGTGACCCATGGCACCACCTCTGCCCTTAGACTTTTACAAACCATGCCCTGAAAAACACATTTCTCCTTTCCATAAACTGCTTATTTGTAGATGACACAGCACTTGACATGCTCTCACCATTCACTTGCTCCTTATTGTCAATAAAGTGGGGACACAGGATGCAAAGCCCTGACCAAGACCTTCTCCCTTGCCATGGCACGATGTATGGGGATGTTTCAACCATGCAGGAGCTGCTCCTGATGATCCCACAAAGTACAGCTATTGACAGCAAGTGGAATTTCCCGTTTATATTTGGAAAGAAAGGCAGCTCAGCATGTGAACACCTGAAACCACAGTGAGCAGAGGAGCTGAGCTGTGACAAAGGGGCCTTTCACCTCCAGGTGGCTGCATAGATCCACCCTGATGAGCAGTTGCTGATTTTGTCACACCTCAGGTGACTGCTGGACCTCAGCAGAGCAGCCACAGAAACCACCCTTGTAGCAAGGTGACTTGGCCACCAGCCACAGCTGCTGATCCTGTGCTTTGCACATGATGGTAGGCATGAGAGAGAGATGGCAACAAGCTCAGCCAAGCAGCTTGAGAGCCCAAGTCACCGTCCATGTTTTCCTCCCATGCTTTTCCACAGGGACCTTCTCCTCCCTCACAGCTCCCATTTGCAAGTAAAGGCACTCCTGTCAGCAGGCAGATGCCACAGGCTGATGCCCCTGCCTCCTGCTGCCCTAGATCTTTCAGCTTACCAGCCCCCTGGTGCCCCTAACATGGCTTGAAAGGGCACCCTCCCAGTGCAGCTTTCCCCAGATGCAGCAGCTGGGATAGAAAAATATTTTTAGTGATTTTTTTCCTTGGCTCTGAATAAGCCTTTCTTTTTCTTCCCTCCAGCACCATTCCCCCCACCCCCCGCCTCCGAAGTTTGGGAACTACAAATGCAAATATTTATTCAGAAGAAAAACTATAATACTAAAAGCACATCCAACTGACATTAAGGGCAGCACAGCAGTACAGCTGAGTACAGTTAACACTGAGGGCTGAAAAAACCCTACACCTCAAACCCAGCTTCCCAACCACCAAAGATTAGAGAGTTGTTTTTAGAAGCAGTTGGGTTTTAAACTCTGAGGATTGCATTTCAACCTTTGAATAGCTTCACTTCAATCACGGATTTAATCAGGTGAGCAGAGCTGGTTAACAGCCTGCTGCAGCACAAACATTCGCTCTTCCAGCAGCACGCGGCAGCGAGAACGGAGGCAAGTCTCTCTATTCAAGCTTTCCATTTTCAAACCAGACATACCCAGAAGAAACCAGGGTGTGGTGGTTTATTTCAGATGAAGCTTCCCAGTCCCTGGCTCAGCCCAGGAGCAAATTTCTAGCATGAGATGTTTTGAAATGATTTGGTCATAATGAGGGGGAAAAAAAAGAGATGATGATTTTAGTGATCAACGGCTTTCATTAAAACACCTGAGAACACAACTTCATTGTTCTTCAATGGGATATATAGATTGTTTAGAGGAAAGCCATCTATATTTGACAGTAGAATTGATCTATTCACAACTGAGTGGGTAAAATGCTGCTACAGTCCAAATCCAGCTACAATTTACCCAAATCTGCTACAGGAAAGGGGAGAAGGCAAGGGAGGCAGAGAAAACAGGAGTGGGAAGGAAGGCTGCAAGCAATCACAAGTTTAAGAAAACACAGGGGTGGAAAAAAAGAGCTGCCTAACAAGGTACACCAAGCAGAACATGTTATGAACGTGTCCTCTCTCACACTACCCCCAAAACCTCGCCTCAGCTCACTGGTCAGAGTCACCTGATTCACACTCTGCATGGAGCCCTGGCTGCTCTCCATCCAGGGCAGATGCAGACAGCTCTACCTCCTCACTTGCCCAGCCTCAGCCTTTGCTTTTCTAAATGTCAACACATTAAACATCCCCTCTCCCTAGCTTTACACTCTTCCCCGTTTAACCCTCACCCCAAGATCCTCTGCCCTCTTTTCTTGTTGTGTGTTTGCCTACTATGCTTGCTTTATGGAAGCTATTTTAGCCCAGCTTTAGGTAAGTCACAAACCTTTAAGCAACTCCTTAGCAGTGGCTTTCTGAATTGGGGAAAAAGATGCAGCAGTACAGATGCACATAATCATGACCCATTCCCTACAGTTGGGGGCTCAGCAGATGCCCTACATTGGGCCTACATCCTGAAATCCCACCAATTATGGGCCTGAAAAGAGGAGGAATACACAGAGTCACAGGGTTTTTGGCAGTGAGCTAAAGCTCACTGAGCTACTGAAGTTGGCTTCCACAACACATTTTCTGCAAAGCCTGGAAAGCAGCATCAGCCACCCCAGGCCAGTGTGCTCAGCTGTTTTAACCCCAATTGCCACTCGGGGTGGTTTGCAGTGCAAGCTCCAACTGCCAAGAGGCGACAGGGATGGTGTCCCTTCCTGCCAGCCTTGCAGCAGGGAGCCAGGAGGGCCAAAGGCAGACAGCCTGCAGAGGGGAGGTGCTGTAAACAGCTGCCACACTGCCATGGCACAATTGGCAGAGGTTGCTCGCCAGAGGCCTTCAGCATCTCTGAGAGTTTAGGGAGCAGCTTTGGGAGCTCCTGTAGGCTCATTGTGGGTTTAGCAAAACTGTCTCTATTTTTTGCCCTGAACATACCAATTCAGAAACGCTAACTTGGCACTTAAAAGACACTGCATTTAATCATGCTGCAAACAATTTTGTCTAAAACAGAGATTCAAAAAAAGCTCAAACCCCTAGTTCTGCACTTAAAAATAACTCCCGGAGCAGCACAGTTGAAACAGCACAGCTAAGACAGTTCGTCTCTGTGGTGTGTTTGCACTGAATGTTGTCTGCCTTCACCAGGACCCAAGTCTGACTTTCTGCAAGCACAGATGTTTCTCTTAAGGCTGGACATTGGCATGTGTCTTGCTGAAAAGGGTGAGAGAACAGCCTGACCCTAATGGTCTTCCTCCTACAGATACTTATGCACCCACCTTAGATTTCCTATAATCTCTCCCACATTAAGTGCTGGCAAAGAACATATAAATATTTACTGGGTCGATCCATCTGAGAACACCCTCGCTGCTCCCAAGGTGCCAGTCTACCAAATTCCACACAGTAATTAATTGCTTCTGTGATTCAAAATAGCTTTGACAGAGGTCTCCAAGGCCAGCCCCTTCTTCTTGGTGTTTGACTTTGGTGATTTGTCTGGATAAAGCTGGTGTAAACTGATCACACAGTTAATAACAGCCCACTTCACATGAAAGTGATCTGCCTGTGTGGGAAGAAGGGGAGATGTCGGGCTAACGTGAACCCACATGTGAAAGCACACACAGAAATGCTGGCCACGCTTCTGCATCCAAATACCGCACTGAAGGAAAACTATACTGGAGGGAAGATTGGCTGCCAGATAACAAAGTTTATTAACAAGGTCCTTGCCATCACAAAAGCATGTGGCCTTATTTGCCTTCAGTGTTTGTGCAGGCTGCCCTTTGCAATATCTGGCTCCTGTACACTTGGGGAAATGTGTCTGGTTCAGTGCGCATCTACTGGAAGGAAAGGCCGCTCGAAGGGCCTCTCCATTTTTCATGGAGCACCTCACATCACTCCAGGGGGCATTAAAGAGAAGGACCTGAAAAGGGACTTGGCTTGAGTTTCATTGAGAGCAGCGAGTGCAGCCCAAAGTCAGGCATTTAAATTCTCCCCATGAGGAAGGGCTGACAGGAACGGATGTGCCTGGAGGCTGACTTGCAGAAGAGAAGGATTATCGCCACTGGAGAAAGAGATAGCCCTGTGCAAAACCCATAAATCATGGAGGTGGCTGAAGGGCAGAGGTTCACCATCTGTTATGCTGGACAGTCCCATCTCTTTGTTCAGCTGGAGGGTCAGCATGAGTCTGAGAGCACGAGCTCAAGCCACTGCAAGATTCAGCTGAGCCAGGGCCTCCAGGCCCTGCAGACAACAGCAGAGAAACACCTGCGGGCTCCTCCCACCCACCCTGTCCCTCCGTGTCCAGGGCCAGACCTGGCATGTGACTTCCTGCCTCAGCAGATGAAAATACTCTCTTTTCTTCCTGCTCACCCTCCTTCTGCACAAGAATTGAGGCTCCAGGAATGCACTGATGCAGGACTCTATGTCAAAGCAGTTTGTAACCATGGGGGTTGCTCAGTTCTGCTTTATATAAGCCAGTGATAATTATGTGTTTATAATACATGGAAATAAGCATTCTTGGCAAAAAAATACAGACCATTGAGAACCTTGTGCCACAGACATAGCCTTAGCATCTGAGCTCTTGGTACTGACTGCAGGACAACTGCACACCAAAGGGAGCAGAGTGGGGTCTCTTTGAGTCCCTTTCCCACACCCAGCAGCATTCCCTCACCTAACTCCCTGCCTGCCCAGGTCCAATACCAGGCCCACAGCACACTTCATGCGCTCCAAACTGATTGAAAGAGTTGCCATATCTAGACAGTAATTGGGGCTTTTTAAAACATACTGCCCCAAAACAACTGACAGCATCTTTTGGGAAAGGGGTTCCTTTTTGGACTGAAAAAAGAAAACCTGTGTAAAATACCTGTGTATTGATTAACACACAGGAAGGAAGTTGCAGTCTACAAAAAAAAAAAAAACATCAAAACTAAAAACTGCCTTGCTCTGCAGAAGAGAAACTGCTCTCAAGCCCTGGTAGGGAGCACCAATCCTCTTTCTTGGGGAAGAGCGCTGACCAAAAATCTGACAAGATCTGAGATACAAAAGAGATGATGCACGGGCGAGGAGAGGCACAGAAAGGAATGGCAGCATCCCAGTTCTGCACCCACTTTGGGTCCAGATGCATCAGGGCACCCTCAGAAGAGCTAGGCAGCCTTCAGGATAATCCCTGGGCTTGCCTTCTGCTTCACCCTGGGGCAAATGCTTCCTCAGCCCCACCATCCATCAGGATTTTTTTATCCTCCCAGGTTAAAAAAAAAAGAAAAAAGCCCTGTGATCTCTAAAACTAAAAACACTTTTTGGTCATTGGTGCCTCTTGGGCTGTTAAATCAACCACTTCTTAAAGAGAACAGAGTCTGAGAGCGTCACACTTAGAAAGGAAAACAAGATGATGTAGTCTCTCTTTTCTAAACACAGAAACCAACCAAATATACAACTTAACTTTAAATTCCCCTCCTTTCCCCTGCCTTAAATCTACAGTCTCAACTATACTTTGTTGACCACTGTGCTGCCAAATTCCAGGTTTTAAATTAAAGCTGGCCCAAAAAAAGCCCTCGAGACCACAGAATGCCAGCTATTTTCCCTTTTTGTCATTTTAGAATTTTATGACCTGATGTGTGGTGTAGTCAAGAAAGCAGCAAAGTACAAATAGCCCTTTTTGCCCAACAAATCTGCTCCCTCTGCGGCTTTGAGTCACATCACCTGATTTAATAGTGTGAAAATTTTGTTTCAGCACTGTGAAGTTTGCAGAGCCAGGGAGAGAAAGCTGGAGCTTATCCTGACTCCAAGTGCCACTAGCACCACAAAACAGCAGTGCAGCACGTAACTTTCCCAAAGCACCGTGAATGCATTAAAAAATTAGCTCTTGTGAAGGGACCACAGAAGCTCAGCCTACCTAAGTGGGAGAACTGCCTGCATAACAGCTGGGCTTACGACACCCAGCTGAATAAACTACCTGTGCCCTTGGCAAGCTCATCATGCAGGAAAATAACTCAGCAAGCAGCTACGATGCCCAGCTGTAAAACTGCAGCGCGGAAACCTGAAGGGGGACCAAAGTAGGTCTCGCCAACTTAGATCCACAGAAGGTGTTCCTTCTGTGGCAGATGAGATGATAACTCCTCCAGAAATGCCATGCTGGCACTGGCCAGCCTCCCCCAGGGAGGTTGGGCTGCAGAACCGAGTTGTTCCCCCTGCCCTTAAAATCCACAAAGGACATCTCCCACCCAGCCAAGCCTGGCATTTGCATGGCATGTCATGGGACCCACAAGCCATGCTGCAGTGTGCACCACAAGGACATGCAAAGGCCACCAGTGGCCAACTGCTGTTGGCACACACTAGCCCAGAGGGCAAGGCCATCACCACAGTGGGCTGGAGCAATTGAGCTGAGTCAACACATGGCCATGTACAAACCCTGGCTGCCAGCCCTGGAAGGGCTCCCAGCCTGGCTCTGCTCCCTGCAGTATGGAGCCACCTTGGGATCAAGCATGGCTCACCCACAACCCAAGCATGCAAGAGCAGGGAGCAGCCTACATATTCTCACCAGCTAAGCATCAGCAATGCTGGTTCATCTCCCTTTGCTGTGTTTGGACACAGACTAAAAAATACAACTGCCTCTCTTCCTTGGGGCATAGTCACTTCTAAACATGAGGAAAGTTGGGATACTATAGGAAACGAAGTGGGCAGCATAAGCAAATTAATCAAGCAACTTGGAATAGGCTGAAATGTTTCAGAGGAAAGAAGGTACTCAGCGAATGATGGGCTTGTGGTAATGGAAAACAGACAAGACTTAGAAGACAGAAAACTCTCAATTTTTGCCAAAATGTCATTGTTACTCTATTGCCCCACCGGCCCACAACAGAACTCACAAGGCTTCTGTACAAAACCTGCAACATGCAACCTCTCCACAGCAAAACTTCTTTGTCTGCCTGGAAAGGTACTCCACCATGTGTACACCGATGTTCTCACAAGATTAAAAAAATAAAGCATCTCATGCTGTTCTTCCATGTTTTTTCCAAAGAAAACTGAAAGAGGACTCTGCTGGGAATGCATACGTGCAACACCATAAATCTCCGTGCATACAGAGATAGTCTCTGAAATACTGCATTTCACAGGGCATAACTCTAGACAAATACTGCATAGCAAGCAACATACAAGCACAAGAGTTGTGGTTAAAATATCTCACCACCTTGAAATCAATGGATGCAACTCCACATGGGGGTCTGGACTCCACGCTGGATTCAAGGGGACTCCTGAAAGTTTCATTATGTGAGACTCCTCTCCTACAACCTTGCAGATGTAACCCACTCCCCCAAGGAAGAGCATCCCACCTCACAACCCCCTTCCTGCTTCTGCCCTTCAAAGCATCCAGAGCCATTACAAGACATCATCCCAGTTTGAGCTGCATGATTGATTACCCCTGTTCCATGATTACCTGTGACACTGGACACCCTGGAAACGTCCTGAGTCTGGGTGGAGCGGTTCCGGCTCTGCTGCCTGCGCCTGCTGGTGGCTGACCTCGTGGTGCGCAGGTGAACCTCGCTCACTTTGAAGAAGGCCACCATGAAAGGCTGCTTGTCGTAAGGGCCATCTCGCCCTACCAGCCCTGCTTCTCTAGGGTTTACACTGAAACCTTCAAGCCAAACAGAAAAGGGAGAAAAGTTAAGAGAAATGGTGCAGTTGCATTGCTCCTTTCAGCAACCAGTGCCTCCTCTCTTCTTGCTCATACTCCTCTTTAAACACCAAACATTCCTTTCCTGCCACCATGACCTATGGACATTTTTATGACAGCTCTCCACCCATGCTGGACAAGACTTCACTGCAGCATCTGGTTCCTTGGTTCCCCTTTGGCATCTCTAGTCCCATTTTGGCAGTAAAGCTATATAGATAGATATGTAAAACACTGAACTTGATGTGTCATGACATCAGTCCTGCTGCCTGTGAAACACAAGCAGCAGACATGAGATTAGGAGATGTCTAGGGACAGCAGAGGGCAAAGAGATGGTGTGCTTTTGGCAGGAGCACAGTGATGAGCTCTCAGCCCAGCTGAGAAGGTAGAGTTTGGCACTAACATTTCCTCAGGGAGAAGTGGACAGCTCCTCTAGTCTTACTTGACATCACAGGTGTACTAAACTGCAGAATGAAGCAATAGAAAAAAACAAGGTTGGAGATGGTTCCTATAGAAGACAGATGTCAGTCACCTTCTGCTCATCTAGATCCTCTCCATCGCTTATCTTCCAATTTAATGCTCTTTTGCAGTCTCTTCTTTCTTTTCCACCTTTCAAGTAGGCTGCGAAATGCTGCTATTACAGCTGCCCCACACAGCAACCACAAAGTTTCTCCAGCAGTGCTCCCACGTCAGCTTTGATGAGATCAACAGCAGCCACAGCAGCCAGGACAGCTGACATAAACCCACACACGGAGGTACATACCTCTGCCTTTTCTCTTCTTCTCATTCCCAAACCTCACCCCACATGGCATCCCAGTTCCATGCCCCCTTCCGCCTCCAACCCAGAAACTGAGGCCCTACCGAAAGCTATCTCCACCAGCTG
>NW_005054376.1:1891353-1892974 GCF_000277835.1 Geospiza fortis | reverse complement strand
CAGCTCCCCACCTGTGCCCTCAGACATCCTGCTCCTGGTGTTGGCTGCAGCTGCCTTAGGAATGCAGAGTGCCCACCCTGCCTCATCCCAGCAGAGTTCTGCTAGCACCACTTCCAGACAGAATCCAAGAGACTGAGGGGTGACTCGTGCTACCTGGCCCATGACCTACCATCCCGTGTCACCACGCTCAGCTGCAGTCCCATGTTGTGCTGGGGGTTCATCACCCACATGTTGCTGGTGGCAGTGACATCAAACTCCAGCCAGCCCTCCTCCGATGCCCACACCGCCCGTGTGTCCAGCAGAAACAGGTCAGAGGCCCTGCAGAGAAGGGGAATGACAAGACTGTGAGGTTGGGGATTCTCTCTCCTGGCTTTTGCTGTTACAGAAACAAAATCTGAAATAGTTCTAAATTATGTTGTCCAAAACAAAACAATGTCTCAAATCTGCCTGTTTGTATCCAGAGTTTTGCCATGAGTCTCACGTACTTCCACTTCCATGTGAAATTCAGGATTACAAAGGTTTGCATCATTTTCTAAGATAGAGGAAGGCAATCCTACTCCTCGGGGCTGTCCATTTCTCCACCAGCAAGGGATGAGTAAGGCACTCTTCTTCCTGAAGAGTGTACAGCTACCCCTGACATTACTTCATTCATATGTTTATTACATTAATAGCCACTGGAACCACCAGCATGACCAGGCATTCTATGGCTTTTGCCATAGGGGTGTCATGGTTTGAGCTCCCCACACACAAACAATGGCTTACTTCAACTGACCAAAATAAAGCGCCAAAAAAACAACTGGCCAAGCATCCAATAGTGAAGAAAAATGGACCCCTAAAGCCTCTAAAGACATTTTTCTGAGGCTTATCAACAATTATTGGATGCCTTGCTCCAAGGCTGCTGGTCGTGCACCACCTTCATGGGCTTCACCTTCAGATGCTTTTAAGTCAATAACTTTTTTGCAGCACCAAGTACTCACCCAAACTCTATTCAATAAAATCACCTGCAGAAGCACCCAGAGAAATCCCATGTATATTTTCTTACTGCATTAGAGATGTAATTTTCCTGTGCAAGAAAGCTACAATTCCTACCTTTTACCTGTGGTCATCACCACAAATGGATACCAGGTGTCAATCCCATCTTCATATCTTTCCCCCCTGGATTTTTTTTTTCTAACATATGTAAATGAGGAAACAGGGTACCTGTCTCTCCTACCCACCAAAGGTTAAGTTCAGAAAAAAAATTTGATTAAGTTGCATTTTATTTTTGGCCAACTGCTATGTCATACTGCCCAGCAGCTTGGTTTGCATGAGATCACACATGGAAAAAAAAGCACTTAAGTGTACTAGAGCTCCTAGTGCAGCTATTTTTACAGCATGGAGGCTTTCCTCCACCTCACTGGTAGCTGCACACTCTGTGGTTGACTCAGCAGCCTTTCCCACAGGAGTCTTTGCCACTGTTCCTTCAGTGGGAAGAGGGCTCAGGATCAACTCTGACCTTCACCTCCAACAGCAGCAAGCAGCTACGGTCAGTCAGCTGCTCCATGTTTTGGAAACCCTAAGGTTGAGAAATCTGGGCTTTTCCAGGCAAGGTATTTAAACAGAAATGTTGCTTAAAGGCAAC
>NW_005054376.1:1847249-1891343 GCF_000277835.1 Geospiza fortis | reverse complement strand
TTTTAAGAGAGGAATGAACTTCTACATCATTCCCATCTCTGAATATGACTTAAACATTGGGCCTCTCCAATGCCTGAAGTCAACTATATCTGAAAAGGGCTTTTCCTAGCACCTGTTCTGACCTTCCTCCTCACACCAGTTGCTTCCTGATCTCTGTAACTCCTCCACACAAGGAACTCTCTAAGAGCAAACCCTTCTGAACATTGAAACACACAAATAGGACTAGTCAGGTCTAAAAAAAACATGCAGAGGAGGTCGAAAGTTTACATTCCCACTGCCTCGAACTTTGGGAAGGCACCTGGACATCAGAGAGCTGTAAAGCCAAAATGGTCCACATGGCATCATGTGGACCCCTGAACTCCAGGTAGGATCACCTACTACCCATGTTGTTCCTGAGAGATGTTTGCCTGACCTGATCTTGTATATCTCCAGCTTCAGGAACGCTCTCATCTTTCCAGGAAATTGAATGGGCTTCATGTGACTCCTCCTTCTTTTATCTAACTTAAATGTCACAACAATGTCCCCTTCTTATTACAACAATATCTTCAGTCTCTCCTTAAGAAGCCCTGTTTCATAGACTTTGACTTCTCTCATTGCTTTTTATTGACCCAGCTCAGATCAAGACCTCACTGATGCTGAGTACAGTGGAAGGATAATCTTGATACATCTCACATACTGTGCCTCTACTCACACACCTCAGAATATGATTTTGGCTTCTTCAGAAAACTCACACTGTTAACTCATGTTCACCTTGTGATCTACTATAATCCTTGGATTCATCCTGCTGCACTGCAAAGGACACAGTAATTTCCTAGTCATTCAAATTTCAATGATTTTTCATGTCCAAATGCAACTGTCCTTTCCACGAAATCAAATTTCCCCCCACTCCACCTCAGACTGAACCTCCACAACTATCAGATTACTTAAAATACAGACTTGCTTTCCAATGGGTATCACCCATTTTAGTATCCTCCACAAATATAATAAGAAAACTGCCTGATCAAAGAACAATTACCAAACAAGAACGAGCTATTTATCCCAGTCTGTCCCTCTTCCTTTTGGAAAGATTTTGATTCCTCTGTAAAATGAAGAAAAATGAATCATCAAGCTTTCCAGTCCAGTTAAGTCTCTGCAAAAAGTCCCATACAGGACTGGTTTTCAATCAGCTCTGCTATTTAGATGACTTTTGCATTGTTCAACTGGATGAAGGTTCACCCCACAAGTATTTTAGGGCATAGAGGATGTGTAGGCAACACTTCTGAATACCTTTTCTTTAAGCCTCTTTTCAATCAACATTTGTTGCCCAAGCCTCAGCAGGCTATGCAGAACTGTGTATCATTACTAGTTTCCATTTTGGCATGAAGACTTAAACAAAAAATATTCAGTCACCTATTTCCAAAGACAAAATTAAGGAGGAAGAAAGGGGGAAAGAAAAATTTACTCACAGAGAAAAACCTCCCAACTATTTAACTGTGTGTCTTTAACCACTCCTTTATATTTTTCAGAACAGAATCTTGCATGTCCCTCCTGTCCTTAAGAAAATCACCTCAAATTTGTCCAAGCAGTAAGTACTTGAAAATTGCTGCCCACAAAGGCTCAACAGAGATTCAGCTCTTAGTAACAAAATTCTCTGGACTTTTTGCATGCAGGGAACATACTTTCCCCTCCTTCCCCCCAAATACCATGAATCACCTGAGGAGAATCTGCTCTTTCCTACAGCTGTACAGCTAAGAGATACCCCTGCACCTCCTGCAAAAAAAGCCATATGATGTCTGATCTTGAAATGGACACTGGGAAATCTCCCAGGCTAGCCTCTGGTCAAAGAGAAATAGGAAGGAAGGTTAAAAGGAAAGAACATGTCCTCTCAGCCCCTGGTCAAAGAGAAAGAATATCTCATTAGACAGGGAAAGGTGGAGGGTTTTTTGCAGTCGTGGGGGACACAGAGACATGCAAGGACTAGATGGAGAGACCTTGGATTAAAAGTCTGCAGAGAAAAAGGGATTACAAAGATTTTCATCTGCACAACAAGAATGAGGCCTTATAGCTATGTCCAAAAGATAAATAGTCTAGGAAGCAGTCAAACACCATGCTGAAGAGCACTACACATAAGTAGCTGCAAGCCCACAGTCAAAGCAAAATTTAAGAGTGAACAAGAAAGTTGGAAATATACTGAACAAGTCATACAAAACACACTATTGAATTTCTAGTCATTAAGTGACAACATTGATCCTGTGCAGTGAGGCAGGCAGTGGCCTTCCAAGAGGAAGCAGCAACTGTGTATGTGGTCACATTCATGGAAGGGTGTCTGAAAGCTTCAGCTTTTCAGAACAGAGGTAAGATGGAACCTGAGGGAAACAGGAAGAGAGTGTGAGGAACAAGAAAAACTAGAAAAATAAAGGCTGGAAGAAATTTTTGTGCCAGCATCACTGAAGACAGAGGAAGAAGTATCCGCTCTTAACACAGGCTGAAGAAAGCAGAGTCAGTCCAAAGGTTTCATGCCCAAGCAACCCCAGATGTCTAGGACATCAAAGGACCTCTGGCACCTCCTTTAAAATTCAGCATACAGAAGATAAATTTCATCACCAAAACAGGCAGCTTCTTCATACTCTCTGTCTAAACCTGCCTCTGGGTTTTTACACAGCTACTGCCATCTCATTGTCAGTAATGAGCCCAACAGTCTCATCTGGATGAGTCCAGTTACTGATTTCCATAGGAAGGCTGCTGCAGGCATATTATGTATTAACCTTTTATTATTAAAGGGAAGCAAGTGAATGAGAGAAACTGAGGTGATGAGCTGAAACAACTTTCCTGATACAAGAGAGGATATTAAATAGGAAGATGCAAATTAGAGACTCCCAGCTCAAAACAGGAGGTCTTTGTTCTGCATCAAGGCCCTGAAGCATGGCTCAAGTCTCAAGAAATAAATGGGAGTGTTTCCATGGCCTTCAGAAGACTTTGGAGAAGGACAGAGAAGCAAAGGTCAACAGAGCAATCACAAGTGGCTGCAATAAACAGAATGGAGTACACAGTTTACGGGAGGAAATATGGCCTGTGTAATTCAGAAGGCAGGATTTAGCTCCAGTGTCCTCAGAGAGCAGATTTGTCAGATATAAATATCAAATATAGCTACTATTCTTAATGCTGGCCTCCCAACCATGTGCTCAGAGCATTTATAGGAGAAACAGCTTGCATTTAGCTCCAGTGCTTTCCCCCTCTAAGATAAATATTTTGTTAACTGAAACCTCTGTATAAACCTTTCAACAGAACATCTCTAGGTGTTAATTCTTTTTAATTGAACACTAATTAAATTAGAATTCAGTCAAATTAGTAACCAGGTCAAGTGGTTTCTCTTAGTTACTATACTTAGTGAAATGTTCACATTAAAATAATTTCTCCATTCTGGATACACATTACAACATGGAACTTTGCTACAGGAAAAACACCAAAGCTATAAAAAGCTAAATTTAAAGAAGCATCTGTTGAACTAGTTTTTTTACTTTCCCACCCTCCCTGGCCTCCTCTCCCTGAGCAGACAGAAGTTTTACCAGGGAGACAGTGAGAACAAACAGAAATCTCACCTTCAAAATGACCAAGTTAAAGGTCTCGTATTTTAATTACATGTCTTGGAACAACATTTTTGGCCCAACTTCAAAGCTTGCAATTACCCAGGTGTTTAAAGGATTGTTACGCATCAACAGCCATTTACCAAAACATTAATTACTATAAGTCTCTAAAACTTTCCTCAGCTCAACCTTTTTGTTTACTTTTCTTCAAAGACAAGTTGACATAATAGTCTAGACAGCCTAGCAGCAGTTTCTCAAAAGGGAATTTTGCACAGAAGTGTGTGGGATCTACATTTTAATTAATACACTTTCTAAATACTCTTCTGCATACCTCAGGATCAGCGTCTTTAGTTTGTGGTGACATCAACTTTCTGTAAAAATTGTATTCTATTCTGTACATAGCAAACTAGCAAGATTATTTGCTCTTATCTACTTTCAATGGGCAAATAACTCTTACCCACAATTGACTTGGTCTTCCAAAGTTGGATGGAGCTCCACACAGATAAAACTTTGAAACTGCAGCCTCTTCAGACCTGTAGATCCCCCATCTTGCAGTAGATGTAAGCACTGCTTCAAATTTAAAAGTGTTTATTACTTATAGAATGGACGTTATGTGGAGCTCCCATGGCACAACGTACTGCCAAGAGATGCAATACAAAACCTTAACAACTTAGTGTGTCCAAATGACCAGCACTCCAAAGACTTAACAGCAGCACAGAAAATTTAATCTATCAGTGCTCCCCTGTACAGAGAGCCTCAGGCAGGGGAATGCCAGCACCCAGACTGAGCTGCCATGGAAAGCAAAGGCAGTCTCTATTGTTTCATGAGAAGAGAGGGTCAGTTTAGCTGTCCTGAAGAAGCAATGCCACCTGTGGGCCAGAAGGCCAGGAGAGAGGTACACAGCCTGTAAGAGTTTCTTAGAAACTAGGAAGGAAATATGAAGAAATGTCAACCTACAAATGAAGTTGCTTCCATGGTGGAAGAGAAGATGAGCAGCTGGGCACTGATTTGCAAGGACGGAGAGCCAGCAGAGGAAAAAAGCACAGAATGGAGATGTTGGGACATTCTGGAGGAGATCTTCAATTCAGCATAGGGAGGGGAAAGCCATCCTGGATGCGTCCAGACATGGAAAAGAACAAGAAGGAATGGATAAGCTCAGCCTTGCACCTCCACTGCTCTGTGTAAAGAATAAACCTGTGCTGAAAAGGCTGTTCTGTAACACTGTGTCCATTGCCTCTGGCACCAAAGTCTCCTAGGGCAGAGGGTTAAGTCTTCCAGACTCACCAGAGAGCAGCAAGGTGAAACCCAAGTTTCAGAGCTGCCTCTCAAAAAGGGTGGAAAATCAGAGCCTAGAACTACAAGATACCAAGACTATGGGAAGTTCAACCTACAGGTCCATGATAATGCCCAGTAAAGTCAACACAAATATCTGGGTGCAAAGGTGTGCCAACCCATTCAGCTTAAAGTCTTGAGCTTTACAGATATGAGGAATGAATATTTGACCAACTGGAACAGTTAAAGAAAAGAAAAAAAATCATCCCAAGTCACAGGAATAAGAAATGTATTTAACTTTTTTTAACTTTTTACTACAATTCTATAAGGAAAAGGGGCATTCCAGCTGTAGTGACAGCTATAGTACTACACTTCAGAGTTTAAATGCAGCTTGAGGCACGAAGATGGGGGAGAGGACAAAGGGGCAGTATTTATCTTTGTCCATTAAGTAAAGAAATAAGGCACTGATATGGCATTCTTTAGTTTAGATAGAAAATGCCAGCTGGTTATGGAACCAGTATGTTTCACCCAGAATAACTCTGACTTTCAAACTACTCTAAACCAACCAGCCTAAAACACAACAAATCACATACCCACAGTGGGAGCTGAACTGAGATGTGGACAGATGCCTCTCTATAGCATCATGGAAACAGCTCCATCATATACAAATATATGCACACTATATACAAATCTGACCCCAACTTGAAACAGATTGATGCTAGCTTTGTCATTTGTATTACACAACCCATTCCAAAACCCAGTCGAGGAGGGTTATTTATTTTCTAAGCTATAAACACTGCAGTTGAATCAATTTGCCCTTTAGATTAGAAGCTCGGATCACATTTGTATAAATATCCTGTTGCAAAGAGGAAGACTTTATTACCACTATAACTGGCAGCTAAAACCAACAAGCGCCTTAACCCTTAAGGAATTGTGTTCAGTAGAACAGGAACACGGTCCCCAGGCAGTTGCTCTACAGGGCACACTTATGTCCACATGTGTCTTTTCATGTAGGAGGAATCTTCCTGGCCATCATGTTCCCATATTTCATTCTGGGTGCAAACGAAAGTGTTTAATAAACTGACCATTAACGTACCATATCTTCCTTTGATCACTAACACAGGCCACTGTGTTTTTCATAGATCAGTTGTTTGGACAGTGTGGGAGTGTTTTGAGGTCTACATTAGCAGGATATTTACACTTGAAAACATACTGATGATCCAAACCAAGGACTAACATCTTTGATCAACCATAAAATGCCTTCCCTAGTCCTGACCTGACACCTCTCTGGGTGAGGGCATGGAAATTTCGAGAAAGAAACTGTTTAAATAATGATCAGTTTTCAGGGACAAACTCATTTCTTCCCTTCCTTTGTAAAGGTCTTGTTTACATGGCATTCCACTCCCAAGAGGTACCAGAAATTACAGAGGTCTTTGCTGGTTCTTCCACAAAATCAGTCCTGCACTTTAGACTCAAGTCCAGGTGGCAGGTTTAGCTGTGTGTTGGTACCACACAAGAGAGGAAAGTTGAGGCTGTGTAGCTCCTGCCTGCTGAAATTAAACAGTCTGTCAGGTACAGCCAAGGTGGGACAAGCACCTGGAAGCTGACACCACTTGCCTTCCTAAACTAATGCTTTGGCAAAGGTTCCTGTTTCCTCCATGTTCCAAAGGGGGGGGGGGAGAAGAAAAAGATCCCACCCTAGTGTTCAAATAGCCCAGTCTCTTAAAACTCTGGGGGATCAGAAGCTGAAGGGCAGCAACATCCGCCAGATGTGTCACCCATTCCTTCTCCCAGCATCAGCCCCTACAGCCCACAGCCTGTTCCAAAACCCAGCCATCCCCCTCAAAGCAAACCAGATGTCACCTCAGCCCTGCCTGGTGAAGCCTCTTCTCCACACAATCCAAAATGCATATCACTGATGCCTGGCCACAAGCTTGACCCATCCATCCTGAAGATTTCATTAATCTCCTCGCAGCATCCCACTGACAGCTCCAGCAGTTTGTGTTATGACAAAACGTGGCCGTTAACCATGGTTTGGTTAAAAAACAAAAGCTTTGTTTCTAGGCACTATTTTTCTTACCTTATGAAAGGGTGGAGGAATGGGGAGATGAAAATATTACTGACACAAGCGAGTCAGTATTAAAAATGTTTTCTTTTTTGAGAGAGAATGTACATAGACCACACTGTCCTCAATGTGAGTTTCACTGCCTGTAGCCCCCACAAGTATATTTTTCATATTTCTGATGGGACAAAGTCACATTTCTGCCCAGAGGTTTTATGCTAGTTCAACCAGCATTGATCTCTGATCATTCATGCTCTCTTTCCATCCATGTCTGCCTAGAAGACAGCCTCAAATGGGCCCATATAGTCCCTGATATTAGCCTTGTCTACAGTGGCAAAAATCAGTTTGGTAATTCAGTAACTGGCAGAAGTTTTAGCCTCAGGCTTGGTTCCATTTTTAGCCATCAGGGAGCAGCCAGCAATGCCTCATGAATCCGTGCAGCAGCGCACATCTGGGCTGGAGTCACACGCTCACACTGTTACTGTCCAGATGAGCTTTTTTTTCCCTTTGCTCAAGTAATACTGAATTAAGCCACTTCATTACACTTAATTGGAGCCAAGGGATACTTCCAGGCTCTGAGCTTTGGTGAAGATTTGTATTTACTGAACATTTCTCTTATCTCCTGCCCTGCCAAACTTGTTTCTTTGACAGAAGCAGGCAGGATCCTTTTTCTTTATATTTTTCCCCCAGAGGTGCATGCTGCCTTTCCCTTGTAGACTCCTGGTTTAAATCCATACATGCCAGCTACCCTCTTAAGAATTATTTTTGCCCAAAAGTATTTTAGGAGCTACCAATAATTGCCCCAGACAACTGTTAACCTCATAAACACCATGATTAACATGGTGTCTTTGAACTTCCTCTGCAGACTGGAAATCTTAACTGAACAGGCACCTTCTGCAGCCCTTAGAGATGAATTGTCCTGACCAGAAGGAATATATGTCAGCACAAAAAGATGAAAAAAGATGTGACATCAAGTCCTCTCTCTCACCTGCTAGTTCACCAACTAGACTTCAAGATCTGTACAGACTCCTCCTCATGCAATAAAATGTCATAAAATGTCAGGAAATGTCAGGCTGTCATTCAAAACCATTAATCTAAAGGAAGCGTGACCCAACTTTTTTTAGTAGTTTTTAAGTCAAAGGCAGCTGTTATTTTCTGGCTCATGAGATGTTTTCTAAAATTCAACAGAAGCCTTACAAATATTTAGCAAGTTCCTTCAAAACCCAGTGCTTTCTTTTTCTTATAATTTAACCTACCAGTGTTCTGATCTGGAAAAGTGAACACGGCATTCCAAATTAATCCACTGAGACAAGAGAGGAGAAAAAAAAATTTTTTGGACTTTTTCCCCCCCAGTAAAAGCAACTAAGTGAATGAATGACCAAAATCCATAATCTCTCAAATAATATAGTTTCTTCAGGCATACCAAAATAATCTGAGGCATTTTCCCCCTCCAAGCAGAGATATTGGCAAACAGCTAAGTACAATTTTTAGTATTTGTTTTCAAGAATATTTAGAGGCCAAATTCCACCTAAGTCACCAGTGAGGGTGAATGTTTGTAGCCAATGGAGTCAGACCTCAACTGAATGTAACACTGAATATGCAATATGCAGCTTCTACTATCTTAATTCTTTTAAAATCTGCATATTTTAATATAAAGGGGACAATTAATAAATATATATGCACTTTTATATACAGATAATTTATATAAAATAGAAAGCCTACAGCCTAAAATAGAAAGCTGTACAGAAAATAGAAGCCTATCAATATATTAATAAAGAAGCACACATTTTCAAATATGATTTTATATTCTTCACATACATGAAAGAGTCCTTTAAGCTGAAAGGAAAAAAGAATGGAAAAGGGCATGTCCTTTCTACAGCTGCAGGAATCTGTGAGCCACATCTTGTCCACCTCTGTGAGGATGATGTGACAAGTCCCACAGACTCATCTGAAGTACAAAATGCTTCAGCCAAACGTCTCCCTCCTTCCCACCAGTAAAAGTAAATAAATAAAGCAGGAAAAGAAACAAAAAGGGAGCCCTGAGGGACTGGATGAGTCAGGGGTTAGTAATGAACTACAGACACTCATCCCTGGGTCAGAGGTTCACGCCCAGCCCCTGTCAGGAGGGACAGGGAATTGCTGGCAGCAGCCTGGGCCTGGAGGAAGTCGCGTTAGGATTCCCAGTCCCAGCGGCGGGATCCCCTCTGCATGGCCGCCAGCAACGGCAGAAGGAATGCGGCACAAAGGAATGGAAAGACCCAAAATACTCGCCAGCTCTTGGGTAGAAACCACCCTGGGGATCCCCACCAGGTGCTCCTGCCTCTGCTCTGTCCATTGGGAGGCCTCTGGCACCCAGGGATGCCCAGGACACGCAGATGCCAAAGGACATGTCCCAGCTTTGCAGGGCAATCCCATTTTGGTGTGCTTCTGCTACGGTGTGTGAAACAGCGATGCAAGGTCCCAGCATCATTGTTGCACACAGCCACTTTCAGAACAGAGTTTCTAAATTTGTTAGGAACAGGGTATACTAGGGGCCATATTCTGTACTTTATCCAATACTTTATTCTCTTTCCCACATTGCCTTGCTTGCTCAGTTTACTCTGAAAAAATGTTATATCCACATAAAAGTTGACAGTTCTCCTACTCTGTGCCCCACTTTGGTGACTGTCACAGAGCAGTGTATCAATTTCTTCCACAGACACTTGGCAGAGGTTTCCTTCCTACTCCAGAGGTGGGATCTCTACTTCTGCAATCTGAAGCAGACCAACACTCACCATTTTTCTGCAATGTGTCTCCAAATGAGCAATATATCTAACATCTATGAAATCTGCATGACTGTCTGGACTTTGATCAGTTCTTCAACTGGGCACTGATGTAACTAACATCCTAACCAGCATGGACAACACCCCAGGAGGCACTCCAGTAATCTGCAAGTTGAAGCACAAAGGGAACACTGATCTCCCAAAACCCATACTTGCTTCCCCATCACCTATGTAGCCAAGTATTTCTCTCTTTTCCCCAGAAGCCACACTCCCCACAGAACAACCACGAGCTATTTGATGTTGCCCTAAGAACTGCCAATCATCAAAGGCTGATCCCTCCAAATGGTAACAGTGGAAAGGCTGGAGAAAGAAGGAGCAGAAAGGAAAACTCCCATGAAGACTTCAAGGAGAAAACAAATTGCGCTTTTTTCAAACACTGCTGGTTGTGATTTTTTTTTTAATGCCTGCAGCAGAGGAACAGTTACAGTCCTGACAAGTTTCAGTAGAAGTAATGAAACACTTTTGTACCACAGCATTACTCTGACATTTAATTGACCATGTATTTCCATCTTTTAGCCTTACATGATTCCTCCATCTGAAACATTACTCTTTTAAAATTAATCACTCCATTTACACTTGTTTGGATTTTTGTGTCACAGTTTCTACCCTGCCTCTTTCACTTTTCCTCTCTCATTGCCACTGAAAGACCAGAATTTATTTTGTACCTGTGGTCAGCATGTTGAATTTTCTTCTGCTTTATTTACTTTAATATAAGTCCAGCTGAGAGCAGATCAAGTCTGAGCCAATTACCAGTATTTTTCAAACAGGCTGCTAGTATTAAGTTGAAAGGGGATATGTGAATTTCAGTACACAACAGCAATGCCAGCAGCGCTTTAAAAATCTACTGCTTCTCAGCAGATTCTTTCTTCATTTAAAGACAAAGCTTGCAGCTAAGTCACACCCTCATTCACACCCTACCATGCCCATTTCCCATAAGGAAAGGACCATGCAATAATATAACCCTGTTAACATGAACAAACCTATATTTATTTTCAGCCTTATCAATATTATTGCATAAGCTCAGCCTTCTCCAGGACAGCAGCTGGTGGCACAGAGCAAGCCCCCTCTTGCATACCTGTTCTGATGTTCCTGCAGCACCTGGTAGATGCTGATAAGGAAGGTTTGGTTTTTAAAGCTTCCCAAAACGCAGTCCTTGTAGATCCGAAACTCAGCAGCTGTGACGGCCTCGCCCTCAGGAATCTGAGACAAATTAAATTTGAATTCCTTGTGGTGCCGCTGGTGAGGCGTGAACTCCTTGTCATACTCAACTGCAGATGGGAAAAGGAAAGAAAAGGAAAAAAAAGGAACCATGACTAAAATTTAACAACAAAAGGTTTCTACATGCTGCCACCTGTTCCTTCAAAAAAACCCAAGAATCTTGGTTTTTTCTCCAAAGATAGCCCTGGTGAGTGTCAGGAAATCTTAAGCAATTAAAGCTTTGCAAATACAGTACTAAGTGAAGATGAATGTTCCTCCTCTCTAGCCAATTCCTTTTGGATTTCCTATTTTTTAAAGAAAAGCCAACTTTGACAGGTGAAATATGACCATGCATTTTGCTCCTGTGCAAAACTCTGAACCTTGTGATCACTCCCAGCATTTTCCACCTGTGGCTCTCCAGGTTCTTTACAGCATTTTCCTAAGTCTCATAGCTCTCTTCCAAGAAAGGAGACACACAGTTCCATTTTGCTTTAGCACACACAGGCACAGGCAGAAGCAAGCGATAGCACCAGGTCAACCAATTCCCTAAGTGCCCTAACATGTCCTGTTTTCTGGTTCCCAGGTTTGTACACTAGCCATTGGACCACCTTGTGAGCGAATACAATTAAGATGACATTTATTTTCAGGGTTAAAGCCAACCAGAGCTCCTCCTCCTTTGCAGAAGCTTATTTTAGAAGGAGAGAGCTGAAGAGTGACCACTTTTAGTTTCTGGTCTTAGACCTCCTTGGGTACACTCTCAGGCATAGGATTTAAGACAGACACAAAGCAGAATTCCTCCTTCTTTAGGTCTCAGGATTTGCATTTTTTCTGTTTGAGACTCCCTTTGCAAATTCTGCTTCCAGTCCCACTCTAGAATTACTTGATTACATCTCAGTTTAGTCTGACTTTGATTAATTGTTTGTTATTTTTTCTAATTTTCTACTAGAAATTGCTTAAAACAATAACATATTATCTAAACATACAAAATTACATCTTTACAAGCCTAAGGGGACAAAAAGTAAAACCAAAAAGCCATTCCCACCAGTGGAACTAAGGAGGGGATGTCAGTGATGAATAAGTCACCATTACATTATCATTAGGGACATGATTACATGCACGGGCAGCAAAGGAAGAACAGATCCCTTTTCATGTTTGTCTTTGTGGTTACTTTTTGTTGTTCCCCCCTGCTCCCATTTAATACATCAGACTGCAAAGGCGTCCACAAGCCTACTCTCACAACATCCCTATGAGGTAAGCAGCAATGCCTGTTCTCCAGCTGGGATACTGAGTCACCAGCAGAGTGACTTGTCCAAGGACAGGCGGCGGAGGCTTGCAGCGGAGCCAGGAATGACAGCCAGCGTGCCTGAGGTTCGGCACTTTATCCACAGGTTACCTCCCTGAAGAACAGACATCTCCCAGCTGCTGGAAACAGCCCATGGACACTTTCCCCTCCACCTTGCCCAACTGCCTGTTCCTCCTCATTCTCCAGTCACAGTTTTGTCCATCCTCTCCCTTTCTTTTGGCAGCCCTTCCATGTGAGCTGCCTCATCTGGCTGGGCCCACATCCCGGCTCCCTGTGAGACAGTTAGTCACATCCTTCTCTTTGAAACTCACCTGGAAATCTTTTCACCTCTGCATGACTGCTGCCAAACGTTCTGTGGGACACCACACTTGTGTTAAGGGCTGCCACAAGGCAAACAGGCAAATTCTCAAACTGCTGTCAGAGTCAGACACCGCTGCCAATTTTGTTAGTCTTGCACTGCATCTGTCTGAGCAGCTCATACGTCAAACAACAGACAAAAGAGGGTGACTGGGCTCTATGGCTTCCAGAAATGAGGTTATGACACCCAGCACCTCCATCAGAGACTGCACTAAAGCCAATGATGGTAACACACTCAATCCCAGTGCCACCAGGAATTACCTCTCTGGCTGTTGGTTATGGGTGATCTGGGCTTCCCTTTGGAAGACCTTTGGAGACCTGCCCCTGTATTTAATGAGGATTGATTCCAGCAATACTGGACTGGTTGGTGTCACTTGGATGTACGCCCTCTGAGACAGGACCTGAGCTGCCTAATCACTCCCCATCCTGAGGAGAGTCCCACAGGATGCACTTCCCAAAAGAGAGGAGTCATGTACTATGAGAACCTTGTAAGCAGCCAACCAATGAGAAATGGCGCTGGGCTGCTTGCAGCAGGACGTGCCCAGCTTGGCCTGTTCACTCGTTGCTAAAAGACGAGAGGATGTAATTAATGGTGAGGGAATGTCTAAATCCAAGGGTTTGGAGAGGCACACATATGAAGCAAGAGCTCTCAAATTAGAACTCACTACATCCTCACTCGTGGGTGCAGAGACCAGCTGAAACCCACATCCCCTTCCGTGCTGCCACAGGGATGAGCTGACCTATGGGCGAGGCGCAGCGAGGTGGCTTTTCCCCAGGCTCACGGCTGAGGGTGATAAAGAAGCAGGAAGAGCAAGGGGAAGGACACAACCAGGATAAGCAACAGAACTCCATCAGGGTGCCAGAAAGCTAAAATTACACCAGAGACAGCAAAGGAGTCATTGATGCTTCCTGCCAGCTCTTGTCCTACATCCAGATGTGATACGGTCTCTCCTTGTGCACGAGAGAGCCTGGAGCTGTCCCACACAGCACAGAGCTCAAAATGAGCCCAAACATCATTTTTTGTTGTTCCTTTCTGACCTCAAGCTGGCTACAGTGGCCTGCCCTCCACTCATGAACCACAAAATGTGCAGTTTAAAAGTGATATAACCGAACTCTAGTCCTTCAAATCAGTATTTTCCCACACTCCTCTCCTAAAACGTCAAACACAAGTCACAAGAGGAAGAAAAGCCCACCAAAACAACTACTGCAGAGTATGACAAGTAGCAGCAGGTATGATGCTTGACTCCAATTACCCTTTCTCAGTTTATAACTTGCCTGATATATTCACAATAGTATTTTCCTGTTTTTTTCAAACTTTCTTCCTTTATCCCTGTTCCTACCCAAATACGCCGCACAATCATAGAAGCTGACTCAACTGATTACAGGGGAAACATTCAGACTGATTTCGTTATCAGGCTTGGCAGAATAAACAACCCGAAACACACAAACAAGGAAATCTTTTTTTAATCCTTCAGATTAAGCAATTTAGCTCATTCTGTTAAAAGAAAGGCAGGTTTCTGTTATAAGAAAGAAATACTGCTAAGATGATGGTGTCCTCCTTCACTGGGATCAGTTCAGAAGCAGCCCAACAACATCACAGGATGGAAAAAAGCCTACATTAAGCTTGTATGAAGCAAGTATAAAAGTTTAATGAGTTGGAAAGTTTTTCTGGCTATGTATCTTCCCATGATACAATGGAGGGTGGATTTTTTTTTCTTTGTGGGAGTGGTGAGATATTTAAGTTCTATATACTCATTGTCACCCCATCAAGCTAATAATCAACTGTTTTCATTCAGCAAGACAGCTTAAAAATAAAAAATGCCAACAGTCTTTCTCTGGGGGCTTTTTGCCCCCTGGAAACTCTTCATTTTTAACAAAGAAGTCAAGTTTTAGAACAGTAAAATTTGGAAAGGCAAGATTCAAGCTGCTGGTTCCCAGGATTACCCAGTCAGGATTGCTATTGCACTACAATGCATCGGATGAGCTTGTATTCAAAATATAGACAGCACACACCAAAATGCAAGGCAACAGCAAAAAGCAGAAATCATTTCTCAAGCTGCTTTCCCGTTATTATTTTTTCCACATGAATACATTTGGGTCAGTCTGACCGGTGATGTGAAATCCAAAGCTAATTTCCGTCTGACGATGGACATAAGAACGTCCCAACTGTGCAAAGCTCTTGCAGGGAAAATCAGGCAGCTCACAGTTGGGGCAGGTTGGAAGGTAGAAGCCCTGAGTGGTGTTGGGCCCCCATAACCTTTTCCCAGAGTGCTGGCTGGAACGTTAGGACCAAGCCAGGTAGAACCAGTGTGAGGTCAAGGCAGGAGTTTTATAGCCTATAAAACTCATCCTCATGATCAGACTGTATTATCCCAAACATTACTATTCTTTTGCTGGAGTAAGTCCTTGGAGGTTACAAATCCAGGCCTGCACATATCAGGGCGAGTTGGAAAAGGAGATGGCAAGCAGATTTTAGCCCATCACGAGCCAGAGGGACTGCCCACTCCACCATGGGGGTCTGCCCCCATTCTGGCTGGTGGTTGCTCCTTTGCTTGCAATGCAAAAGAAGGTGTGAGCTCTGGACATTGGACTTACCCCGAGTTTTCACTAGAGCCCATTTCTGAGCAGACTGCCAGAGCGTGCAGAAAGAGTTAACAGAGGAGCCTGCCAGTAGCTCTTTACATTCCCCTTAACAAATATTTTTAAATACTATACAAACACAGCACTATTGTTGAGCAGTTAAAAAGGCAAGAATGGCAAAATTAGGGTTACTGTGGTTTTGAATTTTGTGTATTCTAATTCTAACGCAGTGTTGCAATAGCCAATTTCAGCACAAAATGTCCCTGGTTTAAAAATAGCGTGCTGCTTACAATACTTGTTACTTTAAAAACACTGCACAGAAAAAAAAATTAATTGAGAAATTAACACATCTATTTTGGCAACTACACCATCCTACTTCTATTTGACTGTGTAGGGCACACCTTGGACCAAAGGAAGCGTAAGTCTAATGACAGCCATGGAAATAAATTCTCCTTCTGCTTTGGAATTTTAAGCATTTCTTTTTGGCTCTAAATCAAACCACTATGCAGAAATAACAGGTCAAGAGCCTTTCCTGAGGAAACACAATTTTCACTTAGAACAGCAGCAGCAAGTATCATGATATCTGGTGATTTTCTTCAGTTCTCAGCTGCTGAGAAAAGTGTTAGGTCAAGTGTTCAGGTGAGAATTAAAATAATGGCTTAAGAAAGTTTCCAGTTCCAATTCTAATAAAACAAAGCCAAAAATACTAACCTAGAGCTCCAGAAGTATTTTTTTTAAAAATAAATTTCCTATATAAATAATTATTATTTCCATGACAATGTGCCTTGGAGGGCACAGGGAAGGAGTGGGGTTGCAAATTAATAAGACAGGACTATTTAGGACATTCTGCATCTGTCTTGACCCCAGCAAAGCTGAAACTACCGAAGAATCTTTTGCACATCAAGATCTTTAATGGTGACTTGGTTTGCAGGGCCACATGCTCCAGGAAAAGTAGCCAGGATTCACAGCCTGCTTATGCAAAGTGAGTTTTGCATAAGTGTTCCTGAATTCAGTTTGAGAACAAATGTAAGTAGTTCCTATTTATTTCTTCTCAGCCTGTACACGTGACCCACTCCCAAATAAAATGAGAAAACATCTGAAAACTGGAATTGCTCACAGGAGATTCACCACCACATCTACATAATCAGCACAAAGACAATTCCTCTGTATTACATCATCAATTTCTGCTCAAATCAATAGCATTTATCACATCTGGAGCAATGAAGAATGTATTATGCCTCAAATGCTTTAAGCATTACTAAAGCTCTAACAGTCCCCTCTAATAAATGGACCATGTACATATGTGACTGATCTATTGCTGTGAACCTACAGTGGCATCACCAGAATTTCTTCAATACCAGCAGACAATAGCTTGCATGGAACAAAATTCATGTCACCTTAAATCCCCCCTCCTTGATCTTGATCCACAGTTGGTAGATGCCTCTTTTGAAGCAAAAGAGAGTAAGAATGTGAAGGTTTGTACACTCAATCTGAGGGATGTCCAGCTTTAGAGCAAGACTCAGTCTTCATTTGGGTCTTATAATTTGCCTTCTGTTTCACAGTGGATCTACATGGATGGGGTCTGCAGCGCATTCTTTGTACTCTGAAGAGATGCCCACAATGTGTCTGAAGGCTTGTTTGTGTTTTCCAAATCCATCAGGTCAATTTAAAAAAAGATACCAAGTCTCCCAAACAGTCCCACATCTCTGACAGATGATCACAACTGCAGAAGCATTGTTACTGTTAAAGATTAAAGCTGACATTTCTTCCTAAAATAAGCAGCATTTCTCAAACACTGTTTAAAAAACTGCAGAGTACAACCCAAAGAGCACAACGTACCAGTTTAATGTCTTCAAATAGGAAGGAGAGAAGACTAAAAGGCTTTACACAGGTACTTTCTGCTGTTTAACAAGGAAACAGAAGTTACATTGCTCTAGGTGGACCTGCAGGTTCAAGAGCAGGTCAGCAGCAAAAACAGATGTCTCCAGAAAGTAGTGAGGATGCCTCAGAAAAGGATCACTGCTGCCTGTTTTTCACACTTTCACGTATACAATGTGTGCCACCGTCACTTGGGCACCAAGATAAAGAGAAAAGTGGTTCATCCCACTACAGTGACACCCAAAATCCACTACAGCTTATGGACAGGACTGATCACTTTCTCTTTACTGTAAAGGCCCAAAAGAAAGCAAAACCTTCCCCTTTTCAAAACTATGATTTGTTAACAAGCCATTTCACAGGTGGTGAGAAGGACAATTGTTCAAAAGTGAAGAAACTCAGATGAGACGTTAAAATCTGAGGTCTGAAAGCAAACCCTTCCCTGCTCAAAATGCACAAGAGGTGGAGAGATAATTTCTTCCCACCTTGCTCTCAGCCCAGCAACTTCAACTACCTTCTGCAATCACAGCAACTCTACACAGCCTCCTAGAATCTCCTAAAAAATGAGTGTTTCTTTTGTTTACCCCAGTCATGATGAGGGATTCATCGCCTACATCAAGTCCACTGCCCATTGCTTCTGCTGCTGTGCTTCTATGTGCTAGATCTTCCTAAATTCCCCTGTTCCTTCACCATTTCTGAAAAGCAGAATGAGGAAAAATAACTAATTCCAAAAAGAAGCAGTCCCTCTGCTTCTCAGACATCTCCCCTGGATTTTCAGTACAGTATCCCAAACAAACTGACCAAGGTTTGCTCTCATGAATAAGAGCATGTAAAAGTTTGCTGGATTTCCCTGATGAATTTGTCCCACATTCACAGGGCTAAAAGGCAGTTTTTAAACATAAAACAAAGTCAATATTCCTACGGTTCAGTCTGGCATTGCAGCATTTGCTGATCCCTCTGGGTCCAGCTGAGGTGGGTTAGACACAACAACCAGCTGTGCAACCATAAATTTAATGCAATTTTAACTCAATGCCCAGACACCTTTACAGTAATATGAAGATTCAAGGCCAACAAACTCCAAACTCCAAAAGGATGCTTTCTTCAAAACAGCTCTAATATCACATCTGGACTGACACAATATAAAGTGGAATTATTCCACTGGCTTTGGTGGAGTGATGCCAGTTTACAATGGATGAAGACCTGGCTTTACGCTCAATAGCTGAGTGTGCCAGAAAATAATGACTCAGAAAATAACCCATCATTAATCCAATCCCAATGTAATTATGGAGATTAAATTTAAACAATAGCAAATTTCTTTCTAAACATAACACTCTACAGAAGAGCTTCAAAGGAGGAGGGGTTTTTACTTTTGGATGAAAAATGCAACTGAGCTCTTCTTTGTTTCTTTGTGCTGGGAATCAAGCTGGAATCAGCTTGTAAAATCAGATTAAAATAGTTGCACAACAGCTTCCTTTCAGGATTCTTGAACCAAAGGCAGTCTAAAAATCAAAATAATGCCCTAATCAAATCCATAATACCCATGGGACACCAGAAAGTACTAAAAAGGCATTTTCACATTTTCACAAAGATGCCTACTGTATGGCCAGTAAAACTTTTCCACTCTGCAATGGGAAGAGACAGCAGTGGGGACCAGCCTTGCTCTAGCTCATGATGGGAAAAGCTAAAGCAAAACTGAGCAGAAGGAGAACCCTTGGCAAAGTGCTCAGGGGGCGGCTAAGCCAGGAGGCTGACTGCAGATCACCAGCACCTCTGCCACCAGCACTCACTTTTGGGCTTCCTGAGCTGTCCCCCTTGAAATAACAGAGATCGCTTTGCAACTGCTTCCACAGCCGCCTCCTTCATTCCTTCCCAACACAAATGTTAACAAAGCTGGTGTTTTCTTTCCATATGCTGGCACATATGGCAGGTCCCTGCACTGCAAACAGCGTTGTATCTTAGGAAAACAAAACATCTTTTTGCTTAAGAGATGCCAAACTGCTTTATCAAAGGCACTACTGTTTGCATTTTTGTGGCAATATTAATGCAGTTCCCACTGAGAAGCTGATAAAGACTCTGACTGCAAAAACACCCCTCTGGAAGAAGTGATCTGAAGCTATTTCTGTATTTCGTTTCCAAATAATTTGTGATTGAAATAATATTATGCTTTTCAGAAAGCATTTCTATTTCACAGCCAGGCTTCATGCGTGCACAGCCAGCTTGCAGGAGGGGAGAAGCTGATGCTGCCAGCCCAGAGACATGATCAGAAGTGCTCTGCAGCTGTGCACATGGTGAGAAGAGAATTCTCCTACTGCTCCTGCTTGCCTCCTTGGCTTAGCATTGGCTCCTGTGTCCATACCCACACGGTAACTGCCTGGGACACTCAGAGCTGCCCACAGAAATCTTCTCGCAGCGTTTCCCACCCTCCAGGTTTGCCACAGGTCATGCTGCATTTCCTGCTGGCATGGCCACTGGCACGCAGCTCCCTGGAAGCACAGCTGCCCTGGGTGCAACAACTGGGCCTGGAAATATTTTCAGAATTTTTTAAATGGCACAGTCATCTTACACCATCTCTCAGAATTATCTGTCCTTCTGCAGGAATTTAAGGCAGGACAGACCAATTCAGTTGCAAGTTTGAGCTAAATTTCAAAATACAGGTTGTGCAAAGTGGGGAGGTATTTTAATTTATGGGCATTACCCTCTCTGCTTTTCTTGCAGGTGAGTTTTTATGTTTGTTGGTATGACTGTGAATAAACCAGCAGCAAGTAGGAAAGCAGGCAACAGATGAATGTTTGCAATTTAAGCTGCAAGTTTTCATTTTGTTGAGCACTCATCTCTTGGCATCAAAGGCAGGTTTCAGCTTTTCATTTAATAGCCCAGCTGAGAAAGATATCTCCAGAGCACAATGCAATCACTCCCCATAAAAATACTGTCCAGAGCATTTACAAATTTTTGGAAAAGATTAATCCAGCACTCAAGACTCAGCTACACAGAAGAATTCAGCCCTGCTCCAGAGATTGTCAGGCTGTCCTGGAGACTACACCACCACTGTAAGGGCATGGCCATTGCTGACATGACTTGTGACTCCAGCTGATATCATGAAATGCTGTTGCCTCACTCATTGTTCAGCATTTAGTATTTTACATGGGACTCCAATTTCAAATCACTAAATCAAGCATCATCCAGCCAAAAGACCACCAAAGAGCATGGGCTTCAGGGAATGGGCAGGGCACTCTGTGAGACAGCATGAAGGACACCAGACTTGGCATGAGCCAGAGAACAGAAGATACAAGAAAGGAGGAAGCACTGCCTCTAAGAAGGGCAGAAAGTCGCTACAGGGATAAAAAGAGCAAAATCATGGTCTGGAGACCCCACAAATTCCCAACCTTTAACATGACTACAAAGCAAACACTCTTTGTGACAGTCAAGGCAAGAAGATGCTACAGCTCTAAAGACTGAGGAGAGCAAATGCATGAAGTGCCTGAAGAAACAATGAAGTGTTTTAAAGACTATTACTCCTGGCTATGTATATTTGTCCAACAAACAGCATGGTTGATAAGTGAACCTCCCCTCAATGCGTCCATTCACTTGGCACACTGATCCAGAGGAAGGGGTTCCAACATGTCAGTGGAATGGGAGATTCTCAACCACTGGGGCTGAACTCCACCACAGCATTAGGACAAGTCCCTGTGCCAACTGGAAGAAACAGCACCTTGGATGACACAGAAATACCAGAGTACCTTTGCTAACCCACGGTTTCTCCTGCCACCCTTCTTATTTATCACTCCTTCCTCCTTGTCCTTCTGTCCTGGTCATCCTGACAGGTTCCCTGAAGGTTCAGGCTAGACTCTCCCAGGCCCAGGAAGCTGGCAAAGAGAGGATGGGCAAAGAAGGATGGAGGAAGGCAAAGGAATGTCTCACCACTTCCACAGCCTTCTCCAGCAAAGGCAGGAGGGCTGTGAAGCTGCTCAACCCTAACACATCTGTGAAGTGCTCATGAGCAGCAACCATGAAAACTGAAAAAACTCCCCAGAAATCCTAGAATATTTTACAGCCCTTACAGCAATGTGAAGTAAGTGCTCCTCTTTCTGAGGCAATAACATCTTGCAAAGCACTCTCCCCACACTACCCCTGTGTCATGATTTGCCCCCACCATGCACGCTGCCAGAGAGAACCGGAGGGAACTCTTGGCATGCCTTGCTCATAAAAACCGAGATCTCCTGCCCTACCATGCCACTGAACTCCCATTTTTTAATCTGTCTACTGGCCACGCCAGCAGGGTGCAATTTGGGAAGTGACTTTTTTACCTCTGAAACCTCATCTGCTGTCAACCAACATAATGATGCTGCGGAGAGCCAAGCAGCCGTCAGACGTTTAAAAATTTGCAGCCGCTGTGGGCGGTTGGAGCAGAGGTCAAAAAATGGTCATTAATAGTTTTACCTAACCTGCAGCTTTCAGCTGCTCAAAACGCAGCCTTAAAAAGAAAAGAAAATGACATCACACAGCTTTAACAATCTGCTTAGGAGCAAAGAATTTCACTCCTTAAGAAAAGAAATTTAAAAAAAAAGCCTTGACGAAAATGCCTGGTTTGACTAACAGCTTTGGTCTAAGCCTTCCTTTTTCATTATTTTTTATATTCCCATATCCCACAGTGACCAGAAGCATACTTGGAATGTCTCTGTCCATCTGATAAAGCCATCAGTGGCGGCAGCCCTGCGCCGGGCCTGTGGGGGACACAGCTCCTATTCCCAGCTGCAGAGCACAGTACCCAGCTCGAGGGAAAGCCAGGGAGATGCAATGCTTTGGGAATGATGGGATACTCCCAGGCAGGGTAGGGAATCCTAGGGAAAAAGTAAGACTTGAGGAAAAGCACCATTAAAAGAACTATTAAAAGGGGATTTGTGGAATAATCCTTAGTTCCACATAGTTGGCCTGACTTACATACAGTAGCATAGCTGGGTAGTTCACCTGAAAAACATCCAGCAGGAAAAAGGACAGATTTTGCCAAGTACTATTATTTTTTTTTCCTCCCCTTTCTCCTCACCCCCTTCACTTTCACCAAATACCCAAAGCAATCCTTGGGCTCTAGGCATTTAAAAATCAAAAGTTGTCTATAAATGTTCTTAAAGTAATAGCACATAAATTGACTCCAAAAGGTCTCAAGTTAACAAATAGGAAATTAATAAACTTCACTGGTTTAAAAAAACAACCTGGTATGTTGGCATTTCTGGCTTTCAGTTTATCTTGCCCTTTTTCTGTAAGTTATCAGGTTCCTGGAGACAGAATTTAAAATGAAAAAAAAGAGAATGTGTTAAAATTTTCAGCAGAGCTGCTCGCCCACAAATTAATTTTTAGACATTTGGCTTCTATATCTTCACTCCTTGCAATCATGTCGTAGCTGTTTGGCTATCCCAACATTTCTCTGCCCCACCCAATCCAGTCTTGTCATCACTGATTTTATTTTTCCGCTCTTCTCTCTTAGTAATGCCCTCCTCTCTTGCCTTGACTGGTCGCATGCCAACCTTGGAGAAAAACATAAAAACTATTGCAAATTTGAGTATACATAAATATATAGAAAGAAAGCAATTTAAATAAATGCCTACAACAAACTTCTTCTCAAAATACATCTTTTGTCTTTTGTTGTGCCTGAAGTTTTTAATGTTGTCAACCACTAAATTACCCAGACACAGATTTTAGTTTATGACTCAGTTTATGATTTAGTTTGTGACTATTTATTTTAGTTTATTACTTTAGGCACATTGGTTAAAAAAAATTACTTTTTTTTCCTTAAGGCCTTTAAAGATTTTTTTTTTTTTAAGTTACAGCAGGAGGGTAATGCTATGTATCTGACAGTAATAACACGATTCCATGGAGACAGCTGCCATACCTACTCAGTTTTTATCTGTGTTTTAATAAGAAAACTATCAGCCATAAGAAAGTTTGGATCAGGTTAGCACATCAAAGCACACTTTTTACAAACATATAGACAGTGGGGAGAGTTGAAAAGCACCAGACTTTTTTAATGCAAATTTACTGAATCTTTTTCTCTCCTGCACACTAAGCCACCTTAACAAGTCAGGCTGTGGCTTCAGCAAGTGAATCTTTTTATGGCTATTCTCTCATAGACACAGCAAGACTAAAGCTTTTATAATGTTTGCATGCAGAGAAAAAGGCAATTAACTATATGGCATGTCCTAGTGAAGAAGTTTCTCCAGTCAAAATAGGAGAACAGGAACCTCAGTGTTATATAATTGATGCTATTAGCTGCAGCTATCATACTTGGAGAAATCTCCAACTCAGAAACAGCAGTGATGAAGTGCTCCAAGATGAGTAATAATATGCTTGATATTAAGGGAGAGGGATAAAAAAGATTCTAAAAAATGTGCTCTCTGGTACAGTAACAGTCTTAGATAATTGCCAGGCAGAAAACACTGCGAGATACCAAAAATGCACCACATTTACAGTGTTGTCTCCCTGAAACTGAAACTGGGGAAGGGAGAAGTGGGTAGAGAGGAAACCCCTTATATTTGCCTAACCTATATGAATGCTAATGCTCACACGTGTGTTGTAACAAGATTGGGGACTTTGAAAGCTCCAATCAGTAGGTGCATGAGCAAATATTTATTCTGATCATTCCAACTCTCTGTGGTTTGTAAATCCCTAAGAAAAAAAACCTGCAGAACAAACCAGTCTAGACCACAGAATCTGGCTACTGTATGCTAGTAAGAAAATTACAGGAAATAGACCAACTCAAGAAGGGATTATTTGGCGGACTTTTTTGCTTGTTTTCTGCAGACCTGTGACTACCTGATATATGTGCACTTGTTCGGGTAGCTGAGGAGAATTCTTTTGAGCATCATTTCAAGCATAATCACTGCAATATTGAATTCCACATGCTTGATGTCTTGGTGAGGTGTTGATGTATATAACCTTCCAGATTCTTTGTGACCCACTCTTTTCATCTGAAGACATTATAAAAAAACCAAAAAAAACAGCCCTAACCTGAACAATATCGCCTTTGTATTTCAAGATCCTGAAGAGCTTGTAGCAACATTATTTTTAACCCTGTTACTCAAATGCATGGAAAGAATCACTCGATATCTTTCCATCAGAGGAAAATCTGAGATGGAAAATATTTTAGATAGAAGGTTTATCTTACTGAGGATAGCATCCATTCAAAGTATTAGAAGGTCTTTCCAACCAGTATTCCAAAACCTTTTCTATGGGATGAAAAGAAAAGTTTCTGCCTTTACCATGTGGAAAATATCAATAGCTTGAGCAATTCTGCTTTACACTGAGCCAGAAAGAGGCTGGGTTAAACAGAGCTCTCAGCTTCTACTGTAGGCACTAAGATAAGGCTGGGAACCTAAAAAAATCCTGGCAAAGACAAAATATTTTCTAATAAGTATTTCCATAAGAAATGCTTTTCTCATAATTATGCTTTTAATATTTTGGAATCTGAAATATATTTTTTTTCTACTAGGGAAAACCAAAAAAAAAAGCACAGTAAGTTTTTTCAGTGGGAAGAAATGTTTTTTAAAGGCAAGATTTTATTCTCTATACAAAAAAGCCTTGATACTCAACAACAGCAAAAATGATACAAACCTTTTTGAGTAACTATTTTAGCCTCATCTGTCTAGCTCAATTTTATGAAAAGTTTCTTTCCTCTGCCACTGCCTTTCTGCTGTTTCTTCATCAGAGCAGCAGCAGCTGGGATGGCTGCCCTGCATCCAATGCATTGTTTGTCATAGAACCAACCCAAGCTGCATCTCACCCAAAATGGCTCAGAGCATGGGCAGTGACCTGATAACTAACCTCGAGATAAGGTTATTACTCCCTGTGATTTGCTACACTCAAATGTTTGGCTTGGCTCAGTGGGTCACAGACCAGTCCTGTTTGGGTACCATGGGATTACAAAGCACAAACATCAGGGTCTTGAGTCAGGTATCTGAAGCAGTAGGACTATGTAATATTTCATGAAGGAGTCAACTGTACTCTGCACACAGAAGAAAGTGTGATTGAAAGGCTTTGAAGAGACAGTCAAGTGTGAATTCTGCTTTCAGAATGGATCGAAGGGAGAAATATTATCTAGTCTATCCATAAATAAATGCAAGTTTAGCTGGATTTGCTAAGGTTTTTAGTTTTGGTTACATTGCTAACAGCAAAATGTGCACTGGTAAACTTCCACAACTAGCAGATATATAAGTGTGGAATCAAGTACAAGCCAATTCACTTTGAATAAAAAAAAAGTTTTGCTATTTTAAAATAAAGAGATTCATGAATGCAATAGTTCAATGCCTTAACACTTACAACCTGCTGCTAGATACAAATAGCCAATGCTCAAGTTAACATTCTGTGCTCCATATTCATGATGTCCTGCATGCCGAACAGCAGTAGAGGCTAAAGCTGCACTTCTGTATAGCTCAGGTAAAGCTGTGGGATGTATTTTCACTATATTCTTTTTCATATACTTGCATTTCTTCTACATGCAGTTTTAATCTTTTATTTTCTGACATGGAATAGTTTTATTCTTAAAACTAAAAGTTTCTGAAAGACTGCACACTCTTAAATAACCAGCACAGGCTGAATCAAAAGTCTTTTGGACTGATATGTCATATTCAGAATACAACAAATATTTCTTCTATCCCTACCTTTCATACCTTGTCCAAGGAGATACAGCTTACAAGTTCAAATATTACAAGTTCATGCATTAAGCAACAGCAAGAAACTGCCCCTCAGAACCCTTTTCGAATGCAGCCACATTTGCCAGGAAAGTTATGGTCCTGCTTGAATTCCACATAACTGGAAAACAGAGCTTCAACAGGGAATGTTACTGAATAAGGAGTAAATATTTCTTATTTATATTACCATTTGAAATACTTTACGAACTTTATGGCTACCATCACAGCTCAGATGCCTTACAGGGAAGCATTAAATGATGAATATCATAGGAACACACCCAGGGGTCTTGGGCTCCTGGAGTTATCATAGGGCTAGAAATGGAGCTTCCACTTCCAAAACCTCAACACTTCCAAATTGATGCTCTTTAATGTCAGACTGGAACCAAAGCATCCCAAAGTGAACCAAAACCACTGAAATCATATTTCACTGAAGCAAAAGGTTTCATGCTAACAGTACATAAAAACTCCAGCTTGTCAGAAAACACCAAATGCTAGATGGAAATATACAAATGACCTAATTTCACTTCAACAGAGGGCAGAGCAAGCGAAGAGAAAGAGGTCAAGGAAACCTGACCCAGTTTCATAGAAGTTGCTGCTTTATCAGGTAGAATCCAAAAGTACACTTAAGCCATTCCTGGTAATTCACAAAGAACTCAGCTGAGCTGAAACAATTATCAGAAACACAGGCGGCCTTGGCCCTTCTGTTTTGAGCAAGAAGGCTCAACCAAAACCATGCCTGACACTCCTGAGTTATTTGAAGAACTGCAATCAAAATGATGCCCCAGTTAAAGCTCTTTAGGACAAGTTATTTAAGTGAAGGAATAGCCACACCTTTCACAAAACTGCAAGGGGTAGGTAAAGATTCATGAAAACCCCTTTCCATTCTTAAACCGTTGTTAGGAGTCTTGTGAAAACCCCTTCTCACAAAAAAAAACCTCTCTCCAAGTTATTTTACCAACTGCACTTTGCTTTTTTTTTTTTTTGCTTTTTTTCCCCAATAAAGACCTTGGAAAGACCTTGGAAAACCAGAATGTAAATTATTTTGCAGCTTCCCTTACAATGCTCCTCTTTCTACAAGATGAAATATTTTGCTGGCACCCATAGCAAATCTATATTTTAATACCAGTAGCATGATGGAGAAGCAAGGCAATTTAATGGTGGAAAATATTCTACTTGATTTTCCTCATTTCCCAATAAAATTGGCTGAACTTTATTTGGCTGTTCACCTCCACCAACTCAAGACTAACATCTGCTTTTTGGTCTATCTAGGTAATAGAAAGTTTCCATATATTTGGAGCTCATTTCACATTCCTATAGATAGCAGAAAACTGTAACAAAAGTTTGCATTTGCAGAAAATAGCATCCACATCACAAGGTACAGGGGCAGACATTCAGAAAGACTAGAAAATACATGATCAAATACTGCATAATCTACCTTGCTTAATACCTATTTTAATTCCTAAAAATCTACTCTCCACTGCTCATTTAGTATATATGCAGGCACTTGTTAAACTTTTATCCAGGTTACAAATGTTACAGTGTAAAAAATGTGTTTTCAGGCCATTTCCTAATTTTTCCTGTAGATGTAACTGTGTTTTATAGCTGGGAAAGGGCTCTGAGGCAGATGGTATGGCCAAGTATGAATGTAGGTGCATTAATAAAGGAATTAAACTCTCCCTCTCGTTTGATCAGCATATGTAATAGCATAATCACAGATGAGCTGCAGCTCTTATGCTTCTTTCTCCTGCCCACTGGCTGCACCTTTGCCATGACTCACAAAACATTGTTGGCATGTGGGTTTTCCACCCTCCAACTGAGTTGCTTCTTTCCAAGTGTGCGGTCGATCCCTCGCTCTCTCACAAACACTCACTAAACCAGCAGCAGTGGAACAGGGTATAAATGCCTTCATTTGTGTGATGAGACTGGCAGTAGATAGGTCTACACAGATGTTCAAATTCACTATTTTCTTGTCTGTTTGCACCCACATTATGAAGGCCTCAGGTCCTCCATTCCACCAGTTATCATCTAGGGAGGGTCATGGCTTTGTATCCACACAAAGTGCTACATTAGCTCCAGCAACAGACACTTGCCTACATCAGGAAGGGAGAAGCACCTCTGTGGCACATACACCCCATCCACTTCTCTTGCCTCTCAAGTAAGAGGTCAAGACAATTGATAGAAAACTAAATTTACATCAAGTCCTCCCTTTGCTCTGGCTACATGGACCAGGATGTTTGCATACTGCATCGCCAGAGACCACTGGTGAGACACTGGGAGGAAAGGATGTGTGCTTATCTCTCAGGAACCTGAAAAGTCAGAGAGGATAACACGTTACTGGCTCCCCAGTCACCCCCAGCACATTCACCAGGAGAGCAGTGGCAAGGACCTAGGTTTTTCTTACAAAGCACAGAGGTTCATCAAGGGAGTAAGACTTTGGAAACACGAACTTCTTCTGCATGTTAGATTTAGCTTTGATTAATTGGACAAGGGGAAAAAGGCTTTTATGATATATACAAACCCAGTTGGAAAGCACATAAAATAGAATTTATAAAGCTGACAAAAGCCTCTGAGTGTGAAAATGTGAATTTTAGCCTCTTTTACATGCAATCAAGGCTAATGAGAGGATTGATGCTAGAGCCAGTTTCCAGAAGTTTGACTGGCCACAGCAGTGTTCATGCAAGCTCAGGGTGATTGGGAGGTGCCAGTGCTCTGCCAACTCAGTGCAAGCCCCTGGCATGCTGGAGTGCCAGGACATGGGCTGGAAGCATCGACCCAGATCCCAGGAGGGCAGAGCTTAACTTCTAACTGCAAGTTTCAAGTGAGTTAGAAACACATGATGTGTTACTGTTGCATGGGGTTAAGCCACTTGTCTAGACTTAGCCAACCACACTTTGAAATAAAGCCTTTTAAGACTGAGACTATTCAGTGCAGTATTTTGAAAGCTTTATGCTACTGTACTCAAAATGCTGGGGATGGAGTGAAAACAGAGAAGACAAATCCCCTTCCATAGGGCAGCTGAATCTGAGGTTTAGATCTACAAATAGTTTAAATCCCCAGGAAGAACTTGCAAATGCCCAGAATAAATTCCCTATTCTTTGTCTATGGAACCTTTCCCACTCCATCTCAGCCCAGATACAGCCTCAAGTTCAGATATAAACCCAATCTGCCAGCTGCAAAAGCTTAGAATAGATACTCACAATAAACTGCCCCTCATTAAAAAAAAACAAAACAAACAAACAAAAAAAAAACCAAAACAAAACAAAACAAAAAAAAAATCAGTCTCTTGCCATTGGCTTGCTTGTGGACTCTGAAAATCCCTAATGGGTGGTGAGTGGGATGTGGTCAGTGGTCAGCAGCGTCTCCTGCAGACACACACTTTCTATGCAGTCCTCCAAGGAGAACAGAGGTTGTCTGTGTTTGATTTCTGAACCACATTTTCATCCTTTTCTGCCTGCACCCAACCACAAAGAAAAAACAGCATCCACACAGTGCATTTTTTCCCAGCTGGAGAGCTGCTTTTCCACTTTTCCTTGGGACAGCTCATTTGCTAAAAAGTGCTTAATCTCACAGCAAGGTAAATTGGGATGCAAAAACCAGGACCACAAGCTTTATTTTTTGGGGACTGCCAGCCAAATAAGCTCTTGCAGGGATGTAGATCTATTTCTATCTGCAAAGGATTATACACTGAAACCACTTCTGACAGTCCAAGTTAAACTGCAAAGAGGAGGAGGGTGGGGATGGGGTAGGGGGTGAGGCCTTTCCCAATGTATGGATCAAAGACAAGAGTGTATATCCTGTCATTGCTTGAAAACACTGGAATTTTTGCCAGATTATATGTGGTTTTCAAATTAAAAAAGAAGAAGAAGACACTATGCTTTCCTTACAGTCTCAAGATTTCAGAAGTTTAAGGAAGCATCAGAAATAATGAGAAGCGGGTGATGCTGGTTACTGTGGTTCAGCCAATTGTCCAATTTCCCCTGCCTCTCAAAGTAAATAAAAATAGACAATGCCAGTGTTGGCAGGGAGGGAGAAATATCAACATCTTTCTAAGCCTTTCTGTTTCCTAAGAATGTTCAAATAAAAAAAAATAAAATTCAAAACCAGGATCTCAACTGAGCTATTTGTTCCACTGAGTCCAGAGTAACAGATTGTGACACACCAGATTAATGTTCAAGACCGTGAAAAAGGCTCCTAAAGAAAGATTTACAAGAGTCATAATCCTGTTTTAGAAACATCCCTCCATCAGGCCTTGCTGATCAGAATATTTCCTTTGACATTCAACAACAGAAGCTGCGAGAGGACCTTAAGAGATGATACACCTAGAAGAACAACATTGATCTTAAATTCTGAAACATTTAATTGATTGCGCTTCCTTTTACTAAATCATATTAAAAGTAAGCCACAAAGCAATATACACTAATTTAACTCATCTTCCCACTGTTTTACACAGCCACAAAATCAACACTGACATAATCCATGCCTTTCTGAAATAAATGTGCCAGTAGTCTAGGTTAAAGGAAAGGTCTGAATGAAGAATGTTACCACCACAGAAATGTGTTCCTCTTAAGATTTTATACTGTAGAGACTATTGCATTCCTTTAAAGTTATGACTAAGGCAAATTGTCCACATGCCACTCCAAAAAAGGCAGTATATTAAGCAGTTTCTTAGCCAGTCTTTCCTGAATTATTTAGACTTAACAAGGAATGATAAACCATCACCAAAAGTGATATTCCTGACAAAGTAGAAGAAGACATCAGTTTCTTTTAGCTGCTCATTTTAGACATCTACCACTACAGTAACAATGCCAAAAGTCACCAGAGATACTGTGTGGTATGTTGGAAAAGCTCAGGGAAGGTTTTTAAACTGTGGGCATTAGGAGGGCACTCCATCACCTATTTTTTTTTTTTGCCACTAAAATGGCAATAGAAACTGCAACTTTCACCCTTCTGGGTAAGGGCTTTTAGGGGCTTTGCTTTGGTTTGGGTCAGGGTGGGGGGTGTTGTAGGTTTTTTTCCCCGTTTTTTCAGTTTTGTCTGGTTTGGTTTTGGTTTTGTTTGATTGGGTTTTTTTTCAGTTTCAGTATATGACAGAAGGAATGTAGAAGGTAAAGTCAGAAATGGGAAACTCCCAGTTGAGAAGTAACAACACTTTCTTGCTTGACTTAGGTTGGACACTTACTCTCCTCTCATAGCCCAAGACTGACATGTTTGTGTAATGTAATTCATCCTGGCAACCTTCGAGGATGCAAGAGAACAGAGACTGCCAGGACCACTCTGTGAAGAACAATAGGGTTTGAAAAAAATATGTTCTTCTGGCTTTGTTTCAGCCCTCCACTGCCAGCAGTAATAGCACACTATATCCTTGAAACAGATGAATACCAAAAAGTCCCAATCACAGACATGCACAGGGTTAATTTTGTATTCTCAAGGACTTCAGTTTAAAATGTATTAAACATTAATCGTTTGAAATGTTATGAGCCATAGTGTTGACCTGACCCATTAAAACAGAGCAATCCCTAGGGGTGAAAAGCGTGTAGTCTTTTTAACCTGACACTTCACACTTCAGCAGTAATGAGACTAAAACCCAAATGAAGTCATGTGTCGCTTTGACTGGAGATAAACAGAGCTAGCTCTGCTTTATTTGATGACCTCCCATAGTGTGGGAAGGCTCAGCCTGAAATTTTTCACATACATATCTACGGCATTGAAGCTCTTGTGACATTTTTCATTGTACAGTATTTTATGCTCCCATTTGAACCCTTTGATACTTCTCTCTGGGATTCTATTTTGCCTTAAATGGTTCTGCAAGTTCCTTTTTGAAACAAAGGCTGCTAAACTCACTGTTGATGCCATGTTTGTTTTCTTTCGTCATAATGAAGTCCTAAGTAATTGATTCATAGTCCTTCTCTTTACATGAAAACTTCAGCATGACCCTCACTGGGAAAGAGCTGGTTTCATTCCAAAGTATCTGATCCATCTGTATAATTAAAATGCCATCTATTTTCAACTATTTAAAACAGAGATAAGCTGTGAGAAGAAAAGCAACCTGGGTAATACAAAAAAAAAATACCCCAACATCAGCATCTTAATGTCTGAACTCTGTAAAGTTATCACAGGGAATCAGTTAAGCCCGGTCTCCTATTCAAGCTAATCACTGTCTAGATAACAATCTCACCTGTACTGAATGGATCCAGAGCCCTTCTCATACCTGTATATCAGTATATGATTTCATAATTCAAAAAACATGAGGCATGAACTACACATTGTTAGACATTTACAATGAGCCCATCTGTGGCAGTCCAGCTCACCAAGTGAGTCAACATCTGACAAAGGCCAGTTTGTTGTAAAGGAAAATATACATCTCTCCCTTCCTGCTTGCAAAGTAGGAAAGCAATAGGGCACTAAACATTACAGATGGTTTAAGAAACATCAAGTTTTTATAATCATCGCAAAAAGAAAAAAATAAAGGAAAGTCCTCAGTGACAGCTTCCACTAACACAACCACCAAATCATCCTTCATAGAAATGATGGAGGAAGCAAAGCACAGAAGTGATGCTGGTTACTGTATTTCTGATCAATTAATGGGAAACAACAAAAGTCTTTAAAAAAGCAATGCTTTTGAATGGTACAAATATGTGCCCGCAGTATAGTACAGACTGTGTGCAAAAAGTATTTTTGTTTCTTTCAAACAAAGTGAGCGAGGCAGCTGCTCTGCTCTTCTCCTGATATAGAGAGGAGTTTCAGGATGCTCAGTGAGTGATAAGAGGCTCCCCTGCCCAAAACATCACATGTCTCCAGGATTCAGGAAAACCATATCAATCCTCCCTCCATTACTCCAAAATGTTCTGTTCCTCATGTGACATTAGCTAGGCAGGCTTTTAACTGTCATTCAGACTTTGGATCAGCAAGACAGGCCAAAAAAATGAGGAAAGCAAAAACTTTGTTGCGACAGAAACCAGCTTCCAGACGGATGAATGACTCTTCCCCCATGCTCTGCAAAGAGAAGATGGAGCAGTCAGTTCCCCAACCTGACAGCAAACAAGAATGGCTTCCAGGACTTGAACAGGAAAGCCAGAAAAGGGATGAGCCAAGAACCACAGGTTCAAAGGGCAAGGTCCCTTATGTTTCTTAGGGGAAATTACATGATTTACACAAGGTCAGGAGGGAGCCAAGGTCTGAGCCATGATCCAAATTCAGATGTTTTTGGAAGCTTCATTTTTGACACAGTTTAGAGTGTTTCATCTTATCAGAAGAGAGTCTGAGAGTCTGCCTTGATGTTCCCAAATTATTAAGTGCTCAACTAACCACATGTCCTGCAATTCCTCTTTTCTTTCTCCCTTCAGGACTTTCAGGGACAAGTATTTCCCAGGACCCTCAATCCCAGCTGGCACTAAACAAAGCAGGAGTGGTACCAATCTCCTGCACCCCGGGAAAGCACAGAGTAGCCAGCTGTTGGAGGCAGTCTGTAGCCTACATCATGGCCCTCAGCTTCCCCCAGCACCAGCCAAGCATTAGCACACCCTGGCTCTGCCACAAACCTCCCAGTGCTGCTCTTCATGCCAACAGGGGAAGGTTGCAACAACAGACACTCACGGCTGCAGCAGCACGGGCGACACCTCAGCATCAGCATCTAGCACCAGCACCAAAAACACAGTGCAGAGGAAGTTCTCCTGCCCTGCTGAAATGTAATCTCAGCATGTCCAAGCAAAGCCTATGTGCTATGTCTATGCAGAGCAATGAGGATCCAGTCCTGGGGAGCAGAGAAGTCACCCAAGCACTCAGGGCTTGTTGCCTTTTTACAGCTGTGATGTATTGAATATTGGAAAGATTTCTTTTTTTCCTTGGGACTTTTTTTTTTTCTTAGGAAAAAATCTGTAACAGATTTTTGATGTAAAAGACTCTCAAGCATGTAATAAAGTGGAAAGTTAGTCTTTTTTTGGGAAAAAAACTCACAACATTTATAGCCTTCACACATCTATGCCAAAGTTAGACCCCTTCAGAAGTAAACTTGGTGTTCATCAGGCAAGGATTAGGAGATCACAGAGAAGAGTGGGACAAAGATGCTTCATTACATCTCTTGATTACTATGCAGCTAGTGCAATTCAGTATTTACTAATGGTATTTTTACAGGTCATGCCTGAGCACAGCAGAAGACACAAGTGTCATTCCCCAGCGTGGGGCCAGGACACAGGAGAGGAGTAATCACAATTTCTTGTGACATTCTCTCCTTCTCAGCCTACAGAATATAATCTGCAAATGGAGATAACTTTACCCCTGTTTAGTCTGCATTCTGCCCCACTGTGTCAGTGGAAAAGCTCCCTGTGAGGTGCTCCTAACCATCACGAGGCAGGGGAAGGTACAGCTGATGCCTGAGGAGAGCACCACAGGGGTATGTGGACATACCATGCCAGAAACCCAGAGACAAGACCCAAAATTCTTGTTCTCAAAATGCTCCACATGACACATAAACAGACTAAAAGCTACTTCAGCTCTCAGCTGGATCAAAAGCAAGAAAAACTTTTTGGCACAATAAAAGAGAAAGCAAGCAAGGCTTTATCATATGATTCCAATCACAGACAAGAGGCCTTTCAGCCCTCCAGAGATTAGCTTGAATGAGCAGGGTAGGTTTGGGGCAGAATAACTCTCCATTTCTTAGGAAGTTAATCTGTCTAATTTTGGACGGGGCTGGTGAGGGGGCTCTCCTCCTCAGGAGATAAGCTGCTTTTATAGACTTGGCAATTCTTACAGCTGCCAGGGGCATTAGCAAGGCTCACACACACAGCGTGATCCCCTCTGCTTTCAGTAAGAGCAAAGCTAGAGCTGCTGGCAACCCATTTTACAGCCATCAGGTCACACCATTGACAAACAGGTTCCCAAGCATTACCAGATTGTTTGCATTAGTTTACAGGAGACTTTCATTTGTGGTTTTGTTGTTTTGGTTTTTCTTTTTTTTTAATAGGAGGCAAGGAAAGTATCAGCATTTCCCTCAAGCATAACTACATTTCTGACATGTTAATTGCTGCTCAGAAAGGCTGCAATTAGCCAAGCCTAACTTCATTGCTCTCCATGTCTATCATCAAAATCATAATTTCAGACCAATTAAAGGAGCCCCTCACCCACCTGATGAATCGGGTCAGGCTCCTTTGACACAAAATCCCTTTTGTGGTGGATACAATTACTTGAGAGATGATGCTGGCCCTGTCACCAGTTGGAACAAGGCTCTTTCTTCAATAAAATTTTACTGACAGAGAAGGTCTGCTTCCTGCCCCGACAGAAAGAATAGAAAACTACTTTGAGAGCATGTTTGAATGCCATCCATCCCACCTGCTGACTGGCTATGCTTTATGAGCAAAATCCCCCAGTTCATACTAGCTAATGTGAAGGGCTACTTGCATTCAAACCTCCCCATATCATTTGTGTCTTGCCATGCTCCTCATAGTCATCTTTCATTTACTAGTGGTCTAATATTTTGGCCACATCCTCATGACAGGATCTCCTAACTGTGGAGGTTAGAGAAAGCAGCAACACAGAGGCCTCTGAACAGATCCCACTACCTTCCCATGCCTCCTCTGAACAAGAACACCACCTCCTAACACAACCGCATGCCCAGGTGCTGCTTCCCTGTTGTTTCTATCACTGTTTTCTTTCCCCACGTGCATGGCAGAGTGCTGCCAGGATGGTCACAGACAGAAGAGAGACCCTGCTAGCAATATCCATTTGTATCAGAGGATTAAATACACAGTCTCACAATCACAGCATCTACCCTTACTCATTTTGGATACTCGCTGTAATTAGGATATCAGCGAAATTTGTCCATCACGGCTCTTTAGCTGCCTGAAGTACACAAAACACCCCTAAATACATTTACCTCCTACAAACTCTCATCTATATCTCTTGATCCAGATTAAGATAATCCTCGAACTAGGTAGGGGGTTTCAGAAGTCCTGTCAAAATACAAGGGATTATTTTCAGCAACAAATAATTTCATAAACGTGGTTGCAGTATCTGCCATAGAGAAAATAAGTTTCCTGAACAATGCACCCCCCATAAATTCTGCTTGCAGATTAGAAACCACTCCAGTGAGGTGACTATCTTGAGTGGTTTTACTTCATTTCTACAGTTGATATACAGAGCAACTGTGGAAGGGTAGTGAGGTACAAAGTTCCACTACTTATTTAGTCTCTTTCAAAATTCATGTAGTGTTTTACTCTGAATTGCCTGAACAACAGTAATAAAACAATAAACTTACATTCTGGGCCTTTTCAGCCATTTCTTAAAACTATTGATGAGTATATTAGAAAAATAAATACACAAGCAACATGTGACTGGGAGAAATCCATTTGAACCATGTCTCATAGTAGATCAGAGCATCAAAACCTAAATTCTGTCCCCTTTTGCCATGGGAGTAATTGTAACACAGGTACAGCTGAAGGTGAAATTTACTCCTAAAACATGGTAAAGAGGAAACCATTTTCCCTCCATCTGGATTTGCTTCTCTTTAAGAACCACTCACACCCAACCAGGCAAAAAACAGCTTCACAGTGCAAATTCTCACAGGTTTCTCTCCAACACGTTTCAACAGCTCAAAAGACAATGACAAAGAGCTCAACTTTGGTCTAGCCAATAGCTGATTGATAACAACCAAAATCATAATCTAGTTGATAGAAAATCAAAAATGAAGCTTTTAAATAAAACAGAAACAAAGCCTTCCACAGCAACTGCAGCCTAAGTTTGAAAAGCAAGAGTATGTGGCCATTTTCATATAGGGAAAAGTGAGACGGATGCCAACATGCAGCCTTAATCAAGGTACACACCTTCCCTCTGCAAGCAGGGGCAGTTTGACATGTGAGAAAAACTGCTGCTAAAACAAGGGCCTGCTATGGTTAAGGCAAAGTAAAAATGACCCCCAGTAACTACAGCATCACTCTGGAAACCCACGTTTGGCTGCTGGCCCACCAGTAGAGTCAGGAACAAACATAGCATGGCAAGTACAGATACTGCAGAGCAACAGGAGGAGAAGACTTTCCCACCTGCTCTGGGTGGTACCAACAGCAGCAAGCCAAAATTCACCTCTTCTCTTCACACCACCTTCCTCAGACAAGGCTGCTCAGATTCCCAGCCACCATGGGAGTGGCAAAAATCAGTAGCAAAAAACCAACAATTTCAAGAAGAAAGACATGGAAAGCCTTTAGCCAAAAAAGAACAAAAGAATTATAACTATATTTACTGTGAATTCAAGAATTCTTTTTTTTTCCTCCTCCTCCAAAGGCTTACAAGCAGAAAGGAGAAAACTTCCCAAGGGCCAGTTAAAGGCAGCATGGTTCTGTACAAAATGCAGGTGTTAGCCTGGGGGTATTCCTGTCCCTGAGCCTCACAGCTGAACCACAGGGGATGCTGCGCTGAGGATGACTCCTCCAGTTCACTGGAGAAACCTAAGTAGAAAATAGCCCTGTTCAATCATGCCCTTTCCTACATATGACACACCTGCTTCCTCCTGTGACTAATCCCCTTTTCTGTTGTGGAAACATCTGGTTATGAAGACAGCGTGGGCACGGAGAGGCGGCTAACAGCCTACGGCACTTGCTGACAGTCCATAAACATGGGTAATGGGAAGACTGTGAAGAACAAATAGGCTGTCCTGCAGTGACAGCAGGATTAAGTACAGCCTGCCAAACACAGGGTCTAACCCAAAGGCCAACAAAATGAACAGGAGCTTTTCTGGACAAAGATGCCAAAGGCAGCCTTAGCAAGGGCTCAGTTGCACATACCTGGGGCAGCAGTGCCACTTGCAAGCCCCACTGCCACCAAGCATGGTCACAGGAACCCAACACCTCCTTAAGTCAATCCATGTGGGCTCAGATTCTGGTGCTCTTAAATCTCACTCTACACAGCGTCTCATTTGAAGTCTGGGCAAGTGAAGCAAATCAGAGGAGCAACCATCTGCCTGCAAGCTGCTGCTGCCACAGAGAGCCTGGACTGAAACAGCTTCATGACAAATCATACCACTTCCTAGATTTCTGTGGCAGACAGAGGGAAGAGGTACTTTGGAGGATATTTTATGGATGGCATTTTAAGAACACCTGAAGCCTTTTCAAGGAGTTCCCTACAATCCCAGTTGACAGAGGCATTCATTAGTTCTCATCTGTGCATGTTCCAGATCAAAAATCTTAATTCAAATCCTACCTTACTTGTGACCCAAGATACTGTCCTCATTGTTCATGAAAGCACATGTGAACATTTAACACACAATGCAACACAAAGACAGAGTAAAAAAAGTTATACTCCAGCTTGCTCTGCCTAATGAATAAAACGTTCTCTGACCAGACAGGCAGGATGATAACAAAAGCTCACTTAATATGCTAACAAAAAACACCATGAATTTTGCCTTTGGTTTCTTTTACTATTGTTAAAACGTGCTTAGGCCAGTCTTCAAATACTTTTTCTGATCTCCATTTACTGCCTGAAGGCATCTCTCCAAAGAGAGTTCTTTCCTCCCCATCTCCAGTAATTGTCTATATTAAAAATACTGGGGGTTTAACTACAAAAACTGAATATAATATTTAGTTCGTACATCCAGAGTTACAAGAAACTTATTACTTTTCTTAGTGACAGTGGGTTTGTTATGATGCAGGTGTTTCCACAAAGATTTCTCCTTACTGGCCCTGTTGTGCTGAAGCATGCCCTGAACGGATAAACTCCTGATGAAACGTCTGAAACCTTTCTAGAGGGGGATAAGGATGGGAAGGGCAGTGTTTTTTCCCAGTTCAGGTTCTAGAAGAAATGTCAACTGGAAGCCATCTCAGAAGGAGTCCTCCTTGCCAATCCCTGTGGAAAGGCTCCTTAATAGACAAGAGGGATGCAGCCACCATGTCCCCAGGTGGAGGAGAGAGGACACCAGTGGAACAGCACAGCAGAGTGTGCGCTGCTGCTGCTCATTCCAAACCTGTCTGCAGGACTCCTAAGGAGGACCAGGTAGTGCTTTAACTCTTCTGTTTTACAAGGCAACACCTACACTTTTCCAGCAGCTCACTCCTACCAGCAATATGGGTTGGAGCTGTCTTGTAACCAGAGGCAGAGAGAGGACTAGGAGCAACCTGGAATCATGAACAGGCATGTACTAAATGTCTGGTCAAGGATGCCCAGTGGCAGTGTAATAATGCAGAGACCTCTGTTCATTTTCTGCCTGTGTTTCTTTGCAGACTGAGCTGCTGCCAGTTGAGGCTGCAGCACTTAGGTCCAAGACCCCAACAGATGTGCCTCCATGAGCTTTGCACTTGTCCAGGCTCCCACCAGGAGATCTTTCTACCACTGCAACCTTCAAACCTTCATCTGAACACAGCTGTAGAAATCCAGCTGTGAAAAAATGCAAAGTATACCAGCAAAACAATGAGTTTCATAACTTAAGATACTGCTTTCACAATTTCCTATGAATTTGGGGGCTTTTAAATGTGACTCCAGACACAACAAAACCACCGTGCTTTACCATTTCCCTCTTCCCATTCCCTTTTGAATTTTTGGCAAAGCTACTCACTGAATCTAGTTTTAATTAGATTGTGAACACTCCTAGACATGGATTGATCCTTATGTACAGTGCCTTGCACACCAGGAGAACACCAGTTCAGATCAAGGCTTCCAGATGTCAGCATAAACCAAACAAAACAGAATGTTCATAAATTTCAATGCTTGGAGTAGCTTTTAAAGCATAAAAGGCCAGTCATGCATGCACTTATTTCACCAGGAAAACTGCCTTTCCAGTTTTAAGCCCCACAAAAGCAAAGGTAGTCCCTGAGAATTGCTTGAAGACTAATGGCAAAGATACATATTCATAATTTTACAGCCATCAATTGACATTTTCTTAGTTAATTAATATGCCTGCTACCAGCACAACTGAAAGATACTAGAGCATACATCAAACTGTAATAAGCTTTTACAATCAAACTGTTGGGATATGTAGCTCCCAAGTTCATATTTAATATGCTATAATGTTTCCAAGAGGGAACAATATTTTCTACTCTAATTCTATTATGTAAAAATATGTTTTCCCTGCCAGTGAAGCATATGGGACAGTTTTTCTGTTGTTAATAAATGAAGTCATGCAGTACAGATTTTCACATTTAGTATTCTGAAACTAAGCCCTTTTTGGTAAAAAAACGTGGCCAAAAATAATCCTAAACAGAAGTGAAATTAAGTGCTTTCCCATAATCTTCTCTAAAGAGTGAACTTCTACACAGTGTTTTTAAATAGTCATTGAAACGCAACAATCACGGGTGACAAAGCTTCTCAGCGTGGATCTTTCACTGAAGCCAGTTGGTAACCACTCTGTAACAGGAGGGGGTTGCAGAAAGAGGCTCTCAGGAAGATGCACAGCTATGCTTCTCAAGCTACACAGAAAAAAGCATTGCTCTCATTCGCTTGGACCCAAATGCTTCATCAGCCCTCCTAAATGGTATTCACATGCACAGCTTTTCAAGTTGTCTGCATTCCACTCAGATTTTAATGAGTCTTTTCTGAGTACACAGGTTTAAGTATCAGCTTAAGTTTTTGTGGTGTTCAAACCTAAATCAGAAGCAAGTAGATTTCAAAGGGGAGCTGTCTATCTGAACTGGTAAACCTACATTAACTGAAAAAAGAAATCAGACCTCTTATTTATTAGGAATAAACGTGCATCACTTTAAGATATAAAAAAATCCCAACTCTTACTGTTTCATTAACCTTAAAAAGTGGTTTTGTCCTAAAGAACACCTTCAGAAATATGAAAGACAAATACACCTTTCTAGCCTTATAATATTTTTCATAGCACATTTCCTAATACTGCAAATGCTGTAAAAATGATAAAATAATAGGAAAAACTTGCTGCATAAATTTTTGCTGATACCAAACTGTGTTGTAGCAGTTGATTTGTTTCAGAACTTATCTGCTGCTACAACAGAAAGAGAAAAGAGCTAAAATCTGACAAATACCCGAAGTATGGAAATGAGTTAATTAGCAAATGCCATCCCTGTTTTTGGCCCTCCTGACTCAGCAGGCAAAAAAATGGCATTTAATTTTGCATGACACCACACAAGTCTGGCATGTTCAGCTTTAACCCACTTAATCTGGCATGGGAGATGCAGATCAGTGACAGTGATGTAGAAAGGGCAGTATTGACAGGAGTGACATAACTCAAATGCCAACAAAAAGCTACTTTCTCTTTCAAAAGCTAAGCTGGAAGGTGTTTCAAATGAGAAATCACCTCCAACCACTTGCAGAACAGTAGTTAGCTCAAGTGAAAGAGGGAAGAGTCCATCTCTGATCCAGCTGTGTGAGGGAACTGGGCAACAGGCATGAAGGACAGATGTGGCATTGTCTCCATCATGATTACTTGCATGTCATTCTCTTTCATGGGCACTCTGACTCCAGCTCAGAGGGTGAGTGCCACCAGATTCCTGCCTCGACCCCCTTCTCAGATATCCTTGCAACCTTCTGGCTTCCCTGATGCATGAGCACATGCTGAATATGAGCCCAACCCAGTTCACCCAACCTCACGCATTTCCCTGCTCCCCCTGGACAGCAAGGACCCCAAGCAGTGGTGGTGCCCTGTGACCCTGCTGCTCCTCTGCCACAGCCAACCTCCAGGTTCACCCTCTGCTGAGGATCTCCAGAAATCAGCTCAAGCAGACGACTATCCTTCAGGCCCTGTCATTCCTCTCCAGGACACAAAGCTCCCTGCCAGCCTGCATAAAAATCTACTCTATTCAGATTTGATTTCTCAGTGCTTCTTCCTCCCATGCCAGAGCTGCCTCCACTCCCTGTGGTCTGCAAGAAGCCAGAGCACGATGGCCATTTATTAAAAGAGAATGGCAGTGTCTTGCACTTCCTTTTGCAAGACCACACAGCCAATTTAACTCATCATTAGGGGTGGCCAGCTGAGCCCTTTTACAAAAGAATCGCAAAATGCAAAATCATTTTACCACTTGTCTCTTTATCCAGCAAACTCTTTGGTTTGGCATCCAACCTTCCAGCTGCTGCTCTGAAAGTCTGAACTGAAAAAAAATCAACCTTATTTCTCAGAGCTGTGAAGATGTCACAAGTAATTATCTGCCCAGTCCAGACTTGACTAAACAATAACAAAAGAGCTGACAGGCCTTCGAGTTAACAAAGCTGGACCGGACCCTCAACCAATCAATTCCATCAGCATCCTCCAGTCACAAGACATCTGAAATCTGCTGTTATAAAACTTGAAACCTTGCTGGGAAAAAGCAGCCCCGGATTTATTGGCCCACACAACAGAAGCAAACATGGCAGTAACAACCCTGGAGCCTTCCAAGAGTATTCACTTTTCCTGCACTCCAATGAAGAAAGGAACCACCAAAAAAAAAATTAAAAAAAAAAAAAGTAGCAGATGAAATATATTCGTGATTTTGCAAACAAGTTAAGAAACAAACATCTTTGTTCGAAGGCAAGTGCAGAAAGGATTCATCTTTGGACTTCTTCCCCCAAAACGATCCACAGAAATCTGCCTGCTGAAAGGGAACACAAATGGGAAAAATCTGTCTCATGAGCCAAGGACTGGTTGTGAACGCCTGGGGATTTTTGTCAGCTGGCCAAATTGGGACCTCTGGCTTGTTTTTGTTCTTCCTTCTGCCCACTACCTGCAATCAAAACTTTTTGTTTCAGTAGAGGACAAATCTCTGCTGAAGGCACATGAGGGAACACTGTGGGTGGATGACAGGAACAGGTGAGCGAGCGTGCACTCCTCTCCAGGATGACAGATAGGGTATGTGCCTTGATGTTTTAAGCCAGGGAGCTCATTTAAGGACCTGCAGTTGGACAAAGCTATTCAGATGTTGCTCCCTCAAGGTGGAGGACAGCTCCAGCCACCGTAGAGGGGCCCTGGCACAACCGACCCTTGTCTCAAGTGCTTTTCCATTTTTTTCCCAGACTATTTTAGGAGAAGCTGCAGGTACATTGGCCTGTCTGCCCACAGCTGAGCCTGCAGAGCCCCATCCCTGGGCTCACTGCAACCTGCTGAAGTGACCCCCCAACAGCAGTAGCAGGTGCTGCTGGGGGTCTGCCCCCGGGCTCCGTGCTATGGCTCTTACAGAGGGACCCCTGCCAGGGTTGTGAGCAGTCAGCTTTCCTCAGGGAGTTGATAAATAAAGGAAAAACAGACGAAAGAAGGAAAAAGCAGCTGTTCGGAAACGAACTGTAAAAACATCTGTAGTGCACCACCAACTGCTTCTGGCTGTGGTCACAGAGCACTTTAAAGGGCCATGAAGCTCCAGCAGAGAACTGGAACCTGAGCACCCTAACTAGAAGGACACCAGGACCAAATGGCACCCCCAAACAAACAAAAACAGAGCAAAACTGAGTCATGCTGCCACAGTGAACTCTGCTTTTAGGGTCAGGCCAAAGAAGGAAAGACAAGTTAAAATTATAAAAAGTCCTTAATAACACGGTAGTTCACCTCCCACAGACCCTGACAGGTGATGATCTTTATAGAGAGTGGCAGCAAGGGGAGATTTAAAAAGGGCTTCGTGACGTTTTGGTTTATTGCTGGAAGGCTGGCGGCGGCAGCACTGGAAGTGGTTAGTTCACACACAGATGAACTCCATCGCTGCCTGCACTTCACTAGCTGACAACATACCAAAGAAACATTAAAATCAATCTATTTGGCTTCGGTGCATATCATTCCAGCACAATTTTATGCATTTGCTTCAGACCCAGCAGGAGGGGGAGAAAAAAAATAAGAAGGTTCAAGGGTCTAAGTAGCTCAATTTATTTTTCAGTAACTAAGTTACCAGAGACTTGTAGGGCGATTGTATTTACTTTCTGAAGGAGGCTCCAAGTTGGCAGAGAGGTCTTTGGAAGTACATATTTCTTCACGTTCTCTTGATCTCAGTGTGTGGAGATTCACTTAACAGCTGTTTTATGTGCAAATATTTTTTCAGGCATGTCCTCCCCAACCATAAACAGATTTTTAAAGGAAACCCTCTTGCAAGAAGTTAAGAGACAACAAATCTCTGAGCCTGTTCTCACTCAGACCTGGAGAAGAGATTTGAGCAAAGCCCAGAGGGTCTTCTCACCACAGAATGTAGAGGGGATATGAAGGGAATTTGAGTTTTTTGTTTGGGATTTATTTTTTCTTTTTTCTCTTTTGTTTTTAATGTATCAATACTGATACAGAAAAAAACCAAGGTTCTGCCTTCTGCCCAGCTGTACTTCATTCCTTTTTCTACATATACATGCATTTACATGGATTGATACATGCAATATCTATATTAGGTCTACCTATATTTAACCTTAAAATTACAAAATCAACAAGGTTTTCTGGCAATGAAGAAGCAAGAGACACAGTCACCTTACAAGAGCTGCAATGAAATCATGTAAACATTTAGCTGCCATA
>NW_005054376.1:1833114-1847186 GCF_000277835.1 Geospiza fortis | reverse complement strand
CCGAGGCCAACCCACCCCACCATTTTCTGGGGCATAGATTTAATAGAAAACATTTGGGGTAACTGTTTATGAACACATCTAAGAGCCTACAAAAAACACTTGAAGGTTCTTACCTCATACTACAAAATTGCTTATATGAACTTCTTCAGGTTCATTAGAACAAAAAAGGATCTGTTGACAGGGCTTCTAAACAAATATATAATTTGTGATTCTAAGGATAAACTGTTGAGAATTCCAGCAAGAAAAAAAAATATGCAAAACTGGTTTTAAGCACCAGAAAAGGAGAAAAAAAAAGAAACCAAAAAGCAAACAAAAACCCCAAAAAGACCAGAAGAAGAGGAAAGACAAAATGCATTTTGAAAGTAATAACATTCAGCACCAAAAGAAGCACCTCTGGAGCCAGCTGGAAAGCTAGGATGGCAAGTTCTAACTCCAAGGGGGGAGTCCCACAACCTACATCCCTTGATGGCAGAGACAGTTTAGAGGTTTCTATCTGCCTTTCTATTTCCAGGATGCCATCCTAGACTTCACATCCTCAATGGCTCTTGCTGGCCCCTTGTGCTGAGTGAAGTGTGTATGAATCCAAGCTCGAGGTCAGATCTTCAAAACAATCTAGCTAAACAAAGCAGAAGGAAATGGGATGAAAACCTGTATTAATGCTGATGCTGTGGTTTACTGATATGGTGAATCCAGCTTTAAAACTCTCACTACCAAATTAAAAAAAAAAAGTGATAAAGAACCAAGATACAGGAAAACTTTCCTCTGGTGGTTGAAGCCTGCTCCACTCCTTGCTACCTACTTGACTTTGTATTGGCAGGCTCCTGGCCAAGTCATCTGTCAGTCTGCGCCTCCCACAGGCAACATAAGGCCAACATAAAAGCTCCGAGGCAGCGTTATATCCCATGTCGTCTGTTCACAGCTGATCCAGATCACATCCATAGTGCAGAGTGATCCAGTCTGAGACAGGGACCTGGGGCCAGACCACAGATCCACAGTGGAGTCATTGCCTCACATCAATGAGTAGGCAGGGCAGTTGACAAAGCCCTGATGAAATCTCCTTCCTGCATTTAGCAGCACCATTACCTCTTCTGTCCCAAGCTGTCAGCCAGTAATTAGGATCTTGCAGGTTGTTTCCATTAGGAGATGAAACTGGAGCCAGGTATAGAGCTGGCAGAAAAACAGCATTTCCAGTTGTCAGGAAATTTTCATTTCTTTTGAGTATGGTTTTGGGCTAAATTTGATGTATTTTTCTGCAGCTGGGGATCATGGCTGAGATCCTCCTGTAATACTTGTGCTGCAATTGGGGACCCCAACACTCCCAGCACCTCCTGCCACAGGGGAAGGCTGCCACATGCAACACGTTTCTCCTGGACTCTAGATTCAGCAAGAGCTCAGCAGCCCAAGGTATTTCAAGTGAAACAATGTAAGGTCAGCTACTGGTGTGTCCTCCTTAATCCTTGCAAGTATTTCCTCGAAGTAATACACCTGATCCACAGAGAAGTTATCCCTGTGCAAAGCCCTGCTGTCCCAAGTAGACCAGAGGGCTCTGCCGAGTTCTCCAAAGTGCCTTTCACATCCCCTAAACTGCAATCCAAACTTGTATAATCTATATTCTGAACTCACAGAAGTAATGGACAGTCAAAACAAAACTCAGCATCCGAGATAAAGTGTCAGAAGCATCTCAGAAGTAGGTATGGAAGAAGTAAATCCTCCATCTTGGAAACCCATCAGGCCAGTGAGTAAAGAGGAATGATACATTTCAGATGGCTCACAGGTGAACCAGAGAATCACAGAATATGCTGAGTTGGATGGGAATCATCAGGATCATTGAGTCCTACACCTGGCCCTGCACAGCACCGTCCACAAGAACCACACCATGTGCCCAAAAGAACTGCCCAAACACTTCTTGAACTCTGTCAGGCTTGGTGCTCTGACCACTTCCTTGGGCAGCCTATTCCAGTGCCCAGGCCACCCTCTGGGTGAAAATATCGAACTTGAACCTCTCCTGACACAGCTTCAGGCCATTCTCTTGGGTCCTGTCACTGGTCACCACAGGAAAGAGATCGGCATCTTCCCCTCCTCCTCACACGGAAGCTGTAGACTGTAATGAGGTCTCCCCTCAGTCTCCTCTTCTCCAGGCTGAACAGACCAAGCGACCTCAGTCACACCTCATAAGGCTTTCCCTTCAGACCCTTCACCATGTTTGTAGCCCTCCTTTGGATTCTCTCTAACAGCTTAATATCCTTCTTATATTGTGGCACCCAAAACTGCCCCCAGCACTGGAGGTGAGGCTGCCCCAGCTCAGAGCAGAGCAGGACAATCCCCTCCCTTGCCCACCAGGCCATGCTGTGCCTGATGCCCCCCAGGACAGGGTTGGCCCTCCTGGCTGCCAGGGCACTGCTGGCTCATGTTCAGCTTGCCATTGACCAGGACCCCCAGGTCCCTTTCCATGGGGCTGCTTTCCAGCCTCTCATCCCCCAGTCTGTCTGTACATCCAGCGTTGTTCCGTCCAAGGTGCAGGATCCAGCACTTTTCCTTGTTGAATTTCATGCAGCTGGGGTTTGCCTGTCTCTAATTTGTCTCTCTGCAGGGCCTCTCTGCCTTTGAGGGAGTCAGCAACTCCTCTTAATTTTGTGTCATCTGTGAACTTGCTCAGTGTCCCTTCCAGTCCTGTGTCCAAGTCATTTATGAAGATTTTGAAGAGCACAGGGCTGAGGATGGGGCTCTGTGGAACCCCACTAGTGACAGGTCACCAATCTGATGTCACCTCATTCACTGTAACTCTCTGTGCCTGACCTGTGATCCATTTGTTCACCCATCACATGATGTGCTGTTTATCCAGAAGGATCCTGTGAGAGACACTATCAAAATCTTTACTGAAATCCAGAGGGGTTACATCAGCTGGCTCCCCTTGATCAGCAGGATGGGTTACCTTGTCATATGAGGAAATCAGATTTGATAAGCAGGACTCTCATAAAGCCATGCTGGCTGTGACTGATTGACTGCATTGTCTTTTAGGTGTTTTTCCATACCTCCCAGAATAATCTTCTCCATAACTTTACCAGGCACTGAAGCAAGACTGACAGGCCTGTAATTTCCAGCCTCCTCTTTCTTGCCCTTTAAAATCAGGACATGATCTCTCAAAATCATCAAGAGACATTTTGAGAATGACAGCAGCCAACTCTTTGAGGATTCTCAAGGGGATGAGGGCAATTCATATCACACTCACTTTTCCCGACAGTTGTTGTGAAAGGTATCCTTCCAAATTTCAACTTATGAAAGGGAAAAAAGAAACAAAAACTCTTGAACTAGTTTCTTTATTTATTTGAAGCAGTCATACCACCCATCAAGCACTACTGTTCTCAAGGTTAATAATCCTTCAAGGATTTAACCAGCCAAAAGACCTTATTCTATTTTCCAGTTGTCAATGAGAAGCTTGTGAACAACCCAGATCTGTTAGCCAGAATAATTCATTCCAATCTTTTTTACAACTAATTTCCAGGGCCTGTCAGCTGCAAACAGGCCATTCACTGCCATCCCATTGACTTGTTCCATGGACACTAAATCTGCAGCTCCTTTTCATTCACATATACAACCCTACTAAAATCTTACGCCAGCAACAGATTTCTAATTTGTCCACTCACCTGACTGCAAAAAAGGCCCAAAATAACAAAATTCTTTCAGGATCCAAAAAGCACACAGAAACACACCATTGCCTCCCAGAACATAATGCACAGCACATAGACCAGGATCAGCGAAAGCAGCCCCACTGCAGGACTGCTACTTGGCAGAGGCTCAGCTTCCCTGTCCACTCTGAGTCTGTAGGTCAGTGATGTCCATGGGCATCACTACAATTTATGCTGGTGTTCACTTTTTGAGTAATTTCAGGGCTTTCTAAGCCAGTCGCAAGATCTCCCATCTGCTTTGAACCAGAACTTGGCCTAAAAAACCCCTGAGCTAGGACTGGATACTTCAATTCAAAACAAAACAAAACCTCAAAACATCTGTTTGCACATTTTTGTTTTTCTAATTGTAGGTATGTCCAAACCAAACAATCTTGCCTCAAAAGCCCTGTTTGTGCTCTCATAACTTGAAGTCCATATTGATAACAGGTTTACTTTTTTCCTAGGTCTGTAGTTCACCACTTGGGTATCTGCTCAAGGACCTCTAATAAACAGGTCTAGAACTGAAGTAGCTGTTACTGGTACCTACTTTTTCTCATCAGTGTAACACAACTTGCCTGGTGCACAATCTGTCCAACAGACCAACAGGAAGGGGTTTCTTGCAGCCACAGTACAGCTGATGCCCTTTTACCATCAATATTGCACTTCATCCTATGCCCATATTGAGAAGTTTTGTCATGAATCTCATATTATACACCTACATTTAAAGTCATATAATCAAAACCCTTAGGTCAGCCACTAAGCTAAACACAACTCCTTCTGGTACTAAATGACACATATCAAGGTATCTTTCTAGACTTCTACAGGAGAATTCAGAACTAAAGACTGAAAAGCAAAGAGCAAAGATAATAACCAGCTTCTTCTTTTTAGTCAAGACAACAACATGAAGAGCTTGAAATTTGTTGCTCACTTCTGCTCTAGAAATACACACACACCAAAAAAAAAGGCTGTCAATCCACTCCCTACAGTTTTATTGTGGGAAAAGGCTGATGGGAGCAAAAATCACAGAAACGGTTGTGGGTCCCTGGTGGACTGCCCACAAGCTCGTGCCCTGGAGGCAGGTGCTGTAAGGCAATAGGTGAGCAAAGCTTCTCAGAAAAGAAAACCAGCAACACACAGGCAAAGGGACAATTTCCAATAAAGCCTCTTGATACTGCTCCATGACAAGCTCAAAAACTGAAGGATCTCCTCCTTTTCATTTGCTCAACCAAAACAACAACCAACAAAGGCTGATGGAGGGCTGAGGCTGATCCTTCTGTGATGTGGCACTTAGCAAATCACATTTATTTACAGCCCTAACCAGACAAACTTAGATTGATGAGATCACAGAAAGAGCTGTAATAGACCAGAGCAAGAACTCAGGAAGCCCAGAGTCTTGTTTCCAAAGGTGGCCAGTAAGAAATGTTCAGGGACAAAGGCAAGACAACACAGGAGGATCAGCACCCCATCACACTCTTCCAGCCATCAGAAAGCTTGGCACTGCAAAGGGAGTCTTGGAGGGGAAAGTGGGGGAGGAAGGGAAGGAGAAGAAACCACGCTCATAGGACAAACTGAACTGGAACTGATCATAAGACACACACAGATAGACTATCAGCCAACAAAAAATTGGTAAAACAATGAAGGTATAAGAATGAATTAATGACAAAAACACATGTTCTGAGATAAAATCAGAGAAAAACAGTAAAGGAATTTTTGAAGAGCTGCGCAAGAAAAAGTAATGAAAAGACAAGGTCAACCCTAAAATACTTATGCATGACTGTATGAAAATAACTGATTTTTCAATTATTTCAAAAGGAAAGCAAAAAATTTGCTCCAAAGTGCTGCAATCTGGTTATTTTATTTGCACTCTACAAGCTAACCTTCAGAAGATGATACTTTTCACCCCTGGTGTTTTTCACAATGCATGAGATGCATGTTTTCTGCATAATTCATGTGGACTAACAGTTCAATCTATGTGCACTCTCTATCTTTTGGCTGATTCTTTCATTCTAATCCTACTCTGGCCAAAAAAGAAGAGGAAAACTGTTATGCAGAGATCCACTGACAAAAACAGATTCAAGAGACCAACTAGGTAGCTCCAGTTGGTAAACTGAGCTCACAGCAAGAAAAATCCTCCAAAATTAAGTAAATGAAAACTCAAATTAATGAAAAATGATGTTTTCCATATTTAAAACATTTCCTTCAAGAAAAAAGGCTGGGGGCTCTTAAAAAAATATGAAAGAAACTTTTGCAAATACCCATCACATATGCCAGTAAAAGGATGGAAAAAAGAATCTTTCTTAATGGAAAAGACACTTTTTAAAATTTTTCTTCCCTTTTTCATTTCTATTTCAATAGAAAGAAGAATAATGTCCTTAGAAAGTCCAAACCATAACACTTCAGCTCTTTGGTTAAAAAAGCTAAAATGTTAATTTTTAAAAAAAGACTGACCAACAACAATGCTGAAACCCAGCAGTGCAACTCGTGACAAGTCATACTTACATAATACCAAAATTGTTATTTACTAGAACTAATCAAAAATACAGGAGAAGGGTTACTTTCAAGCCAAATTGCATCTGCTCACTGTTGGCACCTGTGAGTTAACTCAGACTCCAAAATCACTGCAAGCTGGTGGCCCCCAGCACTTCCAGAAGAAGAGGCAAGGAAAAGTAATGCCCAGCCCTCCCCCTCAATCACGTATGCTGCAACAAGGTTTGGAATAATTTTATACCTGTGGCAGGGATGCTCAGGCTGGTCCCCCAAGAAGGAGGAGATCATGCTGGCACCCAGTTCATCCCCAAGGAGGACTGGCCACAGACAGGACAAAAGACAACTTGGAGTAGGAACTCTGGCACCCAGTGCTCAAGAGCCTTTTCCTCCTTCTTGCAGACATGGCTGAGGTTAGGCTAGACCACCACTGAAAGTCAACCATAGCAAAATTACTCCAACTTGCTTTGCAAACTTGTCCATTCCCTCAAAATATCACTTGTAGGGCAATTCAGCATCTCTAACCCTTAAGAACTCTCTTTCAATTTCTTCAATGCTGCTTTCACAAACAGTACTGCATTTCTGCAGCACTGTGCCAGCTACAACCAGAAGCTCAGCAGCAGCCTTACATCCCAACTTGCTCACACAGCACATCAGTAATCCACCTCACTCACTCCTCCACCCAGGAATCTGTGCAGAAACATTCCTGCCTGACTCCTTTATTTCACCAGTCCCACATTTCCTTCCCATCCAACACTGACCAATGCAGAGTCCTGGCCCCAGCCTCTGGCCACATTTTCCACTTCAGCCTGACTTAATACTCATCTGTTCTCACCACCACCAACCAGGAACACGTGTTACCACCTGAATTCTTCACTGCCACGTATTTCAGAGGAGTCCACAAATGTCCAAACTCACTCTGGCACCAGCCACCTCTCATCCATGAGGGCTAGCAGATCATCACTGCAAACCACAGCATCTACAAAGCCAACCCAGAAGTTCACATTGTGAACACTGGCTGGACTGTGGTGGAGATTGCTGCTTTCTTCAAAGTTAAGCACAGGAAGATCCAGAAATTAAGCCCCAAGACTGAAACCTCAGCATTTGTGCAATCAACAAACAGGAAGCTTAAATGGTAAAACCCAAGACAGCAAGGGTGGGACGTGGCACACAGCCTCTCACATTCATCCACAAAAATGCAAGCACCTCAGAATTACCTGATCAAATTATGAGCCTTTGCATAGCTGAACAGACAATGTTCCTCCACCGAGGCATGGGCTGTCTTCAATTGCTGCAGAAAGCCCACAGCAAACAAACTCAGAGCTGAGACCAATATCCACATTACAGTAAGAAATGGGAATGCATTTGCATTTCCAGACTTTTCAGGCAGCTTTTGTCCATTGTTCAACCCACTTGGTCTCTGTGATTTCACAGTATGGACATCAAAATCACCAGAAAGCCCATTTCGCAGACACAGGAAAATGTTCTCCTCTCGCCTCCAGGGAGTCCACAAGCTCCACTGTAGAATATACCATGAAATGCAAAGCCACGTCTCCAAGCCTCTGAAAGCCGCAGTAAACAATGTGGGCAGCAAATGACAGGTTACATTTACCTCAGTGACTGCTTTGTGTCACATACCCTATACAAACTCCTGCCATCCTCCAAAAAAAATACCTTTAAGGGGAAAGATTCCTTTCTGTCCATCTTTGGGCTTTGCACTGAAATAGAAATGTGCTTGCTTTTCTCCTGTTCAGTTAACTGACTCAATCCCCTACATGTTGTTCTCCAAAAGTGACTCTGAATATTCTGCTCAGACCAACCATCAATACAGGTCCATCACTCAACATAAGAAATGATCCCTCTGCTCTCCACCAAGCAGAGAGTTCAAAACATCCATTTATGAGCAGATATCCAAGTTAAAAACCCAGACACCACCGATGTCTCATTTTCCATTTCAGCTGCACCCGCCTAAAATGATTTCCACATACACATGCCTCCCAGGGACATGGAAGCAAGATTAGGTACAGAAAACTTCTCTGCCTGTACAGAAATAAACTTTGTACAATCCTTAGTTTTCCTTAAAGATTAAAAAAACCACGTAAATCTCTGAATGTGATATGAAATTCTGTAAAATGCATATTCCTGCATATTGATACATAACACACTGTATTTCAAATAATTTATTTAATGTGGGTAAACACATACTTTTCTGTTCATCTCTGAGCATTTTGCTACTCTGTCCTCCACCCCTTTTGTTATTCCTGTCATCCCATCATGTCCTCTTAGCAGTCAAGGGCAGAGCCGCCTTCTCTGTTATGTATTGGTACAACGCCCAGCACAGACTTCTCATTACGAACTCCAAGCCCTGCTGTAAAAGAAATAGCAATTAAACCCATGAATAAATAGATAAATTTCTGAAGAGAATGTACAACTCACATAATGACACAAATTCACAAAAATGCTGGTTTTGTGTCAGTCAGCGCTGCAGACGCGAACTCCCTCGAGAACCTCCATATTTTATAGGGCTTTTTATGGCACACTGGGACAGAAGTGAGAAGACGACAGCCCAAAGCCAGCTCTTAATCAAATGCAGATTTACCTACGGAGCACAGAGCAATTATTAGCAAGTTGCATTAGGAAACAGCTGGGGAACCAGAATGACTCCTGGTGGTAATGAAACCTCAGGTCACCTGAATTTAAAATAAAACTCTTCAAGAAAAGACGCTTCAGTTAGCCATCATTTTTTATTACCGGTATGTGGGACACTCCCTGCTAAAAATTCCTGCTTCTCTGGGTGGAGACTGATCACTTCTGAGCCATTTCTTCAGTGAGTCTGAACCACCCACATCTACCAGGAACATTTATTGTGATGAAAAGACCTATTAATACCAGCTTCACCCCACCCTATACTGCTTCAGAGTATGGAAACTCAATGGATGTATCTGGTTTTGGTTAATATGCCATGACTCTCAAGTTTTACAACGGGAAGAGGCAGAGGAAACACATTATGTATTTTATTGTAGAATTCTGGCACATTCTCCATCAAGTGGAAAATTCAACCTATCAGGGATGCAATTTTCAGTCTTTGTTTACCAAATCTTACATCATTCTTCACCCTTTTCCACAAAAAATATTTTCTCCTTTGTTCTTTGCCTCTTTACCAGGGAAAGCCAAGAGCAAGCTTTAGGTCCTTCCAAGCTCAAGTTGAAACCACATCCAAAGGGACAAGAAAGGGACAGCTACAGGTGAGGCTTAGCGTGGGAAACTCTTTCAGGAGCAGTTTTGAATATGGCATGGACTTGCTTCCACCTCACTTTTTAAATCCTTCTCACATCTAACATCCCTAGACATCAGAAATTAAATGCTGATGTAAAATTCAAGGGTACTGCAACCTGATGAAAACTCTATGCAAGTTTTCTCACTCAAAAGAACCAAACACAAAAGGGCAACAGCTTGGATTACTGTGAGCTACACCACAACTACAGATCACAAATCTGGAGCAAAGAATATAATAATAAGTGAGACAGGGCAACCATCATAACAACAGAGTCAACTCAAAAGGACAGCAGAAGTGGGGAAGACACTGAACTGCTTTAGTTATGAGCTAGAGGGCAGGCATACTAAGCCTAAGATGAGGGAAGGAAAATGCAACAGGCTTTCAAACCATACACACTTTAAACATAAAGTCCAACCCCTCAGGAAAACCAAAGGGTGAATTTCCTTATTCATAGGACAGTTGAGGCTGCTACAAGGCAGGAATCCAACACCACTTCCAGCACTTCACCAAAATGGCTTCTGGACAGGGATGCCCCAAGCACAGGACCTGAGGTGAGCTCTGTATGCAAATCAAAGTCACTTGTCTGCCTCCAAGGTACTAGAATAAAACCCTTACTTTTCTGTGTTTTCTGGCACTGCAGGAGATGCTTGAAGGGCACTCCTTGGGGAACAAGGACTCCTTGACAACCTCTTCCAGAACAACTTCATTTTCATGATTACTAGTGTGACCAGCTCACACCTGTCCCTCCCAGCAAGGCAACTTCTTAACTACTTTAGCATCTTGCTCCTCCAGGTGGGAAACACCAAACACACAATACAGGGAAGGGCAGGAGGAGCCGCCAGTGCTTCATCTACAGAGCCAACCAGGACCCTGGGTCAGGGGAGGAGCAGCATTGCAGCGACTCCACTTTCCCCTGCACATCTGAGAGTGCCATTAGCACAACTGGCTCCTAGCCACCTGAGTGAGAAAAAAGAAAAACTGGATGCTTGTGAGGAATGATCAAATAAAAATTTAACGTCTGAATAAACAGAACAGAACACCTGGCAGAATGACTCAAGTCCAGCCACAAGTACTGGCGGCTCCAGCAAGAGCTCTGGTGCTGCTCAGCACTGCCGTGGTGGGGAGAAGCCTTGACCTCAGGCTGGTTCCACTGGAGACCCTGTAAACAGTTTTGGGCCACTTCTTGGCAGAGCTCTTCAATTTATTTTAGATTTCCAACACTTGCCAGAGGGAACTATTGGGAGGTCCATAAAAATTGAGTTTCCTCTCACAGTGTCAGCTGATGAAGCAGTCTTTGCTTCCTGGCCTCAGTCATTGTAGAGTGCTACCGCTTGCTGTTACAGAAAGTAGCTGTGTGACAGTAAGCAAGCTGACACCTAATTGTTACATTTGACCAAGTGTTTTAATTAAGGGCAGAGTGTCTTTAAAATAAACTCTTAGGAGGCTTTGGCCCACATTCAGGAAAGCACTTAAGTATAAGCCTTAGACTGTCTCTATTCAGGAAAGCATGTGCTTAAGTGCTTTCCTGAATGCAGATATATTCCTGTCCTGGGGCCTTAAAAGTGCACTAAATAATAACATTTATTGCAATTTGACTTCACTGTTTTCTTGAAATATTTATTTAGCTGTTTCTTTATTAAGAGTAAAGTCACTTGAATTTCGTATCTATTTAACAACCCTTACTGCTTGCTGATTGCATTCCAAGAGACAATCTGTAAATGCTGTTCAGTTAAACTCTAGGGCTTTTTCCCCCACTAGCATGAAGCTGTCTCATTTTCTTGACACACCAGCTACTCTCACACAGAGTATTTACTGGCTACATACCACTCAAAATAATTTTGCGTAGAGTTGGAGATCTTTGAGGCTGTTCTCCACCAAATACCCAAGAATGATATAAAGTCAAGCTTTATCTAAACCAACGCTCGTGCCTGGGGCATTCACTGAACACTATTATATACTATTGCTCCTACCAATAGTAATGCCTGTATTGTTTCACCAATATAGATGTCACAAGTCAGAACAAAAAGCCAAATTTCAACTAGCAGGTCCTTCCCCACACAGCCAATACGCACTACCTGTGTTTCACATCTCTCACAAGCCACCTCCAACACCTTCACATTGCAAACTTTAGATTTTCTTTTAGATAGAAAGCTGAGAGGGTTGAGGCGGAGGGGAAGAGCACGTGAGCACAGCACGCACACATCCACATGAAAAACTGGGAGAAGAGATGGGGTGTGCTTTGTCCTACTTAACCACTGCTCCTGCAGCTTCTGAAACAGGAACTTGAAACTTGGGAAATGAGGACAGAGGTGTCAAATTTGTCAGTACTGCTAGAGCACAATGCAGTGGGAGGAGATCATTCTTTTTCCCGTGCTCATATGGCCCATAGTTACACTGTATCAGTCCCACATTTCCTGACTTACATCAGCAATCTGAGCCTTTTCCTGTGGTTCTGTGAAGAAGTATCAGGTATTGATTGACCAAAGTAGAGAGCCTCAGCGTCTCTACTTTGGGTCAATCAAAATCTGATGCTATTTCACAGGACCACAGGAAAAGGGCCAAGAGCCTGCTCAGCCCCCATTACTAAACTAGTGACAATCTCTCACATGCTCAGGCTAGGACCTCTCCTCAAATCAAAGCAGCATGAGGAGTTTGCATGTTAGGTATTTTCTCTTCCCTCTGTAACACTGAGAACGTTCACATCCACCTGGGAACACCACCTAACAGCTGCTGCACTGCTGTGAGGACCCAGGACACCAGTGACACTGCTGATCTCTCCTGCTCCCAGCACATCTTCCCCAGCAGCTTACAGCTGCAGGTGCTGGTTTTCACTTTTTCACTCCTACTTTTTTTTTTTTTTCCAGGGCAGCTGGCAGGAGTCCTGTGACCTGCAAGACATGGAGGAAAACTGGAGCAGATTTCTGTGGAGCTTGCTGGACAAAATGCCTACAACATCTTTGTTTTCAATAGCTCTGAGGGTCCTTGCTAGTCCTAACATGAATTTACCTTTCTAGTTAAGACTTGGGCTTTTTGTGTATACCACCACTGCTAATGAAAGTACTGACTGTTGTACTCTAGCTTACTACCTCTGCACCCCAAGCACATAAAGAAATGCCAGAGTGATGGAAAAACAGGACATTAAAGTAATTTAATGTAATCTGCACAATACACAAAAAAGTTTCCAAAGGCTAGGAAAAAAACCTGCAGCATCAATTGTCCTCTGGCTACACAAAGAAGCAGATGCAAATACAGGTGTCCCAACTGTGACCAGCAGGTACTTAATTAAGGGAACACCACATGAAGACACGTGCTTAATTTATTCAGGTGGCAAGGTTAACAAAATAAGCTCAGGGAATGAAGGCAACACAAGCAGAATGACTTAAAAACTAAGAAAAAGCCAGTCAAGATGAATCACACATCTCAGTCAAATAAAGGAACAGTCTACTTGCTTTAAACTTGATCATAATTGGTTTCCCCTCACCTTCCAAAAACATATTTAAAAAGGAAAATAGTATTTACAGCTCAAGTTAAACCACAACCACTTTACTCATCTGTTGTTTCAATTTTTCCTTAAGGTTTGTATTTAAAGGCAACCCAAAGCATCTCAGCAGCCTTTTCACACAACACTGCATTTAACGAGAAAGAACAAAAGTCATTACAATTAAGTTTTGTAGGAGAGGACATTGCAAGAGAAGAAAGCAGCATCACTTTCCCAAGACTTCTCTTCTGGGCACCACCAGAGATATCTGACCCCTCACTCCAGCAGCTGCTTGAGGATGCACAGGGGATCTCTGGGACAAAAAGGCATTCAGAGCAGATCTCCTGCCCCGTGAACCGTCTATTTCACACAGCGCTGCTCTCACCGCAGTGAGGCACCATTACTAGTGTTTACATAAGTCTGAATCATGCAAACTAGGAATGATAGAATAACAGGTAAAATAATCAAAAGCTGCATCAGCAAGAGCTGTGGTTTCAGTCAGTGGAAAGCATTATTTTTAGAAAACCAGAATCTCTTAGTCACCATCCTTCAAATTCACCTGCCTGCACAGGCAAGAGCCATGAACCTCTCTCTGGTCCAGTTCATTCCTCCTTCTCCAGAGTTTCTCCTCTCTTTCATGCCATGACCCTCTCTCTGGTACAGTTCATTCCTCCTTCTCCAGAGTTTCTCCTCTCTTTCATGCCCATGAAATCAGGCATGCATGGCCAGCCCACATGAGCTGCTGGACATGACCCACCCATGACCAGCTGCTGCATTTACTACAGCTCTGGTGGAGTCTTCCATATTTTGCTTGTGATTGTATCCAACATCCCAAGGGCTGGCTTTTTTCAGGAGTCTTCCCCAGTTGTGCTTCATATGTACTTCAGCCTCAGATAACCAAAGCAGCTTTCACAGCTCAGCTGCCCCAGAAAGCACTCCAACATTTTTTTTTGTCCTCAAGTATAGCTTGGGTTTATTCAACAAGAAAGGGCATAAGTAGCAATGGGTGCCCTTCATGCCACACACAGTGGCAGTCAAATATCCTGCAACCCAGCCAGAAATTATCTGAATTGCTGGAAAATTGACTTAAAAGCTTGAATTGAAATCTAGGATGGCAGATGACATGCAATTCTGCTGAGGATTCCCCTCTTATTCTCTCTTGCTTCTT
>NW_005054376.1:1818467-1833104 GCF_000277835.1 Geospiza fortis | reverse complement strand
CTGCTGCAGCACAGGGCAAGGCAAAACCAGTGGAGACCTCTGCTACAGTGGCTCTGACACTAAGCACGTGGCAGGGAGCAATAAGACAGCAACAAGGTGGATCCCACCAGGACACTGTGGCATGTATTCTTCAGCACCAAGCTCTTGTCTGCATGACTTCCTGATGTGGTTTTCCCACCTTATCTTTGGGATCCAGAACTGCTCTCAAGTAGCCTCCCACAGGTAAGAGGGCAGCGGGACAAGAAAATCCGTGGCATGGAGACAAACCTTGAAACCCACAAAGGACAGCAGCATCTCCTTCCAGGCCACTGGATGGACCGGGGCTTACTACACAATCCATAACCTCAGCTGAGGTTTTGTCTGTATGTGCTGAGGCAAGTTTTGCTGTCCTTACTCCTCAAATAGTAGCAGTGAAATCTTCTCTCTGGCTAACTGCTGCCTCTGACTCTGGCAGAAGGCTGCACTTCCAGCAGGAGAAACACATTAGAAAACCACTGTTTGATATCAAAGCCTCCACAGTCTCTTAATAGTCCTTCCTATTTTTTCTAGCTTCATACAGTTTTAGAAAATTTTAATTTTAAAAAAATAGGTTTATTTAACTATGCTATTTCTCTCTTTTTGATTGCTGAGAAGATCTGTAGTACAAATCCAAGTTTTCTTCCATCTCAAATTGGTACAGTGCAAAGCCAAGAATACATATGTTGCTAGCTGGAAAATAAAGTGCCCTTGATTCCTAACTTTATTTTGGACAGTTCACTCCAAGTTATTAAAAGCCAAATTCAGTAGTGAGAAAATATATATAGCTTCAACTGTTTTGTGTGGGTTTAAAGTACTATTTGCTTTATGAGTAAGAGATTCAATAATGCATATATTTACATAAAAATAGTTTTGACATTTAAGTTAACTTCTTGCCAAGCTGGTGCAAAAATGGAAATGTAAAAAGCATAAGCACAGAAATAAGCCCCTATGCCGTAAGTGTGCTATTTACAGGTAATTTTTTTCCTTGGCAATAATACCTGAACGGTATGTTTTATAGCACTAGACCTATCCACTCTGAGTCGATTTAGTGTTTATGCAACGTGCCAGACTGACAGTTTGAGATTTAAATGCTCCATGCCAGCCTGCAGTTGAGCTGGGGTAGGGGCTAGGAGAGTTTTCAGAACCCAGGCCACTGATGGACCCCAGTGGTGTTCTGCAGACAGGACAAAATCCATGATGGCACGAGTCCAGTACACAGCAATGTGAACACTCAATTATTCCTCAAGCCCCAGGAGGCTTCTGAAGAGGGTGGCACCAACCTGTGCTGTGCAGAAGCACGGAATGACACACCAACCACAAGTCAAAACCCCAAAATGGCTATAAAAAGCCCAAAACTTTAAAACTGATGCTGTTCAAAACTGCCCTACTCCGCTAGCTCTGGGGATGACCATGCAGCAGTCCCTAGATAATGGATTTGATGGATAGAAGAGGTTGGAAACTTCTCTACTACAGTAACCAAGAGTCTTTTTTTTTTCCCCAGAGCAATTAGTCAGCTCAGGGATGTCAAAACATATAACTGGGCCGTGAGACAAATTACAGTGTAAGTGCTGCTACTTTGCCAATGACCTAGCAGGCTTGACCCTGAGATTTCCAATGTTTGAAGTCTCACGTTCCTTGTTCAGTACTGCAGTACTTTTAAAGACATTTTAATTAAGATGAAGTGACAGGCAAAGCTACCTGCATGGATCCTTCATATATATAAACAAATAACAACAAAGCCCAGATGACCAAAGGGGTGATATATTTACATAAAAGAGAGAAATATAAAATAAATACACATAAATTCATCAAGCCTCTGGTTGCCGATTCACTCTTTTGCAAAAGTTCATGACAACTGGCTCATCAATACTTAATACTCTGCCCCAGCTGAATGGTCTGACAATCAACAGTAATCTTTACATTCTAAGCATCATAAATAGATGAACAGAAACAATTATTCAGAGCTGAGGATAGTTTTGATCCTTACTGCAGCCTCATGTGTTACATATTTTTTTCTGCTGTGATCTCACTAGCAATGCATCACTGTTTTCGACCACTCTGAGCACTGATTCTACGTTCAGCAGCTGTGTTTGTTTACAGGGCTAGAAATTAGCACAGGACAAATGGACTTCATCCAACTGAAATTTTATTTTGGCATTTTCCACTACACTTCACAATATATTGGTCCTCATAGACCAATTATGTATTTGCCACTGATGCCGGCCAAAGAGAGTGCATAAGCAAAGATGGTGCTCACTAATACTACACAGGGATGCTTTTATTGCTCCAGATGTGGGCTCCCTAATTACTAAGCACAGCCCAGCCACTTGTAGCCAGGAAAGTCCACTACTGTATTGTCCATCCTTTTTTTTTCACTAGGAACATAAAGAATATCATCATAATCCATCCTGCACTTTGCACTCTGCCAGCTCAGTAAGAGCAATGAAATGCAACAATACTTTATATTTAAAGGGACCTGCCTGTGCCCTTCACACTTATAATCAAGCTCCCAAAGCCAATTCCAAAAGATTGTAAACCAAATTCAGACAAGTCAACCCTAACATCATTTTCCATTTGAACATTCATGTGCTTTTTCATGGACATGTATTTCAAAACGAACAAAAGCCCCTATGCCCTTTTCATCTCCTTGACCATTACCTTAGCACAGAGCTGGGGGGTACTTCAGTTTTCCCCATCCTGCTCTAGAATAAACTGTTCAAGAGGAGTTACTGAAATCACTGGAACACGGTGGCAAACACACCTGCTGAGTTGTCACACACCTGAAGTGTAATTTTAAATGTTCGCCCTAGTTATTCAGGATACGTTTGTAAGCAATTCCTATTTATGTTAGAATTCGCACAAGAGACAAACATAAAGTGCATTAAACTGTAGCTTAGAGACTTCATGCTGAGAAAAATACTCTGGTTCTATCTTTAAAAAATAGAGATTTTAGAGAAACTACCAAACAGTCCCAAAGGCACCAAACAATTTCTTCAGGCAAATATCCACAGCTAATCTTTCAATTAAACCAATAAATCCTGATCAAGCACCTCTCTGGAGGGAATAAAGTTAAAAGTACTATGCAAGCCCTTGAAATATGTTTTTTTGGGGACTGAAAATGCCAGGAATATTTGCATGGCATTTTATTTCTGAGGAACTGCCTCTCACTATTTTTAACTTTGTTTCACACAACAAACTCTGATAATTTAAAATAATAGCAATGATGATGTTCTGACATCACAAGATGCATGAAGAACCCTGTCAAAGTAATATATTGCACTCTGCCGTGTAATTATGTTATGTTGGAGCAGAGTGTTGGAAAACTTAGTATAATCATTAGCCGAGCACTGAATGTTTTGATTGTCAGACAGGTTGTATATGATGCAAATATATGACTCAGAAATGATTTCACATAAACATTTTGGTAACAGTATTCTGACTCATAACCTCCAACATAGAAAATAACAAGCTGCACAAAACATCTGTGCGCTCTGAGCAACCCCGGCTTGCAGCAACCTTCACGAGTCTCCCAGCACAGGGAGACCAGAGGTCCCATCCCTGAGGACCTGGAGCTGAGAGATGGTGACATCTACCTTCCCAAAAAGAGCCAAAGAAGGAGTGAGAAGTGCTGTCATTCCCACCATGGATCCCTGGCAGAGAGCTATGATAGTTAATGCCATCTGAGAGCCTGCTCAGTGGGCATTGCTTGGTTTCAGCGCACAATTAACAGGGCTGAGATGGGAGGAAAGGTTTGTTGTTATTCCACCCCAGAGCTTCAGCATGTCAAGTATGACACAATGCACAGTTCTTCTTCTATTTATTTTTTCATTCATAAGGAGATGGACAGCTTCTTTCACGGCCCCCTTCTGAAGACAAATGTGCAGTCTTGAGTGACAAGGAGGATTTACCGTCTGTTATTTCAGAGGAGGTTTGCCATGTTTATTCTGGAAAGTGCCATGAATTAATGAACTATCTCTTCAAGCCTCAGTGCATCGGAGCTGCCAGCTCTCTGGCTGCCAGAAGCAACAGACTGTTTCGGGACCCCATAAAACTGCTTTTACTGAGGCTAGAGATAGCAACAGTATCAGGCAGACCCAATCCCAATAGCTTCTGAAACATAAAGGAGTCATTATACCAACTTCAACTCTTACACTGCATGTTTATGGGGAGTTTCTCAACAAAACTCTCAGTTAACTCAGAAGAACATGTACTATTAGCTTCCCTGCAGCATGGGCTTTATCAAAAGTCAACCAAACCTTTATTAGGCTCTCCAATAGTTTCAAATGAAACAGGTGCTAGCCTGTGACTTCTTTCATCTCTCCTATGTTCAGCTGTTGGCAAGCATGTCTGAAGAGCCATGTTCCTAACGGAGCACGGCTGCAGAAGGCGCAGACTGTGCAACACTGATGAGCAAGGTTCGCAAGCAGGAAGAACTAAAGCCTAAGCCAAGTGAGAACCTGTAGGCTCCAGCTGATTCAGGCTGCCACCTGAAAAAAGCCAGGTTTCACCAGATAAGACCCTCTTGTTTCACTGGCTCCATGAGCCACTGGAGGACTGGCCAGGTCAGTAAAACAGGTGAGACTGCAGGACCAGAAGCAAGAATTTCAGGGATCTCACCACAGCCCTGATCCAGACATAACCCCTGAGCATCAGCTTAGTTATTTGGAAAATCAGTATGATTTACATTTGTCAGAGCACACTGTGAGAGTTAAATGCTTATGAAGTGTTTTGAGGCTCTGAATAAGAGACAGAGTAGTATCTTAATGTTGTCTAGCAAGTAATGAGCATTACATATCCTGCAGAATGGAACATTTTTGGACAGGACAGCTGCTACAATCATTTAAGTGTAAAAACTATCACATGCAAGAGACAAGACACAGACATCTCAAAGAGAAAATCAACCATAGTACATTAAACAAATGTATTTTCTCTCCAGCTATCTTCCATAGCATAATAAGTTGGAACTTCCTTAAATATGAGAACTCTCTTTTTTCTTTTAAAGTCAGCCTTCATTTCTCTTCATTCCGTTCCCCTTCTGCCTTTTTTCTTTGTGGGTTTAAAAAAAATTTTAAAAACTAAAAAAAAATTGAAAGAGCAAGCCAAGAGATTCACAATCACCAAAGCCTGCAGAACATACAGTGAATTTTGGCAGGACATGCATGTTTATCCTTTTCATATGTTGTTTAAATTATTTTTATAAACAAGTCATTATCTTGCATAGCCACTACTTGGTCCCTTTCATGTCAAAGATGTTTGATGTTACAATTAAGCAAAAAGGTCTGCATGCTTGAAATGCTGTCTCAGGATGACAGTTTGTGGGCAAGAGAGGCTGCTGCTTTTCTAAAATGAAGGGTTTCTTTGCCAACCTTCATCATTTAAGTTGAACACCTGGATTGTATACTTGTGAATCAAATCTTTGTGTAGATATTAAAACATGAATTTCAAACCAGGCTTAAATTTTAGAACTATCCTCCTACTTTTTTGCATCAAAATTGTGCACACAAGTCAAGGCTTGCAGAGAAGCCTCTCCCTGTTTGCACACAAATGTTTTGAAGAACCAAGCCTGGCATCATTGTGAAGACTCAGGTACATTAAAAGTGTGTAAGGCCTCTTCCTGCAGTACACCACCAGTGTGGCCAAAAGTAGTGAAGAAACATGAATGGGAAGCCCATGGTAAGTGACATAGGAAATGCTTCCTCCTGTTTTCCTGCAGAGCATCTGGCAATTAAAGACTGCTGCCTCTACCTTTGCTCATCTGAATTTGGACTGAAAGAGGGAGCTTGCACCTCTGTGCCATGAGGAATTAAAGCTGTGACCACTTCTTTAATCCCCAATACAGAATACCTTTATCCAGATATTTTAAAGCAGTTTGAAAAATATGGAAGTTAGGCTGCAGCAAGTGTTCATGTTCAAACAGCTTTGTATTACTACAGAGTTTACAAAGACAGAGGCAGACAAGTCTTTTGCATGTTGTACACATTAGTTACAGTTAAACCTCATTTTCCAACTTATTTGGATAATTTTATTCCCCGTAAAAAGACTGGAATTGACTGCTAAGAGCTTTACTCTTCTGGTTTTCTCTCTCAAGTGGTCTGGAAAGCCCAGGAGAGACAAGGATGCAAGGAGGCACATCTGTTTCACACCATAGCTGTTGACCCTTTCCTCCCTCCAACACCTCTTGGCTTGTGTGTGCAACTATCAGACCCTGCTCATGAGCTCTAATCTGTTCTCATTTTTTAAGTGCTCTTTGTTGCCTGGTGTGGAGCCTAACACTTGTGCTTCAATAGACATTATGTCACCCTTCAGCCCTTGCACAAACAGAGTGTCGAATACCTTGACCATACATGCCACGCGAACGCGATGAGGTGAGCAACAAGATAAGAAAGCTGCAGCAGTACACTTCAACATAAACATCCCTGTGCATGCTTTAAACATGGCAGATTTTACAGCCTGTACTTGATCAAAGAAACTGCAGATCTCCATTTGACAAGATTTTGGGTTGAACAAATATATATTCGTTAGAAGAGTGTTTCAAATAGCCAATTCATACATTTCTCACACTGCAAACAACCATTAACATACATGGAATAACACATCTTTGGAATACTGTTTGAAAACACTCCCTCATTTACTATCAGGAAATTTGACTCTTCAGAACAAGTGTTAACACTGTCTTGTTTAATTTGTAAAGCTATTCAAGCCATGAAGTACATCTGCACATTCAGTATATTTCCAATACTGTGCTTCTGTTTTCATTTTCAAAATGTTTTTATTTATGCACTAATATTTGACCTATGAATGTTCCAAGTTTATATGGAGCCAGCTGTTCTAAATTCTGGTTATACTGAGCATTAGTGCAAAACATCAGGTGATATCATTGGATATTTTTAAGGGGAAAGTTCACAGGAAAGCAGTTATGTATTCTTGTGATTAACACCACATTGGATCAAAACAGTCATGTCTAGCTCTCTGAAAAATACAGCTACTGTTTTAGTTAGCAGAACACTTCGGCTCTGTCTACATTATCCTTTTTTGCCAAAAGTTCCCACTGTTGCTACCACTGATTCAATTCTGTCATTGTGCTATGATGAACACTGCAACATAAAATAAAAAGAGCTGAAAGCAGTGCTGTCAAAATCTTTGTGCCCTTAACAACAAAACAAAAAAAAAAAATCTCATTACATCACCAAAAAAACCCAACCAACCCAAAACACAAACAAACAAAAAAATCCATTCCAAAACTCTACCCAACACTACAAGACTGTTTCTTAAGTAACTGAAAGTTCAGGAAATGCCAGCCCCAATCCACAGCAGTTTTTAGGAATCAAAGTCCATTACGAGGTATTAAACACCCCTGCAATCCCACAGGGACTCAGCTTCTTTAATTAAACTTTTTTTCTCCTGCAGCAGCCCTGCAGCGGCTGCAGCCACATGCCCTTCCCAGAGCCCCTGTGTGGGAGCCTGCTCTGGGTGCAAAGCACCAGGCCACTTAGTGCGCTGCTGCCAGCCACCCCTGCTGCAAGGGCTGCAGAAGGCACCACTCCTCATCCTCTGCCAGCCACAACTGAAAAAATGGTGGAAAGATTCAACTCACTGAATGTTTTCAGGCATGTCTCCTCACCCCCAGCATATCATGGCTACAGAATCCCAGTCCCAAGTGCCCTCCCAAATCCCACTTAGAATTCCAGGCAGTTTGGGCTAGAATGGATCTTCAAAAGTCATCCAGATCAACCCCTGCCATGGGCAGGAACATTGTTCAGTAAAACAGATTGCTCAAAGCCCCATTCAACCTGACTTTGAACACCTCCAAGGATGGGGCATCCACAGCTCTTCTGGGCAACCTGTTTCAGTGGCTCACTACTGCTGTTTGAAAAACTTCTGCCTTCTGTCCAATCTAAACCTACCCTCTTCGAGTTTAAACCTGCTGCTCCATCAAACAGGGAATTTAGGTGTGACCCAACACCAGGCTCCAAGAATCAGGTGGGCAGCAGACAATTTCCCAGTCCTTAACCTCCACCTCCCAAGCTCTGAGGTCTGATACTTGCTGTAACAAATGGGAATCTCTCACCCATGAGCCATTTTTCTTTTTGGGCAATATTGCTTGCTCTTTGCTTCACACTGTTATATAAATGGTCAAGTGGAAATGTTAAACGATTAGGAGGTGGGCTGTTCTTTACAGTATAGCTGTGCAACTGCTGGGATACTGCAGAAACACACAATGGGACTGTTTATGTCCCAAGTAAATCATACCTTCCTCTAACCCCCTACAAGTTAGCAATGAGGCAAGATGACCTAAAAAGAATCGTGACTTTCCATGGCATGGAAAGTCTAAACACCACCTTCCTTCCTCCTAAATCACAAACACTGTTTAGAAGTTTATATTTAAAACTACGAGAGAGAGTGTAACCACTGCAATGCACTGGGCTAGACCCAGCAAGGATCCACAGTTCCTTGGCAGAGGTACAAGCCTGCAGCAAGCAGTCCCAGCAGGAGCTCAGCACAAGACATCCATGACAGCTGCCCAAGTGATTTTCTGCTAAAGCCATGTTGAGCTAGAAAAAAAATTGCCAAAAGAAAACCTTTTTATAATAAGTGGTTTAGCTTCAATTTTTTTCTGAGGGAAAGAACTAGGAAGTTCTGCTTTTATTAAAAAAAATAAAATTAAAAATAACCACAAAAAAAAAAAAAAACCACCAGCCCCACACCTGGGTTTCTAATTCAAAATGCAACTTTTCATTTATTTACAGATAAAAAATTTGGCTTGAAGTAATCAAGACTGGTTTGGCAATACTAGCTTTTTAAATTAAAATAAATTGCTGTTGTTATTGTTGTTGCTGGAAGAAAAAATTGTGTGAAATGTTGAAGTCTAAGACTGTAAATTTTGAAGCTCTGAAAAGCTTTCACAAGACAGAGAATAATCCTACTAATGTCACACTGTCTGCTCCCAGTAGCTTAGTCCAGATGTCAGTCAGACTTGGATAAATTGCTTACATGAACATGACCCTCCACTCATTTCAACAGTACAGGTTTTGAAGAGCAGCATTTCCAGGAGCCACACATCTTCCAGGGCTCCTAGCCAAAGGCAGAAGGATGACTACAGTCCCTCAAATTCCAAGTCAGAGGAGGTGAGGACTTCTAAAAGACCATTTGCCCTTTCTTTAACTGTGTTGTAAGGCAGCTCCACACTAGCAGGCAGCTTGCAAGCAGCAGCTACTCCAAGGAGATTACATAAATGAGGATCTCGAGCTGCAACAGTTGAACAGCAAATATAAGGCTGCTCTTCAGCACTTGGGAATCTGTCTTGGCATCAAAGCCCACTATACAAGCCTTGGCAGAAGTCAGTAAACTCATTCCCATCATCAGCTTCATGATTTCTAGTATTGGCCTGCTCTGGACACACATGGAGGACACTGCTCACATGCCGAGCAAGCGAGGCTATACACAGCCAGCTGGCAGCACAGCCAGATCTGCAGCATCACACACTCCAGTTATTCCCTCTGAGTTGATGTCTTGACCTTTACAACACGTGGCCAAGAGTACAAACAGATGGGATGACAGTATGAATGGTACAGTCCCATCAATCCAATCACGCAACATCCCTGAGACATCTTGGTTGCCTAATTTTGTATCTCCCAACAGCAAGCACGGTGCTGGGAAAAAGGCAGGTGGGCTGATCAAATCCTTCAGATGAAAAAATTCACCTGCTTTAGAAACACATGTAAGGATGTTGGAGCACTGCTTCCCTCCTGTGAAAAGCTGTGTAGAACAAAGGCATATTGCTCGTACCTAAGGTGCTATGGATTTGGGCGAGATCATTCCTAGAAGGAAATCTGGTAAAAAGATGCCAAAAAGATGAAAAGCCTGTTTGTAAGACATCACATCCATAAGGTGCTGCTTTATAGGCAAGGAAAGAGAGAGAAAGTGTATTTGTACAAGTCTTATATCTACCTCTAAGCAACTTCCTTGCACTGAAAAAGAGCACCCTTTCCCCAGCTGACACTTGGAAGTCTTGCAGGGAAGATGGGGATTGCCTGGAGTTTGGGGATTCAAAAATAGAAGAGTCTTTCCACCCCAACCCCAATTCAAATAGTGTTGAAGCTTCGGGGCTGACTGCAGGATTGGCTGGCAAAAGGTGAGCTTTCCCTCAACCTTTTGCATGAAGCCCTCCCAAGGGACCTGCGAGTCTTATGATAAAAGGGAAAACCCTCTCTCCAAAAGTAGACGTACAGTGAATCAGCGCTGCTAGGCTGCTACAAAAAGCCACAATGCTGAATAAGCAGGTATAACAACCACACCCCAAAGCACATTTTTTATGATCCTTATCTCTGGCGGGTTTGATGGGTTCAGACCTTTCCTGCACGTCTATCAACAGCCCCAGATTCAGGTCACAGCAGAAACTCAGACTGCCACTGAATTCCTTGGGTCTGATTGTAGGAAGTGCATGGCTTTTTTTCCTCTCAGTGTGGATGCCAGGATAGGAAGACATGGGTGAAGACCATGTTCTGACACAGGATTGCTTCACAGCACCCTTCATGATACACAAATAATTCTGGATGCCATTAAAGTAGCCAAGTCTTTGAGAGCCTTGTTTTCGGCTGCTTCACACAGCATGTACTACTCTGAAGACACCAGCTGGTGAAACAGAGGATGCAGCGCAGATCCCCTTCACATCAGCACTGATGTGCCTGAGAACACTGGGGTCAAGCTGTCAATCCAGCATCACTGCCTCAAGAAGTATCTCCATACCAACCCCAGGCTGTTCTGCCAAGAGGAGATAACCTTATCTCCTGCCATGAGGAAGGTACATTTTCCAGATAGGAAACATTAATAGATGTTATTCTCCCAACAGTACTGTGTCAAGACATGCCACATATTTATATCAAGGCTGTTCCTACAAGAAGAGCTGAACAGTTTCACAAAGATGCCTGGCCCATAATGCACTCCCCCGCCCCAGCCCCACAACCCAGCCATTTCCACAGCACAGGAGTTTGGTACCCTGCTTCCTCAGTGAATCCATGCAGATGTTTCCATCTGTGCTAGCTATCCAGACTTCCTATGTGTGAAATGAAAAGAAACAGGCACTTGTCGGATGCTTCATCCTAATGAAAACACCCAAAACAGACACTTCTAGGATCATCTTCCCAAAAAAGGGACCAGATTTACCAAGGTCAGGTTATGTTTTCTGTCAAATTATGTTTTGGTATTTAACCTGATAGATTAAATTTATTATCTAAATTATCTGAACTGGTTTATATTTCATGTGATTTTGCTTATAATAGGAACAAAAAAATATTTCTTCTCCCTGATACTGCTGTCCAGGTGCAGTTTTTTCATAAAATTAAGTGCTAAGCATCTCCTGGAAACCCTGGACACACTAATCTCCCCTATAATCAGCCCCTCTGGGAATCATTGCCCACGCCATGATACAGATACCACCAGGTAAGCAAGATAAATCCCAGATTCCCCATTTCAAAGATTGATATTTCTTGTCCTCCCTGTAAGACAGCAACTCCCAGTGTGTGAAGAACCTCCACGCCTCTGTGACCTTCCTGTTTCACTTTAAAAAACCCCCATAATGAAATAGAAACCATCTCCAAGAATACCATCACCTTTGAGGCTGAGACAAGCCTGCACTGCCTGAATAATCCAAGACCTCACTAAAGTCCCTCAGCTTTGCAAGACCTTTGCAAAGAGGACTCATCCCCCGAGCACATATGGAAACATAGCCTTTCCCAGAGAGAAAACACATCTGCTGTGTCCCCAGACTGAAGGATGTAGGTTGGTCAGGAAGGGCTGGAGCCCTGCAAGTTTAAAATCAGCAGTGACTACAAGCTAGTGACTCTTTTCGGGCTACAGGGCTGGAAAAATTAAATGCACTTTTATAAGAACATCAATGCCTGCAAACTTGCACGACAAATTAGGGCTCCTCTGCACAGCTGACCTAGATGATGGCTTTCCAGCACAACGAGATGCATCAAACTTTTGTCTGGCTCTGAGCTGCAGCAGAAGCAGCATCAGCACGTACAGGCAGGTCATCCACACTGACTTGACACCCACACAGCCACATTCACCTGCATATCCAGGTGATCCATACACTCCTCACCCTGAGAGAACAGCAAGGGCCCCTCACATCTCTTTAGTAGTTGCCTTTTCAATAATGGAATCGGAAGTCTTTAAGGTTGAGCATAAAGTTCTTCAGAAGTCAGTTTTAACTGAACAGAAGTAACTGTATATATGGCCACATGCAGAAAGCCCCAGCTAAAATAATTCTGGCAGTGTCCACTTATAAGCAGACTCCAGCTGTGAGTTTCCAGGGTTGTATGACACGTACTTCATTGGATTAGTCAGTGTGCTTGAAATCAAGAATTCTTCCCTTTCTGCTGTGATCCCACTATCTTTTGCTGCATTTCTGACTTCATCTAATAAGCTACTTTGACAGATCACAAGCTGGCTTTCTCCCATCAAACCTTTGGTTTCTATATTGGAATATAACCTTAGGCTTCCTCTAGTTTTCCAACCTGAATTACCGTTAAATAGAAAAGAAAATACACAGGTAAAAGACCCCCAAAAATCCCTGGTATGTCAGAGAAGCCACAGAAAACAGCCAAACAGCTGTCCAGTCCCAGCCCATCGATTTGTCAACACTTTGGTAACAAACAATCACGTTAAATGACATTATGGTTTATGACTTGGGATTTGGAAGTTGATGAGAAATTTCTACAGTTGATTCATGCTTCCTGAGGCACATAACTAGCATTTCAATTGCAGTATTTTACTACATTACATGAATAATTTTCCTTGTTGTTACAGAAGGGTCTAGATCCAAATTCTCAGAACTGATTTGAATCATATGAGTGGAAGGGGTTGTTTTCAAAAGAAACACATACTTTCAGATTATACCATCTAATAATACTCTCCTGGTGCTTTACAAACAGCTAATTACCTTCTTAAACACCATATGCTCACACTTATCCCTGAAATCAGCTCTTTAGGGAACTACCTGTCCCCTCGCAGGCACCTTGTTTCACACCCCTCAAGTGCAATGTGACATGGGGGCTGCTTATAGACAGCTACAGTCAGCATCACACTTCTTAAACTCACAGCTCCAAGTATAGGTCCTGAAAGTCCCCAAGGCAAAGAACAGGGACAGCAGCTCTGTGTATTCAAAAGAACAGGGAGGTTTGGGGAGGCTGGGAGGGAAGAAAAACAGGTGCCCTTTGGATTAAAAACCTGTACAGTATTTCCCAGATCTTGGCTTCTGAGCTGAGACCACAGACCACGCCAGACATTTCAGGATGTCTCAAACACATCCGAGCTTTGAGATGGCAACACCACCTAAACATCCCCGAGCTGACTTAAAACAAGGCAGATGAGACCCTGACAGCTACACACCTGCAGTACGAGGAGACACCAGGGCTCCAGGCTCCTGGAAGGTCTGAGCACCTAAGGCAGCTCAGCTGTACCCTTACGAGTTGTGGCCGCCACGGTTTCAATGCAGACAAATCCTTCAACAACTATTTGCAACTCTTCTGACCTACCACGTGATTTCTATCAGGTACAAAAATTAATCAGCTCTTGTTCTGGATGCACAGAGCATGGCACAAAGCTATTGAACACCTGTACCAGCACTGGGAGCTCCAAGAAATTTCCTGCTGCAGTGACATAGCCCTGCTCCAAACAAGTAAACACACAACAAATTCGGTTTGGTTTGTTTCTGTTTTTTTAAACAAGACAAGCTGTTGTCGTTCTGGCACACAGCTCTGGCAGCACAAGTAAAAAGGCAAAGCCTTCAGCTGACCAGCTAAGACACTTGAGCTTCACAGGAATTCCCTAAAAAAAGGAACTGTTATTTGCCAACTGAAATATTTTCATTCTCCACATTAGGCTGAATCTAATTACACTGTTTCCTTACAATTGCATAGTACTAAGAGCTCCTTTAAGTAAAAACTTAATGATTTTCCCACTGCAATGCCTGCCTCAGAGCCCTTCACATCGCTGACAGGAAGATTTGTTTGAAGAGCAGGTTGACGTCTAACAAAACTTAATTTAAGATTTCCACATGATACAGACTTTTTTCACGTTCCCATGCTCAACCACCAGAATAACCTACACTGAGTAGTGCACATATTCACCACCACACTAGCTCTGACCCCTTAAAATAAAAACAAAAAAAAAATATTTTAAAAGAAGAAGACGAGGACACCGTGAAGTAGTGTGGCTATGCTTTGTTCAAGCCCAGAGTCTTGAGTCCGGCATCTCTGCGCTGCTGGACCTTGCACAGAGTGAGTGCAACCTGTACTCCGGCATGACCCCAGCTCTGCTGCCCAAGAAGCAGAGGAGGGTGTGCTTAATTCTGAACTACTACAGGCTCTGACCACTACCATCAGAAAAAGGACAACTAAAAAAATGGTTATTCTTTTTTTTTTCTTCCTTCCTCTCACTCCCTCCCCTCAAGGTTTTGCATGCTGGGGTATATTCTTTTTTGACTGCTTGCGAGAAGGTTTGCCCTTCCCCGAAGCGAGCCGCCGTCCTGGCCGAAATCCGCGCAGTCCAAGGTGGGTCCCAGCCGGCAAAGCCCCGACCTCGTCTCGCCCCGCCCGGGAGCGGCCCGCCGCCCCC
>NW_005054376.1:1804796-1817286 GCF_000277835.1 Geospiza fortis | reverse complement strand
GCGGCCCCCCCCCGCCCGGGGCCCCCTCCTGCCTCTGCCGCTGGACTGTGCTGGCTTGTTTCTTGTTAAAGGAAGGGTTTCGGCCACCCTTCCTGCCCCCAGCGGGTGTTGGCTATTTGTCCTGTAAATAGGTGGAGTTTTCTAAATGTGAATAAGCGTTGCGGTTTATTTTAGCAGGTTACAACATACTACACAGCTTTTTTTTTTTTTTCCTGGAGTCTCTTGGAGAACTGAACATGAAACTGTCGTACATGGCTGAGACTACCCAGGTACCCCACGCCAGCCCTGACTGATGGAGTATTGGTCTGCATCCTGTAGAGCAGGCTATACTGCCAGAAATGAACGTACCCCCTCCTACAGTAATGCTGCCGCTCTGATTTCATCACTTTCATCAAAGAGCGACAAAAAAAAACTCCACCAAAGCCCAAACACCATCCAACACTCCAATAACAGCAGTTTGGTTGAGTGAGAGGCAGCTCTTCCGTACCCTGGTCTCTGACTTCATGGATCTTCCTCACACTGGATGAGTAAAGCCAGTCTAGTCTCACTGAAATCAGTGCAATTGCTCTAGGTTTGAACTGGGATAATTTCATAGGAGTTGGCCTGAAAATAATATCTGGACTATTTGAAGTCACTGGCAAAATTTCCATTAACTTTATTAGAATCAGAATCTGGCAATAAGCTCATATTCAGCTTCCCAGAGACACAGCTGAGAATATTCAGGGCAGAACACAGTATTTTCAGAAGTGGAGGTTATACTGAGCCTTCACATCTCTGAAAGTAAGGTTACAGATGTGTGCTTTAACTGCACCAGTCAAGGAACACTGTAATGCTGGATATTTAAAAGCTTGTTTTGATAGGAAAAATGGCATCAATTAGGAGATTTGAGCATACAGTCATGGGGGTGGGAGGGAGGAGTGCAAGTTGCTTTTGCAACTTTTTTTTTCCAGATTGTGAAGACACTCAAAATTTAAAAATGGGGATGCATGTGACAGCACAGACCCAACATGCTCCTTTTGGTGTAGTGGATCCCACTACCTTCATGAAAGAGGTCTGTGTTTCCCAGGAACAACTCAAGAAAGCAATATCCAGGGAAATTTTTGTACTGCTGGTTCATTTATTCACTTTTCTCAATGCAGAGCAGTGGGGCTGCTTTTATTAGATGAGACTAGGGCTCACTCCCAGAGAGGTGGTGAGCAACACACCTTTCCTTCTGTAAGGCAGTGTGGGATCCTGCTTGGAAAACCCAGGTTCCCAGGAGCAGAGCTCGGTGCACAAGCTGTCTCCTTTGTGAGCTGAGAGGGATGCAGGACATTTTGTAACCCCTTAGGAAGGGCGTCTGGAGGTTGGGAGGAAGTGCAGGAGCCCTTAGGTGAGTGAGGGACGTTTCCCAGGCAGGTACTTTTCCCGCAGGTGGTGGGGGAGGAGAACAGACACTTCCCACAGACATTCACTTCCCGATCCCTGAGCTTGTTTGGGTGTAGCTCCTGTCTCTGTGTCCAGAAAAGCTTTGTAGCCTCGGCTTCCTGTTTTGACAATGAGAGAGGGAAGTGTCCCATTACACGGTTATTGCTGAAGAATGAGCCTTTCCATCCGCCGAAGTGTCTGTCCCCTGCTTCTCTCGAAGATAGGAAGAGATTTAGCAACAGACACTGACAAACTCTGGAACAGCTCTTGGGTGTTTCTGATTCTCAAACAGGTATCAAACCTTTATGGTTTTAACCTGAAATAGTGGTTACTGCAATAAGCAGCAGCTGTTATAACAGTTGGAAGCGTTTGGGCATCTGAGTTTAAAGTCTGAGGACAGGGACATACAGCAAACCTTCCAGTAGTTCCCTCCTAAGGTCCTTTATTCTGGAGGTAAATTCCCTCATGTAGATGGGAAGCTAACGCCCTCCTTAAGAAATCATTGCACTTTATTAAGTTTACGTGTTCCAACTTTTTTTCCAGAAGTGCTTTCCGGAGTTGTACACTGCTTATGCCTGGAAGTGCCTCTGCCTGTGGATGTGAATGCTCTACTGAAGGATTCAGTTAATGCTATCAGACCTATGAAAGCTACAGCATCACTCAGCAGCTCGATGAGGCTGAAAAGGACTAAGTCTCCTTCCAGAGGTCACATGCAGTGACTCTCTCAGATATTCCTGCCATTTGAAAGGGCAAGTTTCCCAAAAGGATTTTAGGACTTTGGATGAGAGCTGCATACTTAATTCTCTGGAGGAGTGCACGGGGTCTGTATTCTACAACTGCTGCAGGCTGAGACACACACTTTTTAAGAGTTAAACATAGATTTGAGAGGTACCGGCAGAACTTTAGATTTTTCGCAGCCAAAAAGCCTTTGCAGCATACCTGCCGTCCAAAACTCTATGGTAACACGTAATTTCATTCGAGTTTTTGCTGTCAGATCTTCAAAAATGCTGCGAGTCCAGGTTTTTGGGCGTCGTGCAAGTCACCAGCTTTCCCTGCTCATGACGGACCTCTGGCGGCAAAGTGGAAAAACTCGGGTCTGTTCCTCGAAGTTTCCCTCGTCGGCAAGTCAGCAATAAAACATTTCTTTGTCTCTCAAACAAACAAACAAAACCAAAATCAAACCAAAATAAAAGAAACCAACAAAAGAAACCAACTACCCCCAACCAAAACAAGCAACACCCCCTCTATATAATACAAAAAGGTCTCCTCCCTCCTCCAGACCAATCCTTATGTCATTTTCTGTCCTTAAGCCAAACTTTAGTCTATATTCAATCCCACACGTGCTCAGTGCTTCATGAAGAAAGTCGTTTATACATGGCCATGAACAGAGCCTGTACCCCACAGAATACGCATCCCAAGGTGTGGCATGGGGCCAGCAAGGATTAGCTACAGCTGTTAGTTTCTTCTGATAGTGACAGTGTTTAGATTATATGCAATTAAAAGCTGGGCTACCTGTTTCTAGTCAGAGAGGATTTACTGGATTTTCAGTTGTTTACTTTTATCAAATTTTTCCTTGCTCTTATTCAGCAAATTAAGTTTCCTCGTTTTATGCAAAAGTTGTGAGGAGCAGTTCAAGGCATGTGAAGCTCTGAAAGAGTAAAGATGTAGTTCACTTTAGTTGGAAGCCTTCAGAATGAAAAGAGCCAAACAACAAAACAAACAAACAAAAAACCTAGAACAGACTAACAAAAAAATAGAGTTTTCATGACAATGCCTTAAAATACACTACCTCATCTGTACTCATGAGGAGAACTATGCAAAATCTTCATCAATTGTCCCAGGTACTGGGATTACGCAAACCGAGCAGAATGATACACATTAAGTTAAATTTTTTTCAGGATTAATAAAATACTGTTGAATAGAGTGGAGAACTTACTATTCTGTAATCCCTTCTCCATCTCCTGAGCAGAGAAAAGACATAACTTTGCCCCAGATGAACCACTGGCTACCAAAGTGCCTGTGACAAACACAGGCTCCTATGCTCATGGGGTCAGCAAGGACGCTGCAGTAAGGGCAGCTTCGGTCCCCACACTCATTTTGCCAAAAAAAGTGGGTGTTTTTTTTTAAGCAATGTGGAAGAGATGTAAGTAATGACATTTGCTTTCTAAATAAAACCCCAAACCCTATGTTGTACAGTAATGACATAGCTGGAATGAACTATTTGCAGCACTGCCCTTGGAGAGGTTGAAAATGCAAACATGCCTCCTAATTTTAGTGTATCGGTTTCCAAAGTGTGCTTGTGCAATGAGAAAGAGTGGTTGAGTATAATCTTAGTTCAAAGATTGGAGCAGGCTAAAAACAGCAATTGCTATGAGGGCTCAATTTTTTCTCTTTGCTTGCTGAACGAACTTTCTCCACTGCAAGTAGAGGCAGTTGAAAAATAGTAACATCATCTTATTTGCACATAGCAAACCACTACTCTCTTTACTCAGAAATCTGATCTAAAATTATGCAATGGTAATTTCCCAGATCAGAACGCTTTTAAAAATGGTTATTAATATCAATTCAATAACACAACTGGACTGCTATCCCTGCAAAAGCAAACAGTTCAAAGTGAAATAAGTCCCAGTGTGAGGTTCACAAACAATTCCAACTCTGTTCCAATACTGGCCTCCATCTTCACCCTACCAAGGATGTACTTGTGTATGAACAATCGTACCTTAAATTTTATTTGAAGTTAACAGTATCAAGGGAATCTGACCTGAAATTGCAGCAATTAAGTAGATATGAATATATTGCATTATTGATATAATTTTTCTGGGTATTTTCATGGTATTTGCTTTTACTTTCATTTTTGTTAGTGGTATCTCAGAGAAAGAACTGAATTTCTTCTGAACAATGAAAACCAGAGAGGTACCTGACTGCAAGAACCTCAGTGCTGCAAAAAGAGATGACAAGAGGACGAGAGGCCCTCACTCCATCCTCTGCTGGTGTCAACTGGTGAGCCATCAGCCAGTGTCCCTCCATGAACGTTGTCTGGCATACTGATTAGAAAAAATGAACACCAGTGGTGGTAGCTCATAACACAGGAATGAGCTGTAAGACTCTGGTTTTAGCAAAGGGCACTTTGCAGCACTCTGCATTAGCCAGTTACTAGAATCAGTGCATAATCTCTACCTCAAGGTGGTAAGGAAAGGATCCAGATGTATTTCCCACATCATGGTGCTTGGGTACTTGCTGTTCATCCCTCTGGCTATCCAGCTCCCTGTCAACACAAGAGGAGGATTGGGCAGTGTACTTTGCTAGAAAAATTCTCTTCCACCTCTGCCTCATCCTGCTGCCAGCTTTGAGCACACACATCCCTCTGTGGCTGGTGTGCTGCAGAGAGGCACCTACAATTGCTTCCCAGGGCTGAACGCCTGAGTTCATTCACCTGCAGAGGTGCACATTTCTGTACAGACAACAGAAGAAGTATTGGAGATGCAAGGGCCTGGCCATCACCTTCTGCCTTGGGTCAAAAACAAAAAAAAAAAAAAAACAACAACAACAAAAAAAAACCAAACAAAAAACAAAAAACCAAGACCAATGACAATGATTAAGGAAAGAACAGCTGTTAAAATTGCTCACAAATACTGCAGAATGGGGCTGGAAAATATCCTGGAGAGAAAAAAAGAAAGGTTCTGAAATCTTATTTAAAGTAACTCCAATGAGGTCTGCTCTTACCAGTGCTCAAAATATGTCTTTTCAACAACACTTTTCAATAAAATTGAGATAGACCCAAGTAGCATGGGGCCACAGTGGGGACTGCCAGATTATTAAAGTTTGAAAATACAAATGCCATTCCCAGCAGTATCCTATTGTAAAGTCCACTGTACTCAGACTGCCTTTCCCTTATCTATTTGCACACAGGGGCAAGTTTTCAAAGACAAAGGGTCCTAAATGTTCTGCAGTAATAAATGTAGAGACCGTTCCCAACTGCTTTGGGCTTAGTTCCTGTTTTATACCAGAAAGCCAAGTGGCCTCACACCCATCTCACCCTGGACATCTCCTTCCTGGGTGGGGGAGCTGCAGGAAGCCTGAGAGGCAGCTTGGTGCCTTTTCCCATCCTCAGCCATCTCCTCGGCTTCCCCACTGCCACCATTACCCCTTCTTGCAACAGAGCTGCCACCAAGGGGTTTTCTGCCTTGTGGTCTCCTCAAGCTCTGGGGAATAAAACACATTTCCTACAGTTCTTTGCCACTTACTAACATTCAGTAGACACCACTAGCTTTCATTCACTTTTGCTTTAAAAGGCACCTCATACAGTGCCAAATCAAACATGATATTTTTAGGAAAAAGCAGGGTCCCAGAAGACACTGCACAGGGCAGCAAGTCTACAAAGGCATTTTTAGACATCAAGAACTGTAGCAGCTTAAAAAAACTTTTAAACCCTTGTTGTCTTATAGCTGAGCCTTTTCTTTCATACACTTTTCTTTTAAACACTCCCTCATCCCCCAAAGAGAATATTTTTCATTACCTGTACATACTGTGACAGCTAATAGCCTTATGGATTAGTTCCTAAAGGGAACTGATTCAGCTAAGAGGAAAGAGAGCATGAATTATTCCCAAACACAATTTAACATTTAAATTTAAGAGATGCACATTGCAATAATCATTTTGTTAACAAGTCAGGAGAAGAGCTGAGGTAAGCAGCAGCCATATAGCAATTTTAGCTTAAAAGATGCAGCTGCCATTGTGCATTAAACAAGTTTCCATGCCAGCTCAGGATGAGGTAACTCAGAAAAAAGAACCATCTTTTTTCTTTCTACAGGAAACGTTTAGAGGCTGATAAAAGAGATTTTATACATGTGCCTTCTGGAGGTAGGCAGAAACCACAGAGAAAGAGATGTGGTTTCTTTAGACACTATTAGAAGGAAGCCTTGTAGAAGAAAAAAAAAACAAACAATTTTTCTGTGTCCTTAGTGTTCTCTAAATTAATAAATTTCCTCCTTGGTGAGGCAGAAGTGATAAGCAGCTAGTAATTGCATTGCTTTTGAGAGGCTTCAAGTTTCCAGAGCAACAGCACGCCTGTAATGCAGGGCTTGTCTTTGTTGCACTGTTGGCCCAAAGAAGAGCTCAAATTTTCTGTCTCAGCCAGCTTGCACACAAGCTCTGAAGCCTCTATCCCTCCTGCAGGATGTCAGCAGCCCAGACCTTGCTGGGTCCCCAGAGGATGCAGGCTGACAAGCCACAGCTGCTTCTCAGGGTAGGAAAAACCAGCTGCGACGTGGCCACCCGGTGTCATTGGGCAGCATGGATGCTCTCTGGAGCCAGCACATCCACACAGGTCAGCATGGCTGTGGGCACAGGCTCACTGGCACTGAAAAGCAGGCAAAACCTTCCCTTGCCAGACCCAGCCCCTCCAAGCCATTCAGAAGGGACTTGGGCAGCTGATCTGCTCCAGGTCCACACAGGTCTTTGTTCCTGTGTAAAAGGATGACTCATACGGGGTGGAAAGAGTTGCCCCTAATGTATTGTTACTGTTTTCATATTTGACAAGTACAGTACTATAATAAATAATGTAAAACAATGAATAAATAATGCCAATGAGAAGATATGATTAGCTTAAAACTCAGTACCTCCAGTGTGTAGGATGCCAGAGGTCAGACACCAGAAGCTGCAGAGTGGTGTTGATGTGGTGCTCTGCTCAGTCTTTCTAGATGGATGGAGCACTGTGACCAGCCTCTATCTCACTGAGTGGTGGGACAGCCTCTGAAAGCACACCAATGTTTGCAGGACTCTCACTCTGTTCTGAAACTAAATGTTGTTAGGACTGCTCTCTGGGACTGACCTCCCACCAGACAGGGGAGGCTCATGATCACAGCACTCCTCCCTTACTCCCCAGGACTGCCTCTGGTCAGGCCCAGCACCCACCCACCTCGGGAGGCACTTGAGATGGCACTGCCTGGCCCAAGCTAGAATAACACCCGAGATCACTGTGCTCAACCACAAGGACAACCCTGTGCCAGGACCCAGCAACATAAGCATTCACTGCTTAATGTATGGGAACAGATGTAGTGTGAGTTGCCTGGGATGCAGGCTGGAGGCTTCCTGAGCATCCTTCATGGCAGCCTCAGGGAGGACACTGCTCTTGGTCCTGAGCAAGCAGCGACGTTTTGCGCTGATGTGAATTAAAAACACTATTCATTTCAAAATGCTACCTGAGGTTTGGGGCAGTTATTTGCAAACTGCTGAGCAGAGCTCCCAGTAGAAATACAGCATTTGGCTTGGGAAGGAAACATTTCTAAGCTAACTTCTGGCTTAGAGTAATTCTATTCTCTTACAACGTCTTTATTTCACTCGGCTTTGAAGAGATAGAGGAGTCAGATAATTAATTATAAAAGACAGTTTAAAAAAAAATAACTAGTCATTCCAGAGTCTTGAAGCCCCAAGACAAAACTGATACACCAGTGACAGCATATGGGCCCTTGTTAGTGTGGAACCAAATGCCTGCATCTGATCTCCATTAGAGAAGCCTCTGTTCACTTCCCTCACCCAAAATGATAGAGAAATCCATTTAATCTTCTTCAAACCATACAACAACACTTGGTGAGTTTTGTTTCCTCCCATGTAAAATAAAATAAAGCAGTAAAATATGATAACAGTCCATCAAGTGATGTTTCAGTTTCATTTATGTGATATTCAGAACAGTTTGTGGCAATAAAAGGAATGGGTACTCGAATGAGGTATTATGGTCAGCAGCCTGTGGGAAGATATATTTAGTTTGAATACTAATAATAGCCCAATAGCATCAAAGCAAGATAATGGAATGTGACAGATGTTGGATGTTCTCTCTTTGTAGTGTGCCAGATGTATATTTTAAATTACTGTTTTCATGACAAAAGGGCCAAGAGGCCTCACTTTTGGATTCAGGGCCCTCTGAGGCTGGGCTCTGGAGACAAGAACGCAATCCCTTTCTCGTGGTTTAACCCCAGCCAGAAACCCAGCCCCACACAGGCACTCATTCACACTGCCCTGGTAGGATGGGGAAGAGAATCGGGAGAGTAAAAGTGAGAAAACTTGTGGGTTGAGATGAACACAATTTAACAAGCAAAGAAAAACAAGGAATTGTCGGCTACTTCTTCTTTTCAGGTGGGTGGTCAGTCATCTCCAAAAAAGCATGGCTTCTTCATGGGTAACAGTTACTTGGAAGGACAAATTCTATAATTCCAAATATTCCCCCTTCCTCCTCCATCCCTGGGCTTTTATATGCTGAGCACAATGCCATATGGTCCAGGAGATCTCTTTGGTCAGTTGGGGTCAGTTGTCCCAGGTCTGTTACTCCATAACTTCTTGTGCACCCCCAGCCTACTTTCTGACAGGGTGGGGTTGAGAAGCAGAAAAAGTCTTGTCTCTGTACAAGCACAGCTCAGCAATAATGAGAAACATCTCTGTATTACTGACACTGTTTCCTGCACATACTCAGAACACAGCTCCATGCTAATTACTGTGAAAAAAAAATTATCGCACACAAAACCAGCACACTCTCCCTAAAAATAGAAATGGCAAGTTATTTTTATCATGTATATCAATGTTTTTCCATAGCCTAGAGCATCCTTAAAGATGGCATTTTCAAAATGTTCGCATTAAACCCACTTATTTCCCTGTGCAGTTCATCCAGCAGTGAGCCTGGCTGTGTGGAGCAGTGCTTGGCAAGGTGCTGACTCCAGGCTGGCTGCCTGGACTGAGATCCAAAGCTCCTGGGGGATCACTTCATTTGGGCAGTCAGACAGTGCCACCAGCAATTGGAGGGACCCTTTCCAAGAACAAAGGCATATATATACTACAGACATTTTCTTGGAATTACGTTACTGTCAGAAATGCTCTGCACAATTGAGCACTATCATTAGGAAGCTTTTTTAATATTTGCCCTTCAGTTTTACATTTGAAGAGGCAAAAAGTTATGTGTAATGTCAGTTGCAGGTTCATGCTATAGAAATAACTCTGAAAAGGAGCGTTGACCTCTGTGTTTTACTCCCACCAGTGATATCTGATACTCATTTCCATGTAATTTGTCTGTCATATGAACTAAGACTGGATTTCTAAACTCAGACAAAGCCCTTCACAGACTTTCGCAAGTATTTATCATTGATCCATATTATGCCCTGCAATATATTTTTTGTAGACTTGATGCCATCAACAAAATTTTACAGAAGGTGTAAATTAGCAAAAAATGGGATTGGTGCTATAGATTGAGAGTTTCCAGGTCACATCCTCTCCAACTTGTTGGCTCTGTGAAACTGTCAGAAGGAAAATACAGAGACCTGCTGTAAGTCTCTGCAATCCATGCAGTAAGACGTGCCCTTTCACAAAAAACTCTCCAGGTTGGATTTGTATTAGAATTAGATGCTGAGATGAGATGATGTTATTGAGAATTATTCCAAAGGGCCAACATGATCTTCCATACAGATACTCTGATTTGCTAAATGACTGTGATCTTTGCTCTGACATCAAAGTTCCCAGGAGCTGCAAACAGTAAGCACACAGCTACACCTCTTTCCAGCATAATATCATTTGGGGCTGAATCACTCTCACACCAGAGGACAACCTCTGTAGGTCTTCAACTTCACCCATCTGAACTCCTACCATTGTCAGAGCACTCAGGTGTTCCAGCACTTAATGAAGTCCTTCTTACAGGTCTCTGCAGGAAGAAGAAAGATCTATTTTCACCCAGAGAACTAAGGAACAAGGAGAATGAAATATCTGTTCCATGGCTAGATGAGAAAATGAGAGCTGAATTGTGTTTTTCTGGTTCCCAAACAGTTCCCTAAACATTAGTCTCTTTTTCCTCCAATAACAGATTCAAGATGTTGCAGGATTCTGACATATGGATTTCCTCCTGCAGCCAAAGATTTTTGAGCATTTGGGGTTTGATCAGCCACTGTCACCACCATGTTTCTTCAAAGAGATGTCCTGAAGTGTTCTAAAAGCAGCTGCAAACCAAAACAGGGAGAAAGAGAAATGGCTCACAGATCCTCAGAGCTACTACGCAGATATGTGGTTGGGATCAAAGGGGACTGCAGATGACAACAGCAGTGCTTAAAAGTGATCTGGAGAGTTGTGTTTTCTTGCACAAAGTTTTATATAACCACACCACTTTGTTCTCAAATATTTGAGCAGGTTAGTGACAATGAATAAACTGTAATCATTATAACATGACACCATTGAAGCCAGTGTGGTGAAAGTGCTTTGTATTCCCAGGCATCCTACACTCATCATCATCTTCAATATCTGGCCATAACTCAGATCCAAGAAAGTATTAGAACAAACTAGACTGCCAACAGTTGAATAATTAAATACCTCCTTGATCAACTACTTCCTTTACACAGAGGCCCCTGTGGTTATTATATTACACTGTCATCATTAAAATCTTTGGCTGTGTAAGGCAGAGCATACAACCCTCTGTGCTATGAAGTACAGTTAGAGGAATCCACCACCAGAAAATGTGGATTTTTGTTCAAATCATATGTGAATTTAAGAAAAGTCAGCTAAGACACACTAAGCAAATAATAGAAACAACTAAGGAAAACTTCCCCAGCCACCAAAGGACTTCCCAAATGCCAAGGGAGCAATTTCCATAGGAGACAGACTACAATTCTCCCCTTCTTGCTCTCAGGCAGTTTATTTTTTTTTACTTTCTTAAGGCATCTCAGCATGGTGTAGACTTTGTGAAATTTCCTGGTAAATGATCATTGAGGTACAAATAAGTACAGGTTTGGTAAGAAGCTCTGAACTCCTCTGACAATTAGTAGGTACGTGCTGTCCATTTGCTGATGGGTGGGGTTCCATGGGAGACAATGTGAGCTCTGGATGTGTGACCCAGTGGGAAACTCAAGGATATACAATGAGCCGTGAAAATGCCACCCTCCAAAGAAGAGAGCCAGGAAATTAAAAGACAGAGATCCATCAATTCCCAGATCCCAAATCATTTCCAGCAGTTGTTGTACAGCTAATTATTCCTCATCCCAAATTCCTTCCAAAAATGACATGGGCTTTACTGCTCAAAATAACAGAACTGAGTATTGCTGCATAAGTCTGTGAGACTGAGACTTTCTGCCCCCTCCTTGAGCCCTGCCTCTTCCCAGCACCCTGTTCCTCAAACATGCCTTTTCTTCTGCAATTGCTGGCTGAGGCTCCATAATCTCAAAACTCCAAGCCTTCCATACCAAATTTCCCACAATGACAATGAAAGAAAATACATCAATAATATGTTTTCATGCACTCTGCTTCCACAGGATTTCCCACATATCTCTGTCCTTCAAGCATGTGGTAAGGAAAACACTGGGACTAGGGGTTTGCTTTGCTGGATTATTAAAATGGCAAATGACCTTTAATTTCTCTTGTGAATAAGCTATCATAATCCTTTGTGCCTTACCTTTCATCAAACACATATAACAATTTTTATTTCTATTTTCATTGTCTGTGCCCAACTGAAAAAAAAAAAAACTTGACAGAGTTTTAGTTCCAGGACATTTGTTAGTTGTGGCTACAATTGCTAGGCATGCCTTTAGAGGAATTTGAATTAACAGTTGATCAATTTAAATTAACAGTAACTGCACCAATGAAATATCCCAAGCCATGGTAACACTGTAGTAAACTATCTACTTTTGATTTTTTTTCCAGGGTAGAGAAAATGGGAAGAATTGCAGAAGAATAATGAGGTATAAGGAGTGCAAGACCTGGAGGGACTGGATCAGGAGGGAAAATTGAGTGTGGGTATCACCAGAGATGCACTGGAGTTCAACAACAACAACAACAACAAAAAACCCACAAAACAAACAAACAAACAAAACAAAAAAAACCCAGAGTTTAGGAAAGTGAGCTACTGAAGTCACTTCTTGTCTCAAAATTGATATGTTCCAACTACAAGCTTAAAGATACTTTCAGCATTATATTCAAAGTAATTGAGTTTAACTCACTTAATAACCAATTTTCATTTGTGCCACTTTTAATGTATTTGTCTTTTTCAGCGGCATCTTGGCCGCTGCAGAGTGGACCTAATGGTAGACCTTTCTCACATCCCTTCCCAAACGCAGCATAACAG
>NW_005054376.1:1797394-1804762 GCF_000277835.1 Geospiza fortis | reverse complement strand
TGACTGATTAGAAGTCATTTTGGATTACAATATATTAACAAAATCCCTTGCTAACATTGCCAGCACATGCTCAAGTCCCACTCAAATTTAGCCTCTTTGCACTAATAGAAGTCATTGCAAGGTTTCTTAATATTCAAGCTTACCTTAAGAGAATGGCAATTTAAAAATCTGACCAAAATAAAACCAGTAAGGGTGGCAAATCATGAGGGCTTAGGTCTTATTTTCAAATGGGTTTGCAATCTTAAGTTTTGCAAACCTAGATTACATCCAAACCAGACACTGATAAGTTTAAGACTGGGATTTACAGCAAGATAGAGGTTTTACCAACATAAAATTTGTGTATGTGCATTTGTACATAGAAGTGGCTGTGAGCCTAAGAGTATTTTCAGATACTTAGCATGTGCCTTTTCTATAGAAACTTTCTTAAAAGTGCACTGAGAAGACACAGAACACTCCAAAGTGTTCTTTTCTCCAAAACATCTCAGTCAGGAAGAAAACATACTTCCAACCCACCAGCACTGCACACTTACCTCTTTCAACAGCCCCATGCTTAGGAAACTTTTCATGAGGAAGAATGCCTTCGAAATGTTCTAAACCCCCATACATATACATACATTTATATACTATTTTGTTATAGTATGCAAGAAGAATCTAATTTAACAGAAACATAATTCAGTGGATAAATAGAATGGAATGGAGGATGCAAAGATTTCATCTGAGACCTCAGACCTGTGCCTGACCTGAAGAATTTGCAACAAACTTGACCTTTGCAGCAATCCTGTTTGCAAGTAATCTGTATGCTGATCCTGGGTTTGGTTTGACCAGTTTCCATTTTTATCAGTAGAGTTTGATAAGCTTATTGGAGACTGCTGCACTGTGACACGTCCCAAACAACTACCAATGCAATAAAACTCAGCAGTCCCATTTAATCAGACTTGTATGGGAGAAAAAGTAACTCAATGGGAAAATAGGAACGGTTACTGCTTGTCATGCAGTTAACAGAGAGAACCCTCTTTGAATGTTCACAGCCCAGTTTAAAGTATAGTGAAGTAGCAGTTAGAAAAAAAATTTTACTTGTAAACTGAGAAAGAAAGTGAAGATTTTCTTGCTGCCTTTTCTATTGATTCACTGTTCAGAACCAAACTGTGCTTTAAATTGATGTACAAATCTGACAAAGGACAAAACGACATTTAAATTGCCATTGATATATGCCCAGCCAAAAGTAATTACTTATTCTATTGTGGCTCATTAAGAAACTGTTCCATTAAAGTAGAGTTAAATAATGAAGGAGATGAGAGAGTTAAGGTCAGGGGAGCTACTGTGCAAATGTGAAAATGCTTGCAAAATGCTCAGATTGTACTTTTAAAAGGCTTGATTTTCACCCTGTTTCCAACCCACCTTAGCTGTCCCTAATATCTCCTCACTGATGAAATGAATCTTGCCCTTTTTGCCTGTCTGCAGCTGGAAGGAATCAGGCAGGCTACAAGGGGCTGCAGGGAGATGGTAAAGGGAGAAGGAGAAATGGATTTCAGAGGACTTCAGCTGAGAACTACCATGGCTAGTCCAGCTGAGCTCAGAGAGCAAGAATATGTGGAGACAATGGACTTGAGCTGGGAGTGTTAGAGGGGGGTGGATATTGAGCTGCAGAAGGACCTCAGTGCCATTATATAAAATAGGAAGGCTAGAATAGGGTGACAATATAAAACTGCTGGGTGGCACAGACTGCATTCACATAATTAGGTGTTATTCTGCATTATGGTTTTGGCTGAGTATCCCAGCCCCATAATCTTGTTGCTACCATAACGAAAGACAAAAATAACTGATAGAAATCATCTCACTTAACATCTTGGCTTGATTTCTCCTGTTATGCTCCAATTTCACATTGCAATATCTCTGCAATAAGTAGACATAAATGTACAGTGTTGAGCACCAAGAATCACTGATCATTTAATAGAGAAATAACCCATATGATTGCATCCCATGGCCAGCCCACTGAGTTTTACACTTCTCTCATCCTCAATTCTAACAGTCTGTTCATTAATACAGCTAAATACTTGAAAAATTAATAACTATATTTTTTAAGAGGGAAGAAACAGAAGTGTGACACTGTTTGCAATGATCCATGCACACCTTTAAACAGCCCAGGTACTTTTCTCCGTGGAAGTATGTTGAGGCTAGGACTCTTAGGATAACATGAATAAAGCATCTGGAAAACTAACTTTGAAGAAGCAAACCTTCTGTATTAGTTACATAGCTTTGTCTGTCAAAAACCAAGAGTGATCTCCAAATGAGAGGAGGTGTTACAAATTTCAGATGATACAGCTGCCCTGTTTCCATTTCAACTGGAAAAGCCTACTGACCTGGCTGGCTCTAACATTACCTGAGGTGAGACCAGAAGAGATACAGTGTTGGGCCAATAGATACTGATACCTGTGAATCCAATACTGATACCTGTGTATCTAATTCAAGAGTTTGCTTTCTGAAACTGTATCCATCTGCATTGCTTTTTATTAACAGTCCATTATGAATGTGCCTCTGGCAAATTCGCAGCTGATGGAAGTGTAGGCATGTCCCTTGATACTGTCCAAAATGATTTATAAAGAATGGATAATGGGACATACGCCAGTGAAGAAGTCAGAAGCAGTGTAAGAATCACTTGCCCAACACTCCGTGTCAGTAACAGGCTGGTTTGTCCCAAACTTCTTCAGTAAAACAGGAATCTTTCCGATGCCAGCTCTGAAAGCACAGGCCACTGTTTTTAGGAGCATTTGGCTCTTCAATCAATCTTTATTTCACTGTGAGGTGGCATGGACAGCTCTTCTGACATCTTTGCAGGAGCCGCAGTGGAAGGTGCTCCACCCATCAGAGCAGAAGAGTGAATTATGTCTTTTCACACACCAGACAAACCCTGCACACTTGCTTGACACCAACATTGCAAAAACCCCCAAAAATGTCGTTTGAAGAATTGGCTCAGGAGCTCTTGATGCATGCTTTGTCTTCCTTGTCCTTGCTAAGATCAATGTCAATCATTTTTCTGGGCTTCAGTCTAACTCTCAGTCCCAGGAAGACAGGACATGTACATCCTTAAGAACTTTAGGTGACACCGCACATGGACAGTGGTAATTACTTCACATTTGCAGTGGAAAAGTTCACCTAAGTGGGAAGTTTTGTGCATAGGAAGCCTTCTTAGAGCTGAAATAAGACACAGACTACCCAAAGCTTGTAAAGCTTCTGGAAAAACTAATTGGGGAGGGGAGGGTAGACAGAGACATGACACAAGACATGACACAGATGGCATGACACAGATCGGGAACAAAACTACAGATTAGGAACAAAACTTTTTGTCTACAAGGCAATAGTCATGACGTTCCTACTTTATAAGCATCACACTTGGACTGCCCAGAGCTACTAAGCTTGGGATTTTGCCTGTTTCCTCAGAGAATTTGCAAGAAGACATAAGACAGCAGAAAGTAAAGTCCAAGGATGTAATCAAAAAGAGCAAAAATGTAACTGAATGCCTTGTGGTGAAATTAAATTTGATAAACTCTCAGCTTAAAAGATAGAAGGACACCCAGTCAGAAATATATCTTTCTGCTGACATACAGAAACACAATTTTATGAGAGAGAAAAAACCCAAGTATTTCAGAAGGCAATTTATTTATGGCTTAACAACAATTAAACCAACTATTATTAAGTTAGCTGAAATGAAAAAGAAATCACTGGCAAATTGGAAAAGAACAACCCTTAGGTCAATATGACAAATTTGTTATCCTGTGTGTGGGAAAACATCCCTTACAAAATTTGAACTTCGCAGCTGGATGAGAACACATAAGCAAATTTAATGCAGAGCATGAACAGTTGGTTGTCACCATCCACAACAATGTACAGTCAGAGCACCCTACATAAATGAGAGACAATCAGCCCCTCTCCATTTAAAGCTGCATAGAAATGTAGATTTACCAGCAAAACTAAGATGATTTCTTGCAATGGCAGGCCAAAGCTTTCCTGCAGATCTACTCAAAGCCACTGAATATTTGAAAAGGGTTAAATGGCAGATCTGAGAATCCCCTCGATCTCTCCATAGCCTCTGACTAGCAGCATTGCATTTCCATTTGAACTACAAATGACCCTGTACACACAATCATGTAATTCATATTTATATAAACAGAGGGTACAGTATGTATAATTTGAAAGATTTCTGGGAGGGGATGCATCATAACTAAACTCCTACTTTTCCCTTGAGGAAACAATCCCATTTGGCTTTAGTTAACTTCAAAGGACAAAAGTATTTTTCCTTCTGTGTCAATAATTTAACAGAAATTTGTCATTTCTGTCCACAAATCCAGCTTTCAGAGTTGCTCTATCTCAGTGACACACACACCCACAAGCAAGCCTGCAATGTCCCCCACACCCCCACACAAACACACAGAGCACAGCAACTGCAGCACAATGAATTGCTCCTGCAGCAATTTCTAGCCATGGAAATTGAGTTTAGTTTCACTGACTTGCCAGAAAGCTCTCTGCACTGGGGAGTTGTATTTCCAAGCACATACCATGGGACCAGGACCTTTGGTGACATGTTGTTCCAATTTGATTGAGGTTGGGTTGCAGGCCAGGCCTTTCAAATCATAACCAGCACAGAAATTACCTCCTACAAAACACTGCAGAAAAGTGAGACTGCAGCAGCAAATCTGGGAAAGCTTCATTTTGGGGTCAATGCAGCTTTAAGCATTGATAACATATTTTCCCTTCAGAGTTTGTCCAAGAACTGTTTTGGAGGAGGCTGAAAGGACACTGTTCGCTTTCATTTGGAAATTTATGTGCCCTGATTGCCTAATTCAGAATTTGGGGGTGGGAGGGAAATTAAGTATGAACATTTAAAGGAACAGATTTGGATTAGAAAACATTGCATATAAATCTTAGACAATCATCACTTTTTTCCAACCCATTCACTGTCTTCAGCGCAGAGCTAGAAAGGCATTCTTTTCAAAACAAATTAATAAAAAAGTGCTATGATGTCTATTGTCTATAATAAACCTACAGTTCAATTTATAGCAAGTCAAATTGTCCCAGTCTTAAACATCTGCAGATACATTGGCCAGAGATGCAGCTGTGCCTCAACGGGACCAGCCTTAGCTCTGGGGGATGCCAGGTTGATACTCCCATGGTTTCAGATCCAGGGCAGTCAAAGCCTCAGCATGGTCACTGTCCATCTCCTCCAGCTGAGCCCTGCTCAGGCTCCAGGGCTAATTCTCCAAGTGTTTGCTTCTCTGCAGAAGCAGCTTCCTCACTTTGAAACTGATTTTAGGTCAGACTACAGCATTTCATAACGAGTTATGCTTGATAGAGCTGTTAAAACATAGTAGGAAATGTTAACAGCTAGAAACATGTTCTTAAGTGTATCCTAGTCATGTATCTTCCTTTCAAGTGCTTTAGTTTAATTTAGAAATTATTTGAGTTGCAAAATTCCACGGGGCTTTGGGCCGTATAAATAACTCATATTTACAGATATAGGGCCAGCAGATTGGAGTCGTTTCTTTGACATATCATTGAGATTACACTAACTCAAACTCTCTGGACATCTGACTCATAAAGTAGAGGTATTAAATGGGAAGTAACACTTTTAATATGGCTCATTCTGTCAGCTGTATAAAGTATAAGTGGGAGAAGGAAAAGTACTCCATTCTTACTTACACTAAGAAGCATTTACACCACCATGGAAACACAAAGGTCCTTATAAAAGTATGTTATATCTAAAGACTGCAGGGAAAAGTCATAGAATATTTTGAGCAGCTTGCTATATTACTCCATTTCTCACTAACAGCACGGCATGCTCAATAACATCCATTTCCCTAAGACTGTAATGTATTAAATATTTGTGTAAGGGGTTTTTTTACATCTATTAAATAGCTAGTTGGAAAACTAGTAAGAGGTATGAAGCAAGCTCTAAGCACTAATGGATATACAAGAGGGCAGAGGAGAAAGCTGCACAGGCAGCCTTAATTCCTGATTCTCATAGCCCAATAGTTCCTCTTTCCAGTCTTTATTTCAGTGCTCTCTAACCCAAGGCAGCAACGAGGTGGACAAGCCTTTTCGTTATTGTGGGTTTGCCAGATTTTCTCCACCACCTGAGGGCCTTTTTGGCTGGACAAGTGTATGCCTCAGCATTTGTTACAGGAGTCATGAATCACCACTCCTAAATTTCTAAATTAACAGCTCTGCCTTCACCCCAAGCAAGCAGCTCTGTGCATGGAGCTAACTCCAGTGCTTGTACAAGGCTCTGCCCTGGCAGCAGCCAGAACATCCCTCCACAGGGATAGGACAAGGCAGACCAAGAAAAAATCTGACCCATCACTTTGCAAGCAGACAAGTCAGAATCCATGATCTCAACAACACACGATGGATGGAAAAAACAGCATCTCTCCAGGGTAATGTAAACCCATCCAAACTTCATTCACAGATAAATGGTGTTCTTCCTCTTTGCTGGGATCCCTATTGCTTGGCTACTTCTCCTATGGGATAAAAGTGAGAGAAGAGAGTGAGTACTTCATCTTCCCCCAGGGAAGACAGAATCCTTTCCAGATACGGATGCATCAAGAAAACATGAAAGAAAGAAGCCCACATGGGCTATTATCTTACAGGCCATTTAAAGACAGGTTACAACATAGATAGAAACAACTGATTCAGTATTTTAAAGTAATTTTTAAGTGTACATATTGCGCAGAAACGTTGTCATTCTAGATATAACATCAAGAAGAGAAGATGAAAGAGATTTTGCTTCCCTGCATCATGACCAATGCAAAGCCATGTTGCTCCTTAATGAACAGTGAGGGATGTTCTGCTCCAGGACCGGAATTTTTCTGGAAACACAGTTTGTTGATTGTCAGTGAACTGGTTTTCCTGCCAATAGGTTAAGAATAAATTCACACCTTTGGGCTCTCTTGTGAACTATTCTTGGGCATGTTGGGAAATATGAGGATATATTCCCCTGAGCCCTCATATTGAAATAAGGCCCTTACAGAGGAAAAGGCACTTATAGTGAAAGTGGAAAACCACATATAAACATGTTGTGCTGATTCTTTATCCTTGAGATGATCAGAACAGAGTTTAAAAACATCCTCAAGAGAAGAGAAAAATATCTCAGCACACAAGTTCATTCCAGCGCTGTGTCAGATCAATAAATGCATATGCAAATCTCTCATGGAACTTTGGAAGACATTAAAAGGGAGCATTTCATTAACATGATGCTGAGAGTCAGCAACAGCTGTATAAACCTAAACATCTACTTGCATTCCAAACTGAGAACAGATTTAAAGATAACCAAGTTTTTTTTCCCACCTCTGAATGTCAAAGAGATGCTGATATCAA